>NC_092068.1:14105000-14462500 GCF_039877785.1 Chaetodon trifascialis | reverse complement strand
AACACACACACTGACACGCACGCACACATAGACAGACAGACAGACAGACAGACAGACAGACAGACAGACAGACAGACAGACACACACACACACACACACACACACACACACACACACACACACACACACACACACACACACACACACACACACACACACCTGTTTGTCCATGCCTGGATTACAGGAGATTTTTGAATTCAGGCAGTTTCTACAGTTGAAGCAGACTTGAGGAAAATGTAAACATCAGAATGCTAACATGAACACAAAGAGAATGCTAACATGTTGTTGTTTAGTATATATACTGTTTACCATGTTCACCCTCTAAGTTTAGCCTGCTAACATATGCTAAGAAGTGCTAAAAACAAATTGGTTTTGCAGGCATTTGGTAAAAAACTAGAGCATTGGCCAATTAAAAAAAAAAAATTGACCTGATTGTGACAGGGGAAGGACAGAGTTATTACAATTCAACCTGAGGTGAATTATGATTATTGATTATTTATCATTATTTCCATGGCAATCCATCCTATACTTGTTAAGACATTTCAGTAAAAAACAAAAATGCCATCCTCATGATGGCATTTAGGTAAAAGTCAGCAAAGTCATTAGGATTCATCCTCAGGGGACTAAAGGTTTATAGTGATTCATTTAGTAGATTCTGACAATTTTCAAGGAGAATTTTAAAATGTGACCTGCTGGTGGCACTAGTCAGAGGATTGGTAAAATTCATTGTCTGGGGACACTGAACATCTGTAGCAAATTTCCTGGCAATCCATCCAGTCATTGTCGAGATATTTCAGTCTGGGCCATAGTGGTGGGCTGAATGTCAGACTTTGCCCTCCATAGTGGATGCTGCTAAATTATTTTAGTTATTACATTTTTTTATGTTTTTACTTAAAAAGCTGTGGGAAGACATGCGGAAAGGGGTTATTGGGAAGGAAAGTTTGAGGCAGCTGACGAATAAAAGGGTAAAACGGCGTAATTACAGAATCTATATCTTTAATATTCTGTATAGATCGATGCCTACTTACACTATCCTGGGTTTCTCCTTGGGTCCTTCACAGGACTCTACACCAAACGATGCTCACATTATTTCTTAACCGTGTGCCACAGAATCATAGACATCAAATTTCCAGCCAACTAACGCAAATCAAACAGAGCAAAGTGAAACATCACTGTGAAATGTATAGCATTAGATTCTGGAGGCTTGTTTGACATATAGCTCACATCCTGCTGCTAAATCAGGTATGAGATGATATGAAGGCAAGGAGACATATAACAGTATCAAAGGTCTTTTAGAAGTGATGAAGCAGCACTGGAACATGTCCCTGACATCCAGGACCTCATCAAACTCACTGCCAGCTCAATTTATTCTAAAATCAAAGGCTGAAAGAAACCGTGGTGCATATGGCAAGATGCCATAACTTTCATGCCAGTGAGTGACCACAAGTATCACAGCTCTCTGCAGCACACTAAGCTGCTGCTAGTTCCTAATTAGTCAAATAAATTAACTGAGAGACAGCAAGAAGTGACTGTGACAGGAACAGATGGGAGAAAATAAATGGATGTATTTATTACTGCAAACACTCGGGCTGAGATTTCATGTATGTCTTTAGCAAGTTAAAGTCAACAAACTCAATCCAGGGAATGTTTTTAGAGCAAGAGAATGTGGAGGAAAACTCTTTTCTCAGGCACGCTGCCATCCAGCTCAGGCCAGAATATCCCATCGTACAACTCTTCAATTTCTACCTCATAAACTTCTAAAGAACACACTCCAGCCATTAGCCACTGGCTTTAAATCTGTCAGAGCCTTGCAAACTTCCAGACGAGAGTGCACCTCACTGTGTGTGTCCTCCTCACGTACGTGCAGCTCTTTCTCTTTTTCTTCCCTCTTTCACTTTCTGAGGCAAACATACAAGTGCGTGCATGCCGCGTTGTGTATGTGTGTGTTTAATCAGTGGAAGGTCAGCAACACAGCTCATTAAAGTAATGGGAGTCTCACAGTCTCTTCATTTTACCTGTCTCGCTCTGTGTCACCAGAAAATGACTCAGTGTGAGTCTGGCTAGATGAATCTGGCAGGAGCGAGAAGAGAGCGCATTTCAACCACAATTAATATCGTGCCTGTTTTTTTTTTTTTTTCTTCTTCCAAAAGTGGACCTTTAATTGGTGGAAAATCAGAGCCACACATTTCAACTACTATCCCACACTTTCTCAGTTTGCTGTTGTTTTTGACACGCCAAAATAAAGCGGGAGAGAGCTCTGCAGGAATACACACACGACCAGTCACTAATTATTAACTGCTGTCAAGTCAACTGACATCACAGATCGATATCCTGAGAGAGAAGTAAATGAAAGACACACCGCCACACAGCCAGCCAACACAAGACTCACTATTACAGTAGAAAGGTCAAGCAGAATGAAGGAGTGTATGTCTAACAGACGAGTCAAGCAAGGGATTAATATGGAGGGGGGCAGATTACAAATGAGTGTAATTAACGATGTGTCATCTTTGCACAAGAACATGGCCAAAATAGATTACCTGAGTCATCACATAACGGTATCACTGCTACCCTGTCAATACACAGGATACATGTTGCTTTCCACATGCACACATACTCGAAGAGGCGTGTGCATATCGAATGGCCTTACATCGAGTGTGCATTGGTTTCAAGCCCTCCAGTGAGGACATGATTCTGCAGATAGTCTGAGTAATAAAGTTGTTCTGCCATCTGGACTAAGTTCCTCCATTAAAGAGAAAATTCATTAGCTTAAGTACTCACAGGGGAGCTGGCACACACACACACACTTATTATGTCTGCCATTTTCCATAAAGAATGGTCGAAATATGCTGAAGAATGACGCTCAGAGTATAATGAGAGTATAAATGGAGCCTCCAGTGTGTGTGTGTGTGTGTTTGTTTGTGTGTGCATATGCAGGGTGCATTAGCATAGACTATGGGTTTTCAAGAGGATCTTTCTTTATTTCTTTCTTCTTTTTTTTTTTTGAGACGACAGAGCTGTTGGCACACCTTGACTACTGGGTGCAGTCCAGCAGGTGCATCAGGGATGGAGGCTGTCTCTCATAGTGTGGCATCCAGAAGAATCTACCAGAGCAAATTCTTAAAACCATGCAGTGTTTGTAACGAAAATGCATGTCTGCCTTGTGCAGATCGATCGAAAATGAGAGGAGAAGAGCTGATTGGTCATGAGAAGAAAACATAAGACCCCATCAGAGTGCCACTGCTACCAGATGTCCAAAGTGTACAGGACACTCTGGGAAAAAAAAACAAATGAAAATAACAAAAAAAAAAAAAGAACAACAACAACAAAAAAAATGAAGATAAGAATCCCATCTTTCCTGTTGTCAGTAAGAGAGAGGAGATAAGCCAGTGTGAACAGGGTAAAGTAGATTGGACTAAGGGGAGACAAAACACAGGTCATCCAGATAAGACAGGCCAAACAAGGCCTTGGTGTGTGTTGACAGCTCCTGGGGGTGAGCCAGGGCAGCACAAGGACCTTTTCAATCAACACTCCATTCACAAGATATTGCATAAAAGTATCATTCAATAAATGCTTAACTTTTCATAGATTAACGCCTAATTGGGAGCATGGTCGACAACTGACTTATCAGAAATTCATGTGAGTTTCCATTAGGCCCAGCCTCGTTTACGTTACAGTGATGTGACAAAATGCATCAAGTGAAAAACTTTTTAACAGAGTTTTGTCAAATCACACTCTCAGCAGCAAAACGTGCAGCAATGAAAATGAGCCACAATGTCTCCCTCTTGATCCAGCTCCATGCAAAGGCTAAAGGCTAATGAGTGTACTGAGAGTAAGGCTGACATTCCCTCAGTGAGACAAGTGCCTCCACACAGCACTCAGACCCACTCTGTCCATAGTGTTATCGATTAAAGGGTAAAAGCACACACCCGTGAGGCAGAGGGAGGCCTCACACACAGCTAAAGTTACTCTGTATGGTTGTGTGTGTGTGTGTGTGTGTGTGTGTGTGTGTGTGTGTGTGTGTGTGTGTGTGTGTGTGTGTGTGTGTGTGTGTGTGTGTGTGTGTGTGTGTGTGTGTGTGTGTGTGTATGAGAGAGAGACACACACAGACAGAGGCAGAGAGAGAGGGAGTGTTGCATGGCCCACTGTTGCACTGGTAACCCAAACCCTCAGACAGGACTGCAGCCCAATCAGGACCAGCGGGAATGGGCACTGCAGATGAAAGCATCAGCTCATGCTCACACCCGCACCAGATTTAAAGTCTGTGAACTGTACCACAACTGTCCCGCCTTTAAACCAACAAATCTCAGAGAAATCCATTACCTTCCCCTCCAACGGGCTCAAACATCCCAAACTGCTCCAGGACTTTGATGAAGAGGCCCATGACCACCAGCACAGCAATCATCTCCAAGCCATCCAGACTCAACATCTTGGGAGACCGCTGTCTGTCATCGCCCAGCACTGCTCCACCGAGCCAGGTCGTGTCAGGCCGGGCCGAGTCCGGCCACCAATGCAAGACCCGTGCACCCAACCCGAGCAGTTCGTCCAACTTTAACCCAGCAGCGTTGTCGATTTGCTCACTTTTATCCACTTCGATCCAGTCTGACTTGAGAAAAATCAATCAAAAAAAAATATCACCCTATTTCCTGGAGAAGGCCATGCTGCTGGAGCTACAGGCTGCAGCACAGAGCTCCAGACTGTCACACCTGGGCTTAAGTTTTTTTCTTTCTTCTCCTCTCTCCTTCTTCTCCCAGGCCCTCGTCAAGTGATGGAAACTTGGGATGTGCTGCGCCTGCTAGTCCTTTGGCAGTGGTTGTCAGGAAGTGTGTGTGTTGTGAGGGGGAAAGAGGGAGTGAGTGAGGGAGAGGCGGCAGATAAAGAGAGGGGGAGAGGATGAGTGGGAGATGGCATAGAAAATGAGGGAGAGGGAGAAAGCCTAACAGAGAGAGAGAGTGTGTGTGCCAGACACACAAACACACACACAGTGAGATAGAGATTGTTTGGGGTGGGGAGGGGTGAAAGAGTTGAGGTATGCCCTCCCTCTCCAGTGACATTACCTCCATTGATTTGCCTAATGTGGTTTCCTTGGTAACTGGAAGACAGCGTTCAATGCCAGATTTAACAAATGGAAAGAAAATATATTTATGTTGGTCTGAGTTCCGGCCCCGTCTGAAACATGTGTTTTCACGGTACGGAGGCAGTTGCATATTTAGGAGACAAACATCAGAGATGAGAGCGAAAATAGGAGCTAAATGCAATAATGATAGTTGCATACAGTAGCTGTTGATGGTGGCGTCATGGTGCCTGACAGGCTGTCAAATGTGACTTAATAGCTACACTTAAAGCATGTGAGGAAATTCTAGGAATAGAATTCGAGTAGCAACGTTACTTGACTTGAATATCATATTGAATATCACTTATATTGAAAGCATAGCAAACAGGTAACTCTGTTAGTTGGATTTGATCACCATCACGGCATCCTGACTTGCACTACAGTCATTCAGTATGAACCGATCCCTCATTCTGAACTTACTGATGCTGTGGAGCGTGGCGCTCATCCTGTTGTTGAAAGAAAAATTTGACCTGTGTTGAGAATTGTTCTCCATTCACTATATATCATATTTGCCTCTGTAGTGTGTTTATATGTCGAGTGAAATCTTTTCTTGTCACATACGGACGCAATGTTAAGTAGTATACAATTGCTGGTTACTAACTAAAAGCTAACCAACATAATGAATTTGAGACGACTGTCAGATGAGACTTAAGATTTGAATAATGATTGATTTCATCTAACACATTAGAAAACCCTAAAATAGTGAATCATCAAATACCTTGTAGTAATATCAAAGTGGCAGTGTGCGCAGTCATTTTGCCTTTTCACACACTGCTGAGGTCAGGTCTTGATTGAAAATCTGTTTCATTAAGGGATGTTATTAATATTGTCTTTGGACCCTTCCCACTAATATCTCAAAGCAATATACAAATAAAGACCAGGTTCGATGCTGAATTTGCATCTTATTATTGGTTCACTTTATACGATACATTTACTTCACCATAGTTCTGCTTAACATTATGATGCAGAAAACAGTTGTTGAGGTCCTGATGCTGCACTTCTTGCCATAAATAAAATTAAATCACTAATCACTGAAAAGGTCCACATGTATTGTTTTGGTGCTATTAGAAAATAATTTTGATGGCGAAAATGGCCCAAAATACAGAGATCATAATGTTGTCTTCTACATCTGGCAAAATGCAATGCAATGACCAGTTGCATCTTTGTGATGTCACTTTTTAATATATTTCTACATATTAAATCTCACATGGGAAGGCTGAAGTATGACAACATGGGATAAGAAAAAAGTCAAACTAACTTCCCCTTAGCAATTACTTTTTGAACAGTCCCCAGCACGAAGTAGAAATGCTACAGTAGTTTTAAAAGAATGCAAAGTACAGGAATATGACAAAAGGAATATGTTACAGAAATACTTCACATCCACGGAGACACTGAGTGATTCGGTCATTTTCTGTGTCAAGCATCCTTAATATGGCCTGTCAGGCATCAGGTGAGGTTGGGATACTTGAAGCATTAACAAGAACAAGTGCAGACTGCTCCTCTTGGCCACCAGCTCTGATCGTGTGTCCCTCACAGCATGAGTCCCAGTGAGGGTATCACTTCACCTCATGCTACAAAAATAACAGAAATGGAAAAAGGTGTGATGTTGCCGCTTTGTCTTATTCTCCCACTGCGTATCCCTTCCTGCCCCGTTCTTCGGAGAGAGGAAAGGTTTGGAGCGGTAAGACAGCAGGGGTTTGACAAATGTGCTGTGTCTGCATCCACTTCTGCTTCTGCTGTTCCTCGTTGTTGACACTCCCGCTTCTGCATTTTCAACTAGGCTGTACAGCAGCATGCCTCATTAAGGAGGCATCTGTCACATAAGCAGCATCACCGAGGACCATGTGGGTGACCTTAATGTCTACTCACACACATGCACACAAACACACAAGTCAGACAAGGTGACAGGAAACCTAATCTTGTGTGATGTCACTGTGCTCATATATGGTGGGAAGGCAAACAAACACTAAGGCAGAGCAGACCCATTTCTCCTCACTCTGTGGCAGTAATGTACACTGGCTGCATTGAAGCTGAGCTCCGATTGCAGACATGGTAAATGTAAACAGAGAAATACTGAACCACACACACACACTCACTCACGAGACAGAGAGACAGGGGGAGAACGAGAAATCCGAGCCTGACTTGTTGGTAAAAAATGATTTCTCTGCCCGGTTATTTATTGAAGAGTTGTCATTTAAGGGGAGACACAGAGAGGAGGTAGGAAAGAAGAGGCGAGGCAGGTTGTTGCATGAGACACGGTGGCAGGGGAGAGTAATGAGAAGTAAGAGAAGACAGACAGAAAGAGAACATGAAGGAACAAAGGAAGGACAAACTGAAGAGCCTGAGCGACTAAGGTCAGATCCCTCTGTGTAGCGATCTGCAAAGAGGCATCTATTCTTTATTACCCTCCAGCATCTCTCCCCTCCTGGAGGATTTTTCACCTCATTCTGGCTGTCAAGATAGAAAATTGGACCTGCAGATGTGTCCTCCACTCATTTGCTACTCTCCTCCTCTACTTTCTCCTCTATTCTTCATCTAATTCACACAAACACAAGGCACATATTTACACTCCTTTAAGGATCAAGGGTGGAAAGACTAACTCTATATGACTTGTCATATTGTCTTACTCTGAAAGTTCGATTATGTTCAGAAACTTAATGCAACAGGTGTGTTTACTGTGTGAGCTCTCCACCAATATTTGAGAGCAAATAGCCTTCTGTCAAATGCTCTGTGCAGGTGAAACTAATGAACAGACACAGTATCACTTCAACCTTTTTCCCTCTACAGTGCCACAGGACATAATTGCTTCCACACAATGGTGCATTTCAGTCTCCACAGTGTAGCAAGATGCAGCGCTGACATGTACAGAGCATTTGGTCCATGTTTTGCTTCTAATTTATTTGGTCTTTGAAAACTCATTTTATGAGGGAAAGAAAAAGAAATGGAAAGAAAAGAAAACAGTTAATTAGCAATTTTAGTTTCTAGTATGTTGTGAAAATACTCGTTCTGTACTTTCTGTAGCTATTAGGGAGCATACAAAAAATATTTTTTGGAAGAACAAAAAGTAGAGGGTAGTTTTTCTAAAGGGAGGGTAGTTGGAGGGTCTTTTTTTCTTACCCCAGATTCGTGTTTTATTTCAGCCTTTTCTTGTGAAACAGAAAGAGATGAAATAGATACAACAAAAGTCTGACTTTCGTATGAATCACAGTTCACAAAGGGGTGTCTTTCACAAAACATCGTATTAATGATTGAATGCTATATCTAGCAAGATCCACACCTTTAGCTTGCAGTAGCTTGGAGGTTCACTTTCTACTGCATCACAACAGAAAGCAGAGCAAGTGAAACACATCCAGTACATAATGCAAGTTCAGCATCGTACCAGCAGCAGGTGAGGTTATTTAGAAATATTACAGGGAGGGTGATGCAGTTTTTTTATGTCAAAGGGAGGGTCAAAGAATACTTTACAAACAACGAGCAGGACTTTTAGTCCTTCTCCAAAACCCAATAATTTTCACACAGTCCTTTAAATATGAAGTGCCCGGGGTTGCTCTCTTGACTCTAATGCCTGCGTGTCCTGCTGAGACGTCAGACTAATGATGTCCTTCAAAAGCAACCAATCTTTCTGTGCCCACAAACTTGTGCTCTGTCTTTTGTGTCAGTTCTGACCTTTAATATAAGACAATCAGAGTCACTCAGCTCTAACACAAAACACAAATTACCCCACTTCCTCTCTCTTTCCCCTCAGGCTCCTATTGATTTTTCCAAATTTCTTCTGCAGCTAAATATACTGTAAGAGATGCTTTGAGACGTGAGCACTGAAGGGAAGCTGGTGAATTGATAGCTGCTAAACTGTGGAGGGTGTTCACGATTGCGCTGATGGGTTCATGGGTTTCATGATAAACTGAAGTGAAAGGCTTTATTGACTAATGTATAAGTCAAACTTCAGGCCTCAGGGGAAGGTTATGAATCGGCGATCTGACACAGCTTTATCAGCGACTGGAAGCAGCAGAGAAAGGATTTATGACAGATCTCAAGCCTGCAGCGTTTTATCTTGTAGTACATAAAAATACATTTTCCACAGTGATGAACGTTGAAGCTGCATGACAGTGAAGCTGCTACGGCTGCGTCCTGCTGCATCGATCCTCGCATGTTACGTTCTTTAATCCACAGAACGTGCTAATTGGAGAACATGACTATTGATCTCTGCTTCAGTAAGGCTTGACTGGCCATTCTTAAGAGACAGCAACTCATGAATATACACGTACACACACACACACACACACGTACACACACACACACACACACACACACACACACAAAATCACAAGCATACCCTGCAAATGCCTTCTGAGAACAGAAACGAGGAAATTGTAATGATCACCTCCAGGGCTCCAAGGCACACACAGAATACGTTTGAAATCAGTAACAAGGTAGAAGTCAACATGTCGTCTTTAGTTTCTATGTCACACTGTGAGCTGAGCTGCGCAGACGGGGAACACTGATGTAATACAGAATGTCAGAAGAGACGATTTGACTGGAAAACTTAAGGAGGTGGCGTTTTTTTCCTGGGTAAGCTAGACTGGGACATCTAGTGGGCACAAAGGGCAAAGATCAGACTCTGCAGCTCCAAATCAATGCACCATTCAATGTGTTCATTCCCATTGTAATAGGCTTTGGCATGTAGTTAATGTTTTGTTTGCAGTCTGCATACAGACTGAAAGACACTTCCTGATTGACATGTACCCAAACAATTATACATATGACAAGAGGATAGAGGAGGAGTCCAACCCAACATATTCATGCACTAATTGTTGTTTGTGCCTATAACTTACTTTCCACTTAAATATAAACCTGTATTTGTGTCACTACCTTGTCTTCTCTTATAATCTGCTATATTAACAGAATGGCTTTGTCTTGCATTAAAAATGGCACAGATATCAAAAATATTAACATTTGGTCCAGAGACAAGTCAAGAAATGCAATATGGGGTCACAAAATACATAAATCCTGCTTTGAAAGAGTGCCACTCACCTTTCCTCTTAAACAGCCAGTAAGACAGAGGGAATATTGACATGAGAACGAGTGCATAAAAACCTCTGACGCCCTCCAAGGAGCCACTCAGGACAACCACAGAGTCAAAAAACGACATACCCAACACAGGTGAAGGATCACGATAACCGCTCAGTGTGTGTGTGTGTGTCTGTGTGTGTTACAAGAACGCTGTGTTCAGAGATTATCAGTGGCATCGCCGGGTTTCCCCTCCTTCTGTGGGCGGAATCAAACACATAATTGTTTGTGTCTGCACTTTACTTGAGTATTTCCATCTTCTACTACTTCACACTTCAGTCCAGTAAAATTAAGAAGGAAATATTGCACTTTTTCCTTCACCACATTTAGTTAGTTAGTTGCAGTACAATATTATATAACAATGTAATACAATAAATATGCACAATAATACCAAACATACATAAGACTTTATTGATCTCATGGGGACAGTCACAAGCACATATGAATGCATCATTAACTATAATTCAACAGAAATATAATTTTTTTCTGAAAAGGGCTATTCTGCATAATGAGTATTTCTACGCTGTGGTACTGTTACTTGAGTAAAACATCTGAGTACTTCTTCCACAACTGATGTAATCAAACACATCTCATCATGCACCACCTGTCTTGATAAGGCATGTGTTGTTTTTCCCACATGATCTAGCTGCTATTGTTAAGGCTAACAAAAAAACAGCCTACTATCAACCGACCACTCAGCTGGTCTGAATGAGGCCTTTTATACTATTCATTTATGTATAGTTTGTGTTCTGACAGTATGTCTTATAAACTAGCGTTGTTGTATCAGATGCTATTACGCCCCACAACAAGACACAATGAATGTGGAACAGCGACATGGGTGGGCCAGCACGCTACACAAACAATGGGCAGCTACAGTAACTGGCAACACAGCTGTTTAGAGATGCAGGGATAAGAATGTAGGAAATTTCCAATTTTCAACTCCACAAGTACAGACAAGTACAAAAGCAGCCTGGTATGCAGGGTTCAAAATAAACAATGTATTATTTATAGCAAGAATCCAATGTTAGAGTGAGTGAACTTTGAATTTCACAGTGCCAGGAAGCAGGTGCTGGATGGCTAGAAACCTACTGAGAGAGAAGAAAGAGAATGGGAAAGAAGGTTTGTGAGGGAAGAAAGACAGACCAACAGAGTGCAAGAGAGGAAAGAGAATTACAAAATAATACAGGACTGAGTGTGAAAAACAGAAGGTGAGGGTGCATGGGGAAGACTCAGACTACAGAGAGGAATCACAAAATAGAAATGCACTGAGAAAGTCACCTTTCTCACGAAGAGACACTCACCAGTCACCGGATGTTCAGTCAAGCAAGTGCAACTTCAATCAGACTCCACTAGAGGTCAGTGTAGATTAAAGTATTTACGTATATTTCAAAGTATTTCACACACATATGCACATGCTCTGCCTCGGGCTCTCTTTCTCACACACTTCACGTGGACACTTAAATGTGCAGTGTCCTTTTTTTTATGTGACTTTCAAATGTTCTCATATCCACTAAACTGATAACAGCATGCAGCCGTGTTGAGTTGGTGCCAAGTCTGTAACCTCATCAGCGGTAAGTCCTTAGCTGAACCTTTAAGAGAGCAGCATATATAGCCTGGCATGAGGCCTGGTGCTCTGGCGGAGGTAATAAGTGAAGAGTCATAAGTTCAGCTTGCATCACAGGTAAAACACTACCTGTAAAAAGACCTTGAGCAGTATTACAACCTGATATGGCTGATCTGTTCCAGCAGTGCAGCTAATTTCTGAGTTACCTGGAATTAAATCCACATGGAATACAAAACAAACTTTTGTTGTTGCTGTGTGTAACTGGACGTCATTACATCATCAAACTGGAACCTCACCATTGTCATGATAGTGTTTTTTTGTCATATCAAAAATGATAGCGATATTAATGTGAATGATATGATACAGCACACCACTACCAACTGCCAACCAAGTCCATCATTGATCATTCTGACTCACTCATACCAGTTAAGGACAAATACTGTTGCTAGGTCCATCCGTCTTAGTGGACAACAGGACAATGACAACAGGCACGTGGATTGGCCGCTACGCTGATTCAGCAGCTAATCAAAAGGCACAGAATGATCCAAGCCATACCAAAGGACAAATCTGCCTGTGCTGCACACACAAATCCCTGCAAAGTCACAGAGGGTGGACCGCGCACCACTGACGAACGAGCGTAAAAGCACGTTTAAGCACACAATGACAAACAAGCAAGATGAATATCAGGAATCTATCCCGGCACATAGGGACAGTTTGTTCATGAGTCAATATGTGCGAACAATCGTTTACACTGGGGAATGAGACATAACGTAGATAACTGTGAGATGTGCAGAAAGACTGGAGAGGGTATTAAAATGGCTAATTAAATTTTAATTTTCAGGGGACTAAATGGGAGAGGAGAGGAGAAGAGAGAGGAAAAGAAAGGAGAGGAGTGAAAGCTGTGATCGTCTTTGACAGCCAGGAAGAGTCAAACGCTCCATTGTGCTAAACCTGTCAACTGTCACCAAGAGAGCGAGCCAGAGAGAAATGGACTCAGAGAGAGAGAGACTGTCGTCATGGACACGACACAATTCCCCAGGTTTGGGTGCCCACAAAGCCACGCACACACCTTAAATGTCTATTTTCACTCAACTCCATGTATTGGCAAAAACGACACAGGCAGGCATTCTCATCTCATCTATTACATTGTGGCCGCTGAACGTATTGATCCAGCATACGGTAACACGCATTCAAAGGCGCGTATATGCTTCACCACACATAGTTCAGTTTCTGCACTGCTGTTCCTCTGATATTACCAGACCTCGTGGACATGACAAACCTCATTATCATGGCTGTGCAGGCTACGGTGCCCAATTAGTATTCTGCAGAGCAGACACACAAACACTCAGATACAAATACATGCACACACGCAAAGTGGTTTTATTTCATAGAAGAGTTGCACGTGCCTCCCAGAGGATAATTGCATCTAATTCTTCTCCAGCTTCTCTCCCATCTTTGAAGTAAATAAACCCTACTACATTTGTCTGAGGAGATTTGTACTTCTGGGCTGGATAAATGAATCCTTGCCATAATCATGATCAACTGTTTTCTAGTTTTCTCATAATGTATACTGCTCACTATGAACTTCATTGTTTGTCCACTCTTGCGACCTATCAGCTGTCCTTTCTGTGCCTGTCTCTAGCCAATAAAAATGTGAAAATGTATGCTAGTTTCCTCCAGGCTTAAAGTGTTGGTGCATCCAAATTACATGAAGCATGTTCTCCTACAGCAGAAATGCAGTACACTGCAGGTGAATGGGATTTTGTTTGTGGTGATCAAAGCATTAAAAAATGCCATTTAACCATTATCAGAGCAGCATGACCTTCTCTAAACAATATCTCTATCAATGTGAAAAATCCACATGCCTGGTTGTAAACAGTTTTCTCTGGAGCTACTTTCTGCTGAAGAAATACTCTTGCTCCTCTAAAATCTGTTGACAGCAAGCTCTGTGAACTAACAAGGACACTCATTCTGTTACATGTTGAATTTTTAAAGCAATTTTCAATGCTGTGAGCTCAACAACCAACATTACATTCATATCAATTGTATGTCTAAGCGAAGGAGGAGATAAATGTCTCAAAAGCTCTGCAAATACAACAAAAGCAGGGACAAAAATCACTCCCTCATTCGCTCACTCATTCACGACTCCCTGTTTACAGTAATAGACACTAAATAGTTTACTCTATAGCGAGCAGAAAATCAAGATTTTGTACATTTATGAATCACCACCATTGCAATAAATTTGCATCACCACTGATGTAGAGTCACCTGTCTATAAAATGCCCTGAATGCTATTCTTGCGTGTGTGTCATTATGTGAGAGGTGTTCTCATTTGACTGAAAAACAGCAGTCACGTATGCCACACAAGGAAAAGTGAATGTGACAAAACTACACTTTCTATCTACAGTGTGACCACAAAGTTAACAGAGGATGAGTGAGCCTTTAACTACAGCCCTCAAAACACACAGCGAGTAAGAAAGTGCCGATTCCACACACACACACACACACACACACACACACACACACACACACACACACACACACACACACACACACACACACACACACACACACAAAATTGCTTTAAAGTGTACACACACCTTTTTCACAAAGGCAGGCAGGAACACAGGTCATGACGTGTCACACAGGGCGGAGTGGGCCTCCACAGCTATAAATAGCCCTGAGAGGAATCAAATTTGGAGAGCCGGAGGTGGGAACTGATGAGATCACACATACCCATATGCTCGTGTGTGTGTGTTGGTTTGTGTGTGAGTGTGTGAGAGAGAGAGTGTTCATACATACACACACAGAAGACAAATGGAAATTGAGTCAGACTGACATCATGCAGACTCGGAGACAGACAAGCAAGCTGACAAAACAGCGGGGAGGCAGCAGAACAGAGAATGAGACCAGACTGACAACACCACCTCGCCTGAGAGGAGGGTGTGCAGTGACATCGAGGAGACTACCTGGTGAAAATAATCGAGTAGAGCAAAGGGGATGACGTTAAGATGGTGGAACTAGTGTGAACTGGGGCGGCCGTGGCTCAGGAGGTAGAGCCAATTCCCGGCCCCTCCGGTCTCAAGTGTCCTTGTCCAAGTGTACTGACCCCCAAATTGCGAGTGTGTGTGAATGGGAATAGAATCATCACGCGGATAGAAAGCGCTGTATCGCTCCTGAAGCTGTCAGTGTATGAATGTGTGTGCGTGTGAATGGGTGACGTGTTGTAAAGGGCTTTGAGTGGTCAGTAGACTAGAAAAGCGAGATATAAACGCAGTCCATTCACCATTAAGTACGGCCAATACTCATGTGTGCTCTGAACATTTCAAGGACATCACAGTATTAATAATACATGAAACCAGAAACCTGTGTGTGACAGATCACATGGAAAACTACATGTTTTCATATGAACATGATTTGAATGTGTTTGACTTTCACCAAGACCTGGAAGACTCTCAGGATGGAGAAGATGAGTAATGCATCAGATACTCATGTTAACTAATTTTTTATATAGTAATACACTGATTGATGATCAAGAGTGCTAAACTAGAACATGTTGCTTATCCTTCAAGTAGTAAAGAAGCTGAGAACTGTTCCGTTTAGCCCCTTTGTGTGCCCTTTTGTTGTTTTATATCTACAAAGCAAATACTGAACTTTTATCGGCTGCACTGAAGTGGTTCCTATAAGAAACACGAGCACATTATGAGTGAAACCTCTGAAGATTTTTTAAACCTTTGTAGGAGCCTTCACCGATTATCTTTTACAACAAACAGAAATCTGAATAATGACTTTCTTTCAAAAAAGTAAAATAATTACAAAGACATTTTTTGAATAAATTCTCTTTTTGCAGAAGAGTGAAAGGCAAAACAACACATCAAATAAGGTGTAAATGTCTGTCTCCTGCAACACAGTGTGTGTGTGTGTGTGTGTGTGGTGTATGTGATGTAAATGGTACGATAGTCTGCGAATGCCTTGCTGAACTCTCTGTTACCCAAACTGTGTCATATAATCACTCTCAACTATGACACACAGACAGCCACCCAGAGGCATGGGTACACACACACACACACACACACACACACACACACACACACACACACACACACACACACACACACACACACACAAACATGTTACTAGAGCACACACACTGACTGACAGACATCAAGTTGACGCAGAGCAGAAAGATGACAGACGAGTGTCACTCGAGAAATTGACAAGCGAGTGACACATTTACAGTAATAGAGAGAATTGTTGTCAGTCAAGAGCAGCAGTGATGAAGTCTCTCAGCAGGGCAAGATATATTTATTCACCTTTTTAGTTTTTTTATTTAATACATTTATAGCTTTGAATTTTATCTTGCACCTTTGCTTATCCAAGAAAAGTCAAGGCTGCTTAGTCTTGTTTTAATGAATCCTAGTTTTTTAACCCCATAAGCATCATGAACATCATCACTGATACAACTGACTAAATAAACTCTAATATTAAGATAAGACTCTCCATTTTACCCATCCTGAAATTTGTACGCTTCTTATCTCTTTCTGCTTAACATCACTTCCTTTTCTCTCTTTATGTATCACACACACTTGCCAACAACCCCCACCTCCATCTACCTCCCCTTCCAGCACCCCACTTCCCTTCATTTCCTCTCTCTCACCCTGTTCTCACTCACTCTGCTGCTCCCTCTCTGTCACGCTGACTAGAGGTCAGCGGCGCGGTCTTTCAAGGTCGTGCCTGTCTGAGGTCTGGTGTCCTCATGCCTGGATGGCTGAGTGGAACAGACAGCTCTGTCCCGGTGGGGGACCATCAGACTTTTAGTGACTCTGACCACCGGCCTCCCTGGTGGATACGCCCGATGTGCATCCTTTCTTTGTTCCCATCCATTGCTGTCCATTACAACGAGTGTGAAGAAAGACACAGGGGTGAAAATAAAGGAGTGAGCAGGAGGAGGGATGGAATAAATATCATTAAATGTTCCTTTAAATGAGTCCATGATGCTAATAGGCAGCGATTGCCCTGAAATGTTGGTCAACTTGTAGACTGAAGTGCAGTTTGTTCATGATGGGAAAAGACATGAATCAGCCAGGACAAAATATTAATGGACAACCATGTTTCACTGAGGTGTCAGATGATTCAGGCTACCTGCTTTGTCTTTTCCTTGTGGCACTTCTTTGACGGATGAGGTCTTAACTGGTTCATATTCACCTCATTTCATCATAAATTCAATACTTAACATTACAGAGTGCTGAAGTTCTAATACAACAAAGTATTCTGCAGATGACCAATAACAAAATGAATGATTTAAATTGCAGCTCTAGTGTTTTGAACTAAAATAAAATATTCTGATCCAAGTGCCCCTGCATGCTCACTCAAATCCCCTCAATGCTCCTTTCAGGCCAACACTGGCTCTTTAGAAGTAAAAGTATGATCACATTACATTCCAGTATACAAACATTTGCCCTTAAAATTGAAAGTTCAAATGTGTGTTTCCTGTTTTGCTGCCATCTCCAGCCTACTCGAATGTCGACCAACAGAAACACTGCTGCAGTGTTTGAACTGGATGATGTCTGCCTCTCCGTCCCTCCTCTCCACACACATCCCCTCTTCTCCCAGTCCCTTCATGGCCATTTTCCATCCATCCACCCCTGGACTCTCCATCCTTTCACTGCTTTTGCTTATGAGCCACCAGAGCTGAACCTGACCCCGACTTGGACCCTTTACCTACCTTTCTGCCTACTTATACCTGTACCTGCCATCCTTTCTGTACCTGCCTGTAGGCCAAAATACACCTTCACTCTGGCAATAAATCACTGAACTGATCCCATCTGCCTGCTTCATCTGCATCTGGGTCCTTCCCCTGCTGCTTCACACTCACCCGCCATGACAGGAAAGTTATTATTCTACCTTGTTTCTTCGCTATTTTTAGTACATTATCACACTACCAGACTACAAATTGTAGTATTACTCTTATACGCTCTCAATCAGTTGTTCAGGTACACAACTAGCTATAAGATGCTCCTTTATGCATCTAGTGTCATGCTGCAAAAACAAAACTGCAATTCACCCTCAAGGAAGAACTTCGTAAGAAAGAGTTGGGTGTACACACTGTGCTCACATTCATACAGCAGTGAGAGTGTAACTGATCCCTGAGGCATTTAATAGCTATAGTTAGCTTAGATTTATTCACTGCTCTGATAGCTATAGTTAGCAGTAAATTTATCCACCTGCCAAGGGAACTTGTCAACGAAGGATGGAAAATACACTTCCATTGAGTTACTTAGCCTTTAATGACTGAGGGCCTGGCTGGAAAGAGCTGATTAGAAAATTAATTATTTATCAAAATACTACTAAAATTTCCCCCGAAAACTGAAAAATTGAGGACAAGCCATTAAGGTGTAAATTGAATGTTCTGAATTTCAAATCAGGGCTATAAGTCTTTATGTATGAGTGCATGTGTGTGTGGAGAGGCTTCTCACTGCATGTATGTACAGTATGTATGTGTGTGTGCGTGTGTGTGTGTGGTGGAGTATTTCTGTATGTACAAATATACTATGTGAGCAACATGTGCAGCTGAAGCACTGTTGCTATTTTTAGCCATATCTACAGATGATCATCACATTAACTGTACGTATTTTACTTTTGCACATTTAGCACATCTTGTATTTTAATGCATTCGTATTTCTGTAGTGCCCTCGTGAGCCTGATATGCATTATAATGGATAATTTGATAATGTAATGGACTCAGCAAGTTTGAGTACAGAGGACACAATGTAACTGTCTAATATATGGAAACTTTCCATTAAGACAGATAAGATGAAGGTCAGAAGGAACAGATGGAGGGCAATGAGTAGCTTGTGAGTGATGCTGTATTTCAGCACCATGGACAGAGACGCAGAGAGGAAGAGACATTTAACAGGCTGTTGTTGACAGACTAAGATTAATGAACTGTCAAAGGTCATGTCCAGTGTCTTTGTATTCATTTTCCACTCATATACAAACCAAAGATAAATAAACCCCACATTTGCTTGAAAAATAGCATGAAGTTGTTCTGTATCCACAAACTGATCTTTGCCGTTGCGTCTCACAAAATCTAAAACGCTCCTAAACTGTAGAAAAACTGCTCAAACGTGTTGTCTGCTCTCTAGCATCTGAAAAAATGTAATCAAACACAATATTTTGACCTTTTTTTTTTTTATAAGTGTGCCAGAAGAAAGAGGAAACTCTGCTACACAAACAAAAACAGGGCTCAAGTTCACCACACAATTATGTCTCTGAGATCCGAGGGAATACCGGCTGACTGTAAAACTGGGATTCTGGACGGAGATGAAAGCAGTCACAGCGTCACTACAACATGTGCAGCCCTGCAGCCACTGACACAGTAACCAAGCAGCTGATTGCTGCTCCACTGTGCGTCCTCCCTGGTAGCTGCTACAAAGACCCACTTTTTTAAACGGTAAACAAAACGTTTTTTTCTTGCCTGTCCGTTATCAAGTTGTAATTACTACAGCAAATGCTAAAACAGTGACAGTACAGTGTAAACATTTCTGAATGATCGCAACTAGACTACTGGAAGAACAATTCGTGAAATCAGCCACATCCTCCTTTGAACGACGAAGCTTGCATATTTTTTCTCAATAGCTAATTTTAGTAGCAAAATTTATAGTCTTCTTCAAACACTGGTGTCAGTTTTAGCTACTTATTCAGGATGCTGTGTGCTTTTAACGCATGAATTTGAAATTAATGTCATGGAGTTAGAAAATAGAGAATTGTGTTTGCTTGGAAGACTAAATTGTGAATCTGTTTTCTGACCAGTGTAGCTGTCCAGATGAAACCTGTCAGAGAGGTCATGTCTATAGTATGTTGTAACATGTCAGAGCCATATATTCATATAGAGAGCACCAAGGTCTCATTCTTGGTGAATTTATCAGTCCCTTTTTGTCATAAAAGAGCTTCTGCTCAGTGAAATCTAAACGCTTTTCCTTTAGTTTCTCCTCTTCTTCTCTGCATCTTGTATTGAATTTCTCTCTCCACCAGTCACACCTAGTTTTACCCCTTCCAACCCCCACACTCAGACTGCTACTAATAGGGGTTTATTTTTAGCACATGTGAGGTGTGTGTGTGTGTGTGTGTGTGTGTGTGTGTGTGTGTGTGTGTGTGTGTGTGTGTGTGTGTGTGTGTGTGTGTGTATACACATGATGGATGAAGGTGATGTTTCACAGTTCTCGCATAGGGGGAAGAAAGGTGAGGGAGGGGTGGATGGAGGTGAAGGGAGCAGAGGTTGAAAGGGCGGGGTGGTGGTGGGGGGGGGTCAAGAAGCAGGCTTGTGAGCAAGGACACATGCTGCAAAAGCTGTTACTACACAGAAAGTGGGGAGCTGAAGGGTGTTGGGCTGTGGGAAAGAAAAGGCTTCCACCTGAAATCCTCCCTGGAACTGCAAACTGACCTACAAGCAGCTGAAGATCAACAGGCCGCTCTGCACCAGATGATAGTGTCCTTCTTCAGAGGGATGAGGGAAGACAGGAGCAGCCTGATGCACTGTACCACCCAATTAGAATACAGCTCACACCAGCTTTAGCTTTGGGCGAAAACTGAAATTTAATCAATTTCTAGCTTCTTGTCTTTGCCTCAGTACCTCTTGAGAGGAAGCCGGTCAGAGGTGAGAAGCCTGTAGCCTGCTTTAAATCATGTTGGAAGTGGATATAAGAGGCATAAAGCACACTGATATAGACAGCCCAGCACCTGTCAGGCAGAGCAAGCTGGAGCACTGACTCAATCAGCTTGAGACGTAGCGAAATGTGAACAGCATGGAGCAGATTAGGGCTAAAACAGTGGGATGGATGCCAGAGAAAACAACGGATAAGAAAGCAAACAGCAGACACACAGAGGGATTATTCAGCATGCAAAGAGTGCACAAATAACTACAAACCAACTGTCGCTTTTCCTTTTATAACTTGATCTGGAATGCCACCGCATGTGCATAAAATTGGCGGCATGTAGGAAACATTTTTAAATATAGATCCTCAAAGAGGGACTTTTTTTTCCCGCACAGGCTTTGACCTTGAACTTCCACAAGGAGTTTATTTTTAGGCCCACCTTTTTATCTCCACTGTGAATGCACGAGTCACGAGGTGTCAACAACAGACAGACACAGACGCGAGTAATCAGCGCAAGCGAGACAATTTTACTGAGAATCTTCACGTCTGGCAACACAGACACTGTGTTCTTAAAATGGATGTGAGCGCTCAGACGTGATAGGATGTGGCCTTTTTCTTTCTTTATCTATCTATTCCCCTCCTGTCTTCTCACTTTGTTGCTTTCCACCCTCACTTTTAAGATCTTTTTTTCTGTCGTGTCACACAACAGATTACCAAATGACAAAACACTTGTCACAACTAAGCACCGCAACCAGGAAAATCTCAAATGAAGTGGAACAAAATCTTGGAAATGAATCCCTATATGTCTCTCTGCTCCTGCCCTGCATACCATGTCTACCCAAACCCGAGGCATCAGCACTGCTTCCTGCTGGGTTTTCATATTGCCTACTGTGCATTGATATGAGACAACAGAGTGTCTTCTCTTCACCCCCTGATAAAGTGCACAAGCAGGGGACATTAGCTGGAAGTAAGTTATCCTTATGGTAATGAACAATTCCCATCGCAATGTTAGTACCATTACCGCACACTGTGATATGGCTTAGCACTCTCCATGCACACGCAAATACAGCAACACACACAAGCACCCGCAGTAACCCCTGCAAGCACTTGTCAGAATTTGCCACCACAGGCAGCCCATGTTTTATTCATTAAGCATAAAATTGATGTTTAATGCCAATTTTCATCAAAATGGGTGGAAAGTGATGGACGGGTGTGTAATGGCATTTGTCAGAGACGTGAATCAGGGTGCAGAGGTGATGCTGTTAAACTCGAAGGAGATCAGTTTATCAGAGGATCTGAGTTTAATCAGAGGGGAGCTAACAGTGGAGCGGTTACATCTGTTTAAAATTTGAAATGTTGACCATCAGTTCCCTCAATCAAGCTGGTCAGTACACTGTAAACACCTGGACTCCAGAGCAAATAACAGGGTTTTCATGATAAAGTTACAAAATGAAATGGCAGCACTGTCTCATACACACAAATACACATACAGCTCAGCATCTCTATGCTGGGGCCAAGGCTCAGGCCCAATATATTTTATTCATAGATGAAAGGTTGATAACAAAATCTCTTTGGTCACGGCCATGAGTGTGCTGCAAAGAGAATCAGCTTCAAGGTACTTGAATTGAAAAACAGAGTCCGTGTGTGTGTGTGTGTGTGTGTGTGTGTGTGTGTGTGTGTGTGTGTGTGTGTGTGTGTGTGTCTGTCAATCTGAGTGTGTGCTATATGTTTATGTACCCTCGCTAGAGTTGAAGCACACATGTCCACGCAACAGAGAGGTGAAGCAGCACATGGGGGAAGTAATCAGAGGTTATTAATTAGGAAGTAGGGAGCCTCTGGAGGAAGACTAAAACCCAGTTTCATTTAGGAAAGTGTCAAAGCCCCTAACAAATGAGTCCTGCTCTGGCTAAGGAAATTAATGTGACTGTTTCTTGGTTGCCATATATGTTTCCTGCAGTACATGGGTGCAATGGTGGAGAGTGCATGTTATAAAATCAATAAGTCACATGAGCTAGTCTCAGTAAAGAATGAATACATGATCTGTTTTACCTGAAGAGAATGATATCATTATATCATATATTAATTAGATGATATTATGACCAGCATGTGTTGCTGCTCATTACACAGCAAGACATTAATCTTCAGACATGAAATATTGATTCAACACATCTATTACAAGCTAAAGTAATTTGCAAGCCAAAACAACGTGTTTGTGCACAATTAGGGTGCAGTAAAGTTGTTAGGGCACAAAGTGTTGCTCATTAATTTGATTGGGGAAAAAAATTAACCACACTTTGTCACTGTGACATTAATACTCATTTGTTTTTGAGCAAGAATAAAACCAGAGCGCATTCAGTGGTCGATACCACGTACGCCTGTGAACATGTTTAAGGCAGACAAGTTGAACAAACTGGGCTGTTTGAAATTTTGTTTTTTGATAAGCTGGTGGAAAACCTATCAAACACAGCTCACATTCAGGTGAGTCTGCAACAGACCAAAAGGTGGTTTTCATGGGTCCAATGTTGTGGACACAAATCAAATTAAGGGATAATGTGGTATTAGTACAAACAAAATCACAGGACAAGAGCACAACATGGACAACAATTGGACATATTCCTCCTGTGATGTGAAAAGGTTAGCCGACAGTTAAAGCTACACTCCATGATAAACCCGATCAGATGTTGTCACTTACAGTTCGTTGCCTTTTGATTAGCATCTGTCTAAGTTTCCTGTTGACTTCGTTGAACTTGCTACAATGGAACAAATTACATCTTTATCATCCTTTTATGCTCATGTCACAAAACTGTGGAAGACCAGGCTTCCCGGACGGCTGCTTTCGACTCTCCTTTACATATTGTGTGAGGCACTATGAGGGCACAAAGCAGAGGTACAGTATGTGGCACTGATGGGGACAGGAGGTACTGCAGGAGAGGGTAAAGAAAGGAGGAGGAGGTCTGCGCTGTCAGCTTGGACTGTTTATGCTAGATAACAGCGCGGCTAAAGGACAGATCAATAGGGCTCACAGAGATGCCATGCAGCCAAAGCCACAGCATCTACCGCCTGAGATAGTGTCATGCAAGAGAGTGAAGTGGAAAGGGAAGACAGCGTGTGTACAGCTGGCGTGTGTGTGTGTGTATGTGTTTGTACTGGTATACTTAATGTACGTGTTTGCGTGCGTGTTGGCCGGCAAACAAATTGAACAGTATTTAATACATCTTAATTGCCTTAAACAGATCCAGTCCCACTATTAGGTAAATTGACACAAAGCTCTAGGGCAGAGAAGGAGAAGAGGATGCTCACACGCACGCACATGCACACGTACACACACACAGAGCATGGCCTTGTTTCCCATACAGAGGCTAATGAAACAAACTAATTAGTGGGCAAAGTAGGGGTAAGAAGGAGGGTGACTACAAATGACTATCATCAGTAATGCACACACACACGAACACCAACAAGCTAGAACCAGACATAATCGGCTCCTAACCATTGTGTAGGTCTATGATGGGATAGGCAGCGGGTTGTGATTATAGTTAGAACTGATCAAGCTAATTATAGACACAAACACACTGTGTGACATCGAGGCTCAGCAGGGGTATAAATCAAGAAAAAACTGGTAGAATCTCTCAAACATAGTCAGCTGACTTTATCCAATGAGATGGAATAAAAACAATTAACCCAGGGCTATCTTAATGCCATGTACCCATTTTTTTTTGTTTTTGTTTTTGTTTTTTTGCATAGATTAAATGACTGTTACGTTCGTACGCAGTTTAACGGCAGAGTAAATTCTGTCTTTCCATGCCTGACTTAAATGGCACGTCCCTCAGCACCTCAGCTCAGCCAAAAATGCCACAATGCCCAAATACCAAACTCTGAATGGCCTTGATGAAATCCCTGCGTAGCACGGCCATTATACAGTTCAGCCCTCACTGGCTCCCATCGCACTGAAGCAGACATCTTTCTCTTTCTTTCTCTCCTCCATTGGAGCAGACACACAGGAGCCAGTAGTCATGGTAACTCCATTCTGAGTAAACTTAAGGATGTGGATGTGCAGACACAAACACACACATACACGCAATGTTTTTAATAAATACTTCATGGATGGGATCTGCTGAAGGGGCTTTGAGACACTGTAGCTTGTTAGCTGGATGAACAGTGAGAAGCCAGCAAAATGTCAAACTCCATGATGTACCAATGTTTGCATTTCCCTACCAGACTTCATAGGTGTGTGTGTGTGTGTGTGTGTGTGTGTGTGTGTGTGTGTGTGTGTGTGTGTGTGTGTGTGTGTGTGTGTGTGTGTGTGTGTGTGTGTGTGTGTGCGTGTGCGTGCATGTGTGTGTGTGTACCCTGCAGATGTCCAGAACATAAATCATTGCAATTATTCCAACCTTTTCATTCATTTTAATAGGTGCAAATTAGCAAATTAGCACAACCAAAGTTAGTTCATTCGCCAATCGCTTATATATTTAAAATGCTTATCTATGCTTGATGAAACACTGCAATCCAAAGTTTGATTAGGTGAGTCTGTACTACTGTTTTAATAAGGCAGGGGTTACTCTGTGTTTTTTTTCATTGTCACCAAATCCCATGAAAACACCAAAACCACCGATGTTAGTCTGTCAATGCTTTCCGATTTTTTGAAAAGGCTTGAAAATGGATTTTAAAAGGTGGACAAACATTACTCAAACAGGAACAAATCACGTGTTTGTTGGCAACTATTCTCAGAAGTGGATTAATATGCATTTGGTGGAGTACTTACCTGCATACACCAACAGCAGAGGGATGGTGTATGCAGGACTGACTCAAAACAAACTACAGTGCCCATATTCCTTGTAATGAAGGAACATGTCACCCAGTGCAACAGTGCAGTCTGGTTTTTATGTTTTTAGTAGATTTTGGACAGTTTGAGTCTTCTCTTTGGTCAGAGAAAAAGTTGTGGGGATTGAGTCATTGTTGCTTTTGTCTTTTTCATGGGATTTGTTGACGCTAATTAAAAACATAGAACACCACCAACCTCATCCATTAAAGTCAATGAATAAATGAAACTATTTCATTAGTACATTGCAATATTTTAGAAAAATGTATTTCAGTGTTTCACTGCTGAAACTTTGAGTTTTAAAGCCTTTAAAACTGTTTTACTGTATCAAAGTGGTCATTTCTAACACACTTGCTTCCTCAGAGAAAAATGTTAAAAACATCATAAGCATCACTGTGACAGCCGAGGAAAGTTGTTTATCCAAAGGAATCCAAGGGAATGTTTTTTATCCAAATGACTGAATTAGGTATCATACCCAGTACTACTGCTTGATCAAAACACAATGTATGGGTTGTAACGTGTGTGTGTGTGTGTGTGTGTGTGTGTGTGTGTGTGTGTGTGTGTGTGTGTGTGTGTGTGTGTGTGTGTGTGTGTGTGTGTGTGTGACAGCCTCTCCATGCATGTCCGGTTGTTTCTCTCAGAGCATGAAAACAAAACTCTGCAGATACCAAAGTCTGAAGAGGTAATGAGGGGAAAAGCCGAGGTGCAGATGAGCGGTGCAGATGTCAAATTAGCATTCACACACTGCTCTATTGACAAGGTCATCTAAACACTGCTTTATCTCCACCTTGTAGGATCAACTGCTGGGATTCAATAGAACCACCCTACTTTGTTGTGTCTTCCCCAAGGCAATGTGTGCTGCTCAATATCACTCACAGGAAAAAATAAAGAAGAGGAAAATGGGTGTTAAGCTTAGCAGCAGGCTGTCAATAGGCAGCCATAAAGGGTGTTTCTGGAAAAGGACACTTTATTCAGCCAACACTGAGCTCAGTAGCACAAAGAGCGAGAGGACATAAAAGAAATAAGACCTTCTAAGTTCCGAGAAAAGATTTTGACGGAGCTCATACTAGTCTAATCTCAGTGCACAGATTAGCATTATAACGTTGTGTGTAACTCTTCAGAGACAGCTAGAGAGGAGGATGGGATGGGTTGATGTCATACTGGGAGCTGGCTGAAGGGCTGGATAAAAGGCTGTGTGTGTCTCTCCCCCACTGAGAGATTCTCAATGGAGGTGGAATGCCACATGCTTCCAGAGGGCAATCTGTTTGACTGCTGGAGAAAGATCAGGAGGAAGAGAAGGATGGTGCTGTGGAGGGAGGACAGGGGGGAGTCAAAGGCAGATAGAAAGAGGGAAAGAGTGAGTTCATTCAGCCCCAACAGCTTTCACTCACTGTGCATACTGATCACTGACTCTATTATTAAAGAATTTGAGCAAAGTGAGAAAAAACACATATGCCCGCAAGCATACTGTACGTACTGTATATAGAGTACATATTAACATACATTATGCAGGGAACAAACGCTGGAATCTTTAGGCTGTTTGATGTCCTGTTATGGTCTCTCTGTCTGGAGATGAAACAGAGCGCTCATACGTACTGTATACACACACAAGGCGCACTCCATGGAAACACACACACACCCTCCAAGTCCACTCTTGATTTCTTTAGAAATCTCTGCAAATCAGGAGTACATCTGCTCTGCCATCATCCAGGTAGAAAACAAACTGAGCCACAGAGACGGGACACTGAACTGATGGACCACGGACAGAAACCCTCAGCAAAGACCAGAAACCAGGTCTGAGCACCTCTAAATACATAAAAAAAACTCCACTGAGGACCACCTTCACCTGGCTTCAGGAGAAGAAGCGGACCCAGCAGCAAACCTCCAGGGTGCAGAAGTGAAAGTTTTGGGTGCCTACCTTGGGTGAGCGTTCCCATGAGAAAGTGGTAGAAATAGCGAGCCACCTTGGTGAGCTGCCTCTTGCACCTTTTCCTGCACTGGCTCATCTTGGTGCAGCTGTGCTGGAGGTGGAGGTGATGATAGAGATGGTGGTGGTTGTCGGCTGGTCTGCCGAGGGGAAGCAGGCTCTCAAGGTAGGAGAGGAGGAACAGAGCACTGTGTGAGTGTGTGTGTGTGTGTGTGTGTTTGTAGCTGTGTATGTGTGTGTGTATGTGTGTGTATGGAAGTCTGGTTGCCGCTGCCTCTCTTGTCCTCCTCACTCACCCCCTTCTCTGTCGTCCTCCCCCCGTCTCTCCGCTCTTCTCTCCACCTGTAGGGCGCTGGCTGTCAATCAGCCAGCAGCGCTGTGACCCCTCCCCCTCACGTTCTGAGAAGCCCCATTCCAGCCCCTCATTGGCTGGGAACAGAGCGTGGCGGAAAATTACGGACTGGCGCACATGCGAGAGTGCGTGTGTGTGTATGTGTGTGTGTGTGTGAGCAGTATACTATGAGGAGGCTGCTTGAGTGGCAGGTGGTGGTTTTTCTCGAGCTTTACACTCCTCACATGTTGTTGATGTTGGTTTTTCTATTTTTCTTGCACTCGTGGCAAAGACAACAGCTTCTGAGAGCATGTGTGTATCTGTGAGTGTCTGAGCCAGCAGGAGGTTGAGTAAAGTGACAGAAGAAACAAACCAAACCTATTAATTAGCATCACACACCGTCCTTTGCTGCCTGTCAGTCTGTCTTTCGCTTGCTCATTAAAGGCATTCATAACACGGGGAGCAAAAGGATGAAGAGGAGGTGAAGATGAGGAGGTGAGATACAGTAAAAATGAAAAGTGAAGAGACAGACAGGGAGGTGGAGATGGGGCAAAAAGGGGAATGCATAATTAATCTCTTTCCTTGCTGTCTCCAGTGTGGTAAAATTTAAAGATAGAGCTTGACAGGAGAAAGGGGCTGCTGGACAAATACCAGCCCTCACCAGCAGCTGATGAACGGATTAGTATCTGCCAGCAGAGACGAAGCGAGAGGAGGAGCTTTTAAATCATGTGACGCTGAGAAAGAAAGGTATTTATGTAAAGTCTTAATCCTCGCTCACCGAATCACTTGACAAGGAAACACACTCACCTCGTTTCCCCTGTTGACACATTTCATTATTTATTTTATTGCCCTCTACAACTCCGACATTACCCGACTAAACCTCTGCCACTCCACCTTTATCCCCTCTCTTTCTCCCCGATGCTGAATTAAAAGTGATTACCGTTACCACAGCAACCCCAGACTCCATGGATTTTTCTGGTAGTCTTGGCACACAAACAAACACACACACACACACACACACACACACACACACACACACACAAACACACACACACTCACACACACTGTCATACAGGCACGCACCTGTGTGTTCTTTAGGTCAGAGAGAAAATCAATCAGACGTCAGGCAGATGCTACCTCTAAACGCTGTTGTTCTCCTCTTACGGACTACGCGCTTTCGTTCTCATTTAGAAGTCGCACAGAGGGGTCAAAGTACGACTGAGTGTTTGACAGCGAGCTGCTGTGGATGCTCGGGAGTCGATGCGACGCTGCCACACACGGTAAACAGCCCTGACATAACCAAGTCACACAGAGGGACTTGATAGTTGGAGTATGAGCAAAGGGATTTAAGAACACGTGGGAGAGCAGATGGAAGAGACTTTCATCTGCCTCCGTATTAAAGATCATATGAGAATTACTGACTAATTATTAACTTTGACTAATGGCTTCTCGGTTCAGGGATCTCTGATGATTCAGATCAGGATTAACTCCCCTATTTTCATTTTCAGCAGGTTTTCAAGGGGGCACACACCCCGGACACACAGGAAACATTGCTGTCCATGTTTCTGATACAACAGCTACCAGATAGTCACATAATAATTTAGTTGTTTTGCTATTTCACTACAGACACATAAAGCTTACACAGAGGGCAAAAAGTAGAACTGAGGAGGACGGAGAGGTTTTCATTAGTAACATGTTAGTGTGGCTGTAATCAGTGTTTCCATATTATCAATGGATCACATGACCAGTTGAAAGGGGTTGTCATAGTGCTGAATCCAAAGAGAATGATCAGTGTCAGTAGTATGACAAATACTATTATATTATTATTATAGCAGTGCGACTATTCTACATCACGTCAAACAAAACACGCTAAAAAATGAGGTTATTACAATTTGGCACCATTTTCTGGAACCAAATGACCAACTAAGCTGAGAAATGTGTGAATTGGTGACACAGTATGACGATACGATCGGGATACAATTCTAGGGCTGGGCCGATAGAACGATAGCGATACGTCTCGCGATAGACACATCATCAATATCAATATAAAATGCATTCGATAAAGCATTCGATAAATTTTTTTTTCTTCGTCGGAAGAAACCTGAAGTTGCGGAGCGAGGTTGGTTGCATGAACAAAGGCACTCGCTCTCAGATAACTGAGCAATGTAGGGAGTAATCGCTAATCAGTGAGAGAGACACACTAACGCCAATCACGTAACATTATCAAGTTTGGTTGCGCCGTGTCGTTGTCACGTGTTTGTTGCTCTGCGAGGAGTGAGATGAGAAATAGAAAGTGAGCGCTGCAGCGAGAGAAGAAACTGTCGATAAAACAGGGAAAGTCAGTTCGTCGGTATGGAGTTTTTTGGATTTTATAAGTCGGACCGTAGTCAGACCAATGTGGTCTGTAACTTATGCAAGACTTTCGTCCCCACTAAGACCGGTAATACCACAAACTTATTTAACCACCTTAGCTGCGCTCACTCTTTGGAGCGCAGCCGTGTTCGCCAACGTCCAACATCTGCAACCACAGCACCACCGCACAAGCAGCTGACCACCATGCAGAGGTATCTGCTTCAGTGCCTGATGACAAATCATCTAAAAGGCACAAAGGCAGCGGCATATCATATAGCTAAAGACATGCTTCACTGAGCACTGTGGAGAAGCCAGGTTATAAACATCTCTTACACGTACTTTTTTTTTTTTCTTAAACACATTTGCAATAAAAATATAATTGAATAGTTCATGTATGTTTAGAGTAAGAAGAGTGACTAAAGTTGTTCACATGTCTAGGCTGGTTTTATAGTTCAGTCAGTGTTACTGTGCTGTCTATCATGTTTGTTTGTTTGTTTGTATGTTACAGATGTCAAGTCTACCTCAGTTTCTGCTGTGTTTCCAAAACACTGCAAATATTTGAAAACATTTTATTCACCAGAGGGTGAATCAGCTTGTGAACATTGTGCACTAAACCTGCAGGAAAAAAGTTCTCAGGTTTTTCATTGTTTACATTTTTACACTTTTTTTTTTACATTTATTATCTGAGTGTTTTCCATGGTTGTGTTGACATTTCCTTTCCTTTCTGCCTTGATAGCTGAGGGGATTATAATCAGAGGAAGGTTAAATTTAAAATAAAAATGTTTAAATTGAATGTATTTTTCTCCTGATCCTTATTTTAAATAGGTCATAAAAAATATAAATAATTATCTATATCAACCAATATAAAACACTTATATCGCAATAGAGTTTTCAGCCATATCGCCCAGCCCTATACATTTCAAATGAAAATCATGTCTCAGTGACATTTCAGTTCAGTGTCCTGTAACATCTGTTGGCCCTGGTTGTTACAACAAAGAAAGTTGGAAGAAAGAGCCAATTGGCACGCCGTGGAGAACCAAATAAAAGCACCCACAGTGGATCTCACTGCAGCACAGAAACATTCGGCTTGATGTTGGTGGGAGAGTGGAGCAGCAGTCAGGTGAGCTTGTCTGCTCCCTACAGCCCATGTCTTGATCATCCTGCCAGTAGACTGTATGTCTGACTCTGACAATATATTATGAAATATTAGGCAATCCATGCTGCATTGCTGAACTCCAATAACAGATTTAGCTATTAGAAATGCCTCCAAGCCAAGACAAAATGACAGAACAACAAATTCTATACTGAGGACATTCATATCCAGACTAATTCATCTAAATTAAGTTTTGAAAAGACAGAATGTTCTCATTAAAGTGAGCAAGATCTATAGATGATCTGAGGCGGATGATGACTATTATAGGATTATAGGCAATCAATGAATCATCATCTCTTTGCTTCAGCTTTAACCCGGCACGCAGGTTTCTGTAGAGAAGCAAACAAACTTGTGATCAACGCTGCTTATTTCCCTTTTTACACACACACACACACACACACACACACACAAAAAACACACTTTCATGCACACCGCTCGTCTCCCTGAGCCTATGAATAATACAGTTGTAGCCTAAGAAAGAGACCACACACATACACAGACACTCACACATACACGTACTGGGAGGTAAAAGCTGAAGACGAACTGAAGCGACAGATTGAGTGATCAGCGTAGCGTGAAGGATTACAGACTTGCGATGGTGGCTGTTACAACACACCATCTCCTGCCACACGTACACGCACATGTGCGTTGTATGATCTGATGGTGAAAGTTTAAAGCCAGCTTTGTTCTCAGGATATGAAGGAGTGGAAGAAAAAGAGACTAATCATCATCATTTATATGCGGAAGTTTAAAGAAGAAAAACATTAAAACACAAAAAGATAAAGCAGATGTAAAGTAACAGAGTAATCGAGTGCAGATCATGTGATTGCTCAAGATTCAGTCAAAGGTATTGGAGAATATAAACAACTCTCGTGCATGCAATAATCAACTGATCTTGAGTCAGTCAGTCTCAATAAAACTGGAATCTTTCCCTGCCCATCGCACCCTTTTCACATCATGTCTGATATTTTTGAAGGAAAAGAAATGCTTTAAAAAGAAACAAACAAAAAATAAGTCCAGCACGTCTCTGAGTTCCTCCGCACAGCCTGGAACTGTCATGCTGTAGCACTGCTTTTGCTTCGGTGAAAAGTTTTGTAGTTACTGCTCACACACATTCATCTAAACCAAACATTGATCAGCTCCTAATTTTGGCCTCTGGGCAAAGTTGTGTGACAAAGCAGGACAGCTGGTAAAAGCTGGGAAGGACTGATGCTGCATGTGTACCAATGTACAGTAACATCACAGACACTGATGCCTGATGCCAGATGTCGAATTTGAATTTTCTCTCACGTTTAGGACCATAAATCTGACTTAATGTATTTCTGCCTTCTCCCAGAATCCTAGCTGTCATTCAGGGTGTCATACCTGTTTTCCTCACGGAGAAGCTTTGCATATTCAGCTCCAACATCCTTTACCTCCAGCTCTGATGCTGTGAGCAGAGCATGTCAGATTGTGCAGATACAGTGTATGACAGGTTTACTGTATACAGAAGATTATCTGCCACACTGGGGCACCATCAGTTGAGTTTACCAGACAGACAAAGAAACGGCAAGAAGCAGTGGTAAAATTATTGGGATTAGTTGACTGTTATCAATCAGGAAACAGAAGATTTTCAACAGGGGGCATGAGGAGGTGATTAGACAAAGTGGCAGGACGGGTGTGGCCGCTCCAGAAAGAGAGATCTGCTTGTGTTGTTGCTTTCAACACTGTGACACACAGTGCAGGATTTGTGCCAAGACTCAGCCGCCTGCTCTCAGAGAATGTATGTGTGTGTTTTTTCCATCCAGGAGTCTGAGTCACCGTCACCAAGATGTCCAGGGTGTGAACCTAGCAGAGCCAAATACAGGCTGCAGCCCATTAGCGACTAATACCAACAACACAACACAAACAAAGAACACAACGCCTCACACTGCAGGCCCTTTTAGCACCAATTATCAGCCGACAGAACCTTTTGTGCTCAGCACTGATGTATTAATTGAGACTTCAATCAAATGCCAGCGGTTCTTAATTGTATTCATACGAGGAATAAAAATAGTGCCAGTCTTAAAATGTCAGAGCAGTGATCAAAACACATAAAAATGGACAGAGAGAGAGGCAGGAGGGAAGGAGGGACACAGCGGTAGGCAGACAGAGAGGTCAAACAGACAAGAGGAAAGATGAGTTAAGTAGCAGACAGACTTGCTGCACCGTTGACCTGGTGGTGAAGCTCCAGATCTGCAGCCTGTCCGACTGACTGGATGCATCATTAAGATGGAGACCGTGGAGGCCTCAGACCTGCCCTGACCATGAAGTCACTGTTAGAAACATCATCAAGCAGCCTGGAAATCTGGGGCTCTTTTGGCAGGTCAATAGGAGGATAAATCTACCTGACCGCCTGACCTCACCTGCTTCCCCCTTTCCTTTGCCTGTTTTTAGTCCTCTAAACTCAGTTCAAACCTTGATCAGCATACTAAAGTTTGCACTCAATCAGATTGCAATGCAGAGAGAAAATGTTATGGAAGATAGTTTGTGTGTGCCTGTGTGTTGCGAGGGACAACATAATGATTTTCCACAGATTTGGAATGGGTGCAGCACTCGGTGCAGGCTGCCATATGAGCACAAAGGCACACAGGAATGTTAGAAGGCAGATGTGACACTGACACTCCACTCAAGTATCTGGCAAAGACACACGTGCATACACACACACACACCCATTTGGTTTTAACACTATTTATGCGGCAGGCAAAGGCACCAGCTGGTGAAACCCACTCAACACTCTATTCACTGAGAACATGTGACTGTGGAGGGAAGAGAAGGAGAAAGGGAAAGAGAGGGAGGAGCGCGAAAGAGGCACAGGTGGAAACACTCGTCTTCAGGCATGTGCGGCTCAGCCTTAAATACAAACAAAAATGACGTAAAGGTTCAGCAGAGCTGAGAAGGACAGACATTCTGGCCAATACAACTTCTCATCCCTTTCTGCACATCTGTGTGGGATGTATTGGTTTCTTACTGTAGGTCTGCAAACTAGCTTTATGGATTGGAGGTGGACTCTGACTCGAGCTGTTTTCACATTATCATAGAAACATCTTCTCCATTGTTATCTGAGTCATGCGTTGCATTGATATGAAAGTCGAAATTCATTGAACTTTGATCTCAGCTGTGAGTGAGAGCGTCTCTGAATAAAAATATCCCATAACATCATACCGAGACCAAACTAAAAACATTTCCTCTACAGTTAATAATGTTCATTTTGTAGCCTGTGGGGTTTTGCCAGCGAATGAATGATACATGCATACATACATGCATACATTATAAGACTTGAAAATAGCTAGAAAGTAATGTAGCAGTAGTTTTAAATTGCTTTTTGCCAAAAAGCTGCCCAGACTGCCCCACTCCTGCAAAGAATGCTGCAGGGAGCAAACACTGGTTTTATATTCTTACATGAATAAAACGTAATCATTCCTGTTTTCCCGTCACCATAAACACAGATGTCAGATACTGAAGTAACATCATATGTATTTTATAATACTAAGTTCCATCGTACATTACTTTGTTCATGCACGTGAGCCTTTCCTTCCATTTTATGGTGGCTTGAGGCATAAATCGCAGAATATCAAGTCGTCCAAAACTTATTATATTTGATTTGTCTCACACACATATGCATGCATCATTCAATTAAAATGAACACGATGTGCAGATTGATTCAGAGATGTTACGCATTTAAAATCCATAATATAACTCAAGATCTGAACGAGCGGGGCAATCATCCGTATCCATGGTGATGGACGTTTTCTGTTTATGGAGAGTGGCAAGTGCGCCCCACAATTTACCTGTTTATTTATGCCCTCCCCTTCAATGTGCTGTGAGGGCTCTCCACAGCTGCAAGTATGACTGCAGTCATCCTGAAGCACAAGTTGGTAAGATAAGGCAGACTGAGGGAAATTGGATACAGCAGAGAAGTGAAATTGCAGCATCTCATCACAAAACAACTCCTGCAAACCCTCAAACATCACACGCCCTTCATTAAAATATCACTAGGCTGCAAGTTGCTTTTTTTATTTACTTTTTTGTGTGTGTTTTATTAGTAGAGGACAGATTTCAGTGCAATTTCACTTCTGATGATGTGTGATTCATAAAAGAAGCTTTGCTGGCAATAGATGTTTCCTAGTAGTTCATAAACATACTGTAGGGCCTCAATTAACCATAGAGTTTGTTGAGACTCTCAGTCGAAGCTAATTTAACATCCTGAATAAGAGCACTCTCGTGGTTCAGCAGGTCTAACGCATGTGCCACATATTTTAATATCAAAAATTGAAATCCAACTCACAAACTTTCTCCCTGGACATGACATACTCTATAGCACTTTGTTAAATTATAAACAAGACGGTGAATATTTTTTATTAAATGCAGCACTGTAGCCATTGGCTGTCCAGTGGCACAGGTACCAGACTGTACCCCAAAAAAGACTTCCATGACGCTGCTGCCATCTGCAGGCAAAAACCTGCACAGCCACAGCTCCAGGAGCAGTCATCTGTCCTGGGGGCAAACAGATGGACTGCGAGAAGGCACAGGGGGAAAGAAATTCAGAAACTTCACAAACACACATCCACTCTAACTTTTATAAAGAGACCAGGGAGGAAGACGGGATATAAATGAAGTGAAACACTATAAGCAACTAACGATGTATGTCTCTCCCAGCTGGGAGACAAATACGACCATAGCGCACTTTAATTTGAATACTCATAAATATTCATTAAAAGCTGTTCTTAAGATAAGAAAACATGCATAAAATAATTACTTGTGCATGCATGTCTCAGCAAATATGTGCACATTTGTCTGTGCACATATCTAAGGGTCTCGTTTCCACCAACCTTACATGGTTCCACCATGCCCGGTCTGACTGCTCATGGACAGTCTTTTATGAAGGAACAAGGGCCTTCAGTGTTAGAATGAAGACTAGGTGATTAGGAAGAGGTATTGCATCACTTTCAGGATTGAGGAGCTCTTAATAAACATGAAGGAAAACATAAATAAGAGTCTTAACATATATAAATGAGTTAGCTTCTGTGGGTTTCATTTGAAACATAAATCTGACGCAGCAATGATTTCTCCTGGTGAGGTCTTAGAGGTTCAACTCCAACAGAACAACTTTCCTCTGATTTGAGCAGAGTTCTGACTCCGTATGTTTTTCATGTACAATATTTATTTTTTAAATGACAGAAAGGCCAGAAATGGCATCTGGCACTCCATATTAAAAACAGTGTTTGGCATTCACTGCTGTGTCCGGTGATTTTAATATAGCTGGCTGTACCAAACAGTACAGACCAGTAGAGGGCAGATGCAGACCAGTAAAACCACCACTACTGCAGGTCTAAAAGAAATCTGGATACAAACTCATAGATGTCCCTCACAGAAAGAAATATGATTTAATTTCTCTCTCCATTTCATTTTCTTTGGGATTTATTATACCCAGCAGGCAAACTAGATTAATAAAAAAAGGAGTGAAATTCACATGAAATGAAACATTTCAGGACTATACACCAATGCATTACCTCAACTCTGAATAAGTTAGGGGGTGGAAAGGTTGGCACTGACTCCAAATTAATATTTAAGTACATGGATAAAACCATTTGTGTCTTGGTAATGACTTCAGACAAATCTTTGCAAAGCTAATTATTTGTGCTAACTTTCCTTAGACAAATGTGAAGCACCAGTTTAGTGCTGACTGTTTTTATATACAGCTAATTATCTCGCCCACAGAAAATATAGCAACAGTGTAATTGAACCATTAGAAGACAGAGCTGGAGGATAAACGTAGAGATGTTTACTGGTCTTCATCGGCCTACAGCCAAGGTCCCTCAGATTTAAGGATCAGGCTTCTGCTTTACTTTGGGTCTGATCAGAGTCATCTGTCAATCTGGATCATTCAGAGTATATACAGGAATACAGGAGGAGGAATAAGAAGAAGCATGAGGCTCAAGCCTTAACTCTGGTCCACTCTACATTCAAGTTAGACACTCACTCTCTTCTGCTGCTCCCAGCTTTTCTACGCTGTGGGAGCTCCTTACGTATTCCTTTGGTGAAAGCCAGGGATGAAGCTGCCACTGTCTGAGACTGACATATGAAGAGTGAGAAACAGAGAAACAGATCACTGGGCCACGGGGTCTGCAAATAACCCACAGGGGGGATTTTGTGGCTTTCACATTGTCTTCATTTCCAGGCGCCAACCAGCAGCAGAGTCAGCCAAGCCTAACGTTAGAAAAGCGGGTCACCAGATCACACGCTGCTACCTGTACCTCCTTGAAGGCATCAAACACTCTGTGGGAGACATAAAGGTTTCTGATACTCCTTACGGGCCTGTGTTGACTCCTGCGATCCCCTCGCCTTTGCTACATCTTGCTCCATTCATGTCTTACATGTTACCATCTAACATGGGCGCTCTGTATTCCCTCTGAAGCCTGTGTCTCTCTTCCTCTCGCTGTCACACCCAACCTCTTGGCTGCTCGACTGCCTGTCTGAAGGCAGGCAGCAGGTGTTTTGTGACTCGAAGATCACAGAGCCTCAGAGAGACGGAGCCCCTCTGAGCTCGGCTGCCTGTGTAGGAGGAGGAGAGAAAATCTACGCTTCCATTTTCAGAGCCTGTCCTCTCTCTGCAACTGGAGAGAGCGCTTATCACACCCCCGGAACACAAGCACACCGGTTCAATACAAGTGTGTGTGTCTTGTCCATGTTACATGCTCATGCACGTCTCCTCCATGCTGAGCGAGCCTACGAGCCTTTTTGGTTTTTATTATGGGCCATGTGAGCTTCCTGCTGCTGAGTTGAGGTGTCACTAGGGAGAAAAGCAGTGTGGGTGCACACATGCATGGACTAATATGGCAAACAAGGAGGAGAGGGGAGGGGGGGGCTGAGTGAAAGCACAAGAAATAGAAACTGTTCTCCATCAGGTCCATTCCATGCATGAAATATGCAGACGTAATACTAAACATTACAGTACGACTTTGCAGTGATTAAATCAGACCTTTTTTAGGCAACCCAATTTCGCAGCACCCCTCTCTCCAACCTAAAACTAGTTTCTGTGATGCTGACTCAAACACTCCATTACTGCTCTCCTCTCTTTCATTCTGCGAGCAGTTTTGTGAATTACACTGCATTAGCGTCCATGTAGCTGCAGTGACGAGTCCTTCATGACAGAAGTGTGTACTCCACTTCATATTCACTTTGCCTCCCTCTCCCTCACCTGCTCACCTTTGCTGTAAGGCTAGCCTGGAAGAGTCCTGCAAATGTCCAATTTAAAGAGCATCCTCTATCTTACCTCCCTCTATGATGTATTCTAAATATGAAACATTCATGGAAACAGCACAGCATCCAACTTGTGGGTGGATAGCTGTATAGAGTGCAACATTTATTTCTGTATGGCATAATTCTCTCACTGAAAACATCTTGCCTGGCCTCCTCTGACTTGCTTCTATGTTTGCTGTTTTAGGAATATATCTGACACACAGCTCATGGTTGTTACAAACCATAATGCACCATATGGTTTGTGACAACAAAAAAGGAAAAGAGAAATATGGCACTGACAGAAACTTTATTTCTGTCTACTTATCACATGAATAAAAAGACAAAATTACTAATTCCTCAATTGAAGAAATAATAATTACATTTATCAAAAAGGAGGGTTATTGCTTATTACAGCCCTGCTTCAGAATCCAATCCAGTCCAATTATTTACCACAGCAGTTTGAGCCAACTGAATTATCTGTACTTTTCACTCCACGTCTCGCTGTCAACTCGTTCAAAATGTGCTTTGACAATTCCAGTAAAGTTCATTCAAATAAGGTGACAGCATCCTCCAAAATGTTGCAAAAAAAAGAAAGAATGAAACTTCAAAATCAAAATATGAAGCTGCAGGTGATTGAAGAGGCGGAAAATACAGTCTGTCTGTTCTGCAGCAAAGTAAAATATTAATAACATTACAATAAACTCATTTCACTTCATGACAGCTGACGAAAATTTCTGACATGTAAGAAATCGATCTGACAGTCAGACAACCTGAGAATTGATCATTTCGAGCAATTTATCAAGCATCATCATGCCCTCCCTCAAATTTAACACCAATCGCCAATCAGGTGGAAATCTGGCCTGTTTCTAAAGTCTGATGGAGGAATTAGAGCTGCGCTGCCCCCTGCTGGTGACAACAAGTTTAGCTTAGTTGTAAGAGTCTGACTGCTGGAGTGCAGACTAAAGGGTTTAGGATTAAGTTTGCAAAATTCCAGAATTATTCAAGTTGGAAAATTTGCTGGCATTAGTAGGAATCTATGGGAAATAACAGGAATAATAGCAGGACTAAAATGGAACTACAGGGGTTAGTTGATTTGAACTTTAATTAAACAAGCTGACTCATTTAGCAAGAATAAATGAAAAATAGATTAATTTGAACTCCTCTGCCATCATGCTCAATCCCACATGGCAACAGCGAGCTAGCAAAAACTAGTAGGAGAGGGAGTTAGCGAGTTATTAATGCTAATGAGTTCACAATTAAAAGGTACAAGTTTTACACTGAAATTGTGCAATACATTCAAAATTGCTGTGCTTCTTGGAAATTTCCCAGAAATGTACTGACTTGTACTGCAACTCCATTCAGGATACCGCTCACATGGACTACACATCCATCATCTTGGCATCAGGAATCAACTCGAACCCCTTTGGAAACAGGCTGGCTACTTCATCCACTCTGCCACCCGGATGCCCATGTATTTAATTTGTGCGTTTCCTCTTCATCGCTAGCCTCATGGCTTCGCGTGAGCCATTAACCAGGAGGCTCAGTCTGGTGCGTCTGATGAGGACAGCTGCTGGGTTAAACGACCCATCTGTATCTAAATGATATAATCAGTCCTAATAGAACAGGGACAGATCTGTCCCATTGCTGTCAACCATCAGAGGACAAGAGGTCACCTTCACTGTGATTTCAGCAGAGTCCACCTGATTGGGAATCCTCAGAGAAATTCACCTGAAGCTGTGCAACTGTCTGTTTGTGTGTGGGACTGTGTGGGTCTGCAGTATCAGCTATGCATAAAGTGTCGAGTGTCGTTTGTCTTTCAACAAGCTAACAGCAACTTTTTGCTCATGTTCTGTGCAACAGTGCAGAAATTTGGAGGCTGGGTGAGAATTATTGATGGGAAGGTATTTGTGCCTCGCACCCTGAGGGGATAATTCATCAAAAAGTGTCAGTGCAAAGGTTATACAGACATAAGAGCATGCTGAACCTGAGTCTAAGCAGGGTGGTTAGAGTGACTGCCCCAAGACAGAGCGAGCCCACATTAATCCCAAAACAGCCTATACCCAAAACCTACACCTTCCCACTCACTGACAAAAACAACAAAATGAACAAAAAAATGTTCAAATACCTCTGAAATTTCTCCTTTTTCTCTCCAACTTGACAGCGTCTCCATTCGCGCGCATGTCACACATGTTTTATAAGCCAGATTTGAGCGTCACTATGAGCACTAATAGCAGCTTTGATCATGACAAGTGCAGCACTTACACTACACTAGTATAATCACTAACTCCACTAATGTAATCCCTCACTTCTCTTGACACCATCTACAGCTTTCTTAAGGAGTTCTCCCTGTCCGTCTATCCGGCAGGGCTGCTGCTGAACTTTCCACCTCGCTCTCAACTCAATTTTCAGAGCTCACTCTCCTGCTTTTGCCAGGCTCCTTAAGTGCTTCCATTTGTCACTATTTCCACTGAGTGGGTGTGTATGTGTGAACAAAATGAACCTGGACGTGTTTCTGCACGGGCGCAGGACAAACCTCTGTCTAATGACAGAGACCCCCACGTCATCATAGCATTGGGGGGGGGGGTCACACCATCTAGAACAGAGTTCCTGGAGACTGAAGCAGTGGAAAATACTTTTTCTCTGGTTCTTGTTCTCTCTTTCTTTGTTTCTGTTTTCCTCACCATGTGGGCCGCGAGCCAGAGGTGAACCAGGGTGAAACTCATCCCACTATAACAACACAGTGATGAAAGACGAGACACTCAGCAGACTCTGCGGCATTTAGACAGACCTGACAGTGTAAACACAAAGGCACACCACACTGACAAACATCTTTCAGAGCAGAAGAAATGATGTTGCATTGATTCCTGGAGGACGAAAAACTCGTTGCCTGCGAGTTTTCTGCGCACAAGCGGCTCATCTATCCTCCACCATTGTAAACACAGCTGTTACGTAAGACACAGAAGACAGCGAGTATGTGCGTGCGTGTAGGAGTGCATCCTAATGTGAGCATTTGTTTACAGTACATGTTCTCGCATGAGTGTGCACTTGCACGTGTGTGTGCGTGTGTAAATGAACACTAACTCCGTGGAAAGGGACGCCACTTGGCTGAATTCACACAATCACCCTAAGGCTCATGGGAAATCAGTGGGCGGACAGGTATGGATCGGTGACAGGAGGGGAAGGAGGAGGAGGGTGGCTGGTGGGTTGGATTGGGTTCACTCTCTAACACACTTCAGCGCTCTTGTTCTCTGTGTCTCTCTAAGGGAGTCTTTCTCCTCTTCAAAATAACTGTACCCGCTGTGAGTGGTTTGCTGCTTTTGAGAGGTTCACATTCAACAACTGCACGTTTCTCTGAACACTTAAAGTCATCATTATCTGCGCATTCAGGGGGTGAAAAACAGGTTGTGAACACTAACAGCCTTGTACAGAGTTCAGGGAGGTCCAATAAAGGTTTTCTCAAACTCTCAATCGAAGATTTTTAGATGTGTTGCATCTTTTTTAGAGCTTTTTTCTGTGTAAAATGATGGTGGTGCTCATAAGATGCCTTTGTCCACTTAAACAGCACAAGATACCAGTGTGCCAGTATTGAAGTGTTCATTTGCTTTTTCATTTTCATCATTTTTCCACCTTAGAAACAGCTAAAGTATGATCATTTCTTAATCAAAAAGATGCTGAAACACTGATTCATGCCTTTATTTCAAGCTGAACTCAATGACTGTAACACTATTTACCGGCCTCATGAAAAAACACTGGGAGACTTCAGCTCGTTCAGAGCTCAGCAGCTCAGCTATTAAACAGAACCGAGAGGACAGAGCACATTAGTCTGGTTTTAGCTGCTCTTCACTGGCTTCCTGTAACATTCAGAACTGATTTTAAGGTCTTCCTCCTTGTACACAAAGCCCTTAATGGACTCGGACCAAGCTACAATGCTAAATCCCTTGTTCACTATTCGCCTTCAAGAACGCTGCGATCATCTGCTGCTGGTTTATTGGAGGTTTCAAAAACAGCTGAAAGAAAATCAGGAATGCAGCCTTTGTCAATTACGTGCTACCTATAGATATCAGGGCAGCAGCTCGCTGAACGTTTTTAAAAGAAAACTAAAAACTTTAGCCTTTAACGAGCCATGACTTCCTGATACAGGCCTGAAATTGCTGAAATTCCCTTAAAAAGTTGTATTTAACCTGCTTTTATGGATTCTACAGTATGTACTCCATTTTAAACTTTATTATTATTACCAAGTGGGTTTTATTCTCCATCTTATTTTACATTAATTATCTATCCCTGTTTATATGTTCATTCTAAATCTTTTTTTATGCGAAGCACTTGGTGTATGTGACTTCCTTGTTGTAAAGCACTTTGAGCTGCAGTTCTTGTATGAAAGGTGCTGTAGAAATAAAGTTTATTTGGTTTATTATTATTATTATTTAAGTTTGAGTGTAAGTTTATTGTGATGTGATATGTGATATTTTATAAAATATTGTTCTTACTGTATATGCTGTACATGAAATCAAGAAATACTGCACAAGGCGATATTTTGTACATGAGGTGGTGTAATAGTGCTGACTTGCTCATGGGCCCTACAAGTAACTCTCTTGAACACAAATGATATGCCTTTTCTAATGTCTTTAGTGGGAATGTTTGGTAAAAACAAGCAACCAAGGTGCAAACATCTTATGGCTGTGAGAAGCTCTTTCCAAAACTGATTCTCGCAAAGACCTCTGCTCAAGACCGACTGACCCGAACCTGGAAAACCAGCCGTGAGTAGCATCATCATCATCATCACTACCATCTGACATCAGACGCCTCATCAAAGAGAAGCAGCTCCAGCCATCACATTAGAGGTTAGTGTGATATATGTGTTCAATAATTAAATATGGCCCTTTAAGGATGCTATAAAAATTGAAATTTCCCCTGATAGGAAAAAGGTTCCCCACATCTGATATAACCCATAATAGTTTAATGTGTGGTATTTCTAGCTGTTGGGAGGGGGTGCTTCTGTGGGGTACGAACTCACATTGAAATACTGACATTGATTTGAGCTGCATGGATTAGCCCCGCTGTAATTTAGCCACTGTCTTGACGAGGCCCTTAGAAACAGCTATAACTTAAGGTAGCTGGTGAGCCTCAGCATGAATTTATGAATTTCTTAGAGTTAGACTTTAGTGGCAGTAAATATGTCAGCAAAAGAGCCTGAATAACAACAGGTAAACTATCACACGGAGAAGCTCATACTCTGGCTTTCACACAAATAGAGAAGACATATTTGTTGAATTTACTTATTTCACCTCTCTTGGCTTTTGAACAAAATGTGTATTATTAATGTGCTGCGTCATTACAAACTCTAAGAATAAATATAACCAGGGTTTATTGTCTGACTAAGGTCAGTGACACAGACCAAATGATCAGCCAAGACCTGTAAGCAAAACTTACATGTAAGCGACCGTATTTTGAATGCATTATCTCTCCGGTGACACACCAAGCTGCAAGAAAACAGGGAAAAAGCAGCCCATTTCCAAAATTACAAAGAAAAGAGGAGCAGCTCTTCTTCCTCCTTTCATCAGGCTGTGTGACAGACCTGAGTATGTGATGAGACAAAGAAACAAACAAACAAACACAAAACAACTCTGTAAGTCTCGCCAAACCATGCAGGAAGAAATGAAAAATTGTGCTTGTATGTGCACACGTGTGTCTGTGTCTATATGTTTTATTCAAACGCCACAGTGACTCCCACTGTTGTGCTCATCTCTTCTTTTTTCTTTTTGTCCTCCTCTGCTATACGGGCTGGACAAAATAACAGAAACTCAAGAAAATACACTCTCTGTGTCTTTTTGTCACTACTGCTCCCTTCATCGTTATCAACGCAGATTCCTTGTGTGTAGCACATGTATCAGTCATATCAGATATCACATATCTGTGAAAGCTGACACAAACTGCTCATTGGTTTCAAGTTAATATGACGCGTGGGTAATTGTCTCAGTCACTGCAAAATAATGTACGACTACAAGAGGATAATATGATGAGTTGTGCATTGCAAAGTGGAACACAGATCATAATTAGACATAATTAGAAATGACATCATGTGCTTAACAATTCAACAAGCCACTACTGCTGACCTATTCTCTTTTTGTGTCAGCACTGCTTTGTTCGCCCTCTCTGCATTACTCTTCCACTGTTTTCTTTTGAAATACATACCATGTGCTCCTCTCTCCTGCTGTTCACCTCCCTCTTTTATTCTGCATGGGTGACAGAGGAGAGGAAGCTGCACAAGGTGAGGCATGCAGGGGCAGCGGTGGGGGAAAAGAAACTCTCAAGGCTTCTCAACTTTCCTCTATCTATAATATATAGTGTGGCTCATAATAAATGCAGCCGCACTGGTCCTTGTTCCCTGTTCACTAAGTCTCCATGGTTTCACTGTGAAGCACTCCTCTGCAGAACCTTTTCCATTGTGAAACTGCTAAAAAGTACTTTTCCCTGTGAAAAAGCTGGGCTTTAACCCTGCAGCTCTAAAGGGATGCTCTGGGGTTTTTCCTCTCTTATGTTCATTTATCCATCCCCCACTTATCGACCCATCTCCACCAACCAATTTTGTCTATTACACCCACTATCTCTGACTCAATCTTTTCTCTCCCATCCTTTTTCTTTCTGCTTTTTAAGTCTCAATGCACAGTATGGAGGGACAGACAAGGACAAGGGAAAAAGAAGACGAAAAGGCAACGCTGGAGTGTCTAATTGAGAGTAGGCACAGAAAAAAAAACAGAGACAAGCATTCACAAAGAGCTGCAAAGATGAATGATGCAGTGAATTACACGCACAATTTGAGCAGTCTGTTGCTCTCGCGCAGCCTCTTTTGTTCTTAAATTCTTCAACACATACAAATACCCTCTGTCTGTTTCTCTCTGCAGAAAAGGTGGTCACAGTGACACACACTCATATTCAACCACATCAGGAAAAAAAAATGTCCTGCTGATTCATGCACAAAGAGTGAGGGCCAGGAGGTGGTGGGAAAAAAGGCTCACCCACTCATGCACACACAAACATCCTCAGAGGATGTCTGAGAGTTTTACGTAACGGTTGGTTTAACCTGCTTATATATTAGCATAGATAGAGGACAGTTAGTTTTCCTGTTTGTGTGTTGTGACACAAAATATCCTGACAGTCTCCAAACAAGGATGGATAAGGAGAGCTGTCGCTGCAGGAACAACGGCTATTTCTATAGTGCTGAGGTGACATGTTCACTGTAAGGGATGGCCAAGGACAAATGACCACAGCACCAAGTCACTTCATTGAGCAAACTGGATAAAACCTGTTATTCACACAGGGATTGGAGGAAATGATGAGGCTGATGAGGCTTAGAATGATGGCTGCGATCATCACGTTTGATAGAGTCCATGAAGGCAGAGGCTGCAGACTGGACAACGAGAATAAACACATTCAACAGCTGCATGATGATAAATTAAATGTGTCTGAATTGATGTGTGATTTTTTTTTAGGAGTCTTTGTAATTTACAGGGCTGCAGCGAATGATTACCTGACACAGTAGCAATGTGGATTTATTGATGGCACTGTCTGTCAATCAGTTGGTCCAATGCTTTGATTCAGACTGAAATACCTGAACAACTACTGGATGGATTACCATTAAATTGTGTACAAACATTCGTGATCCCCAGAGGATGAAGCCTACTGATGTTGGTGATCCCCTGACTTTTCCTCTAGCAGCACCATTGACATTTGTGATTTTGAGTTAAATGTCTTAACAACTGTTGATGAATTGTCAGGACATTTTCTACAATAATAATTTTGGACCATCCATTGTCCAATACTTTGGTGTATGAAACTAATGACACCCCTATCAGCCTCAGCTGTACTTTGTGTTTTGACTTGTTAGTCATTGTGTGCATGTTGGCATGCTTTTAGCTCTTTTAGCTCAAATCACTGTTGTGCTTAAGTACAGCCTCACAGAGCCGCTCGTATGGCTCTAGGCTCTTGGTCTTGTTGTCAGTCTCGATTAACCAGCCAATTATTTCAGCAATTAAGCATCAAAATGGCACAAATGTGATACTGTGAACTGATATCATGATTATCAGCGTTTAAAAGTTTGTAAAGATCTAATAAGTTTATCAAAGGAGGGTTCACAAACTTGAGGTGTGTTTGATTTCCTCCTGTCCACACAAACTCTGAGGCGGCATGGTCAGAGCGTGTGTGTGTGTGTGTGTGTGTATGTGTGTGTGTGTGTGTGTGTGTGTGGCCATGTATTACTCACATTGTGGGGACAAAAATCTGTTAAACACATATCTGGGGACACACAGTCACATGTGAGGACAAAATATAGGTCCCCACAATTCAAAAGACTGAGGATAGGGTTACGGGTTAGGTAAGGGTGTGTGTGTGTCTGTGTGTGTGCAACTCCGAGGCAGAGATTTAAGTAAAACATCTATTTGTAAAGACAGAAATAGGCAGCTTTTGCAGCCCAGAGTAATTTCACACAACTTGGACTCTGACCAGCTAACAGGATCGGACCACATGCGCGTGTCTGTGCAATGCTCATAAATCCTGAATGAAGTTGCTATTATTTCCTGTATCTCTCAGGAGAAATTAGTTCTATCCAAACAGGTATGCACCTGAGCCAACACACTCAAATCACACATACAACAAACACACAAACTAGACGTAAAAACGAGTGGGCGAGCGAGGAGAAGTGACAGCAGAGAGACGCTCAGGGAGTGAGGAGACGATCCAGTGCAGAGGGAATAAGTGCCGTGCTTCTGACAGCGAGCATTACTGACTGCAAAAATAATAGTCCTCTTGTAGGGAACGACTCTCTCCCATATGATACACACACACACAACCGGCCATTTTCTAGAGGTTTACCTCTGATTATCCAGAGCTCATCACTTCCTAAACCCATGTGAACGCTATAGTCGCACTATAATAAAAGAAACAATGTGATATTCAATAAGTACTGAGCACAGATACCACAAAAGCTCTTTGTATGCAGCATGTAGGTGTGCAGTTCTCTCTTTGGGTGTCACAAAGATTATAATTTAAAAGGCAGGAAAGAAAGAGCAGAAGCGTGACATTTGAGCACAAAGGCCATTCTGCCACCTACTGTACTCTGTGTGTGGGACCGAGTTTCTCACTCGTCACTTTAGAGATCAACTCCCCGCGGAGCAGCTTCCTGCACACTGACTGTATAGCAAAGCATACTGTAGCGTAGTGTAAGAGGAAATGGAAGAGACAAAAGGAACAGAGCTTCTAAATGTGACAAAACACACCAGGGGCCAGACGCAGAAACAATGTGTAGATACAAAAACCATGCAGACGCCACACATATACTGGTATTTATAAAGGAAGAATGTGCAGCGAGAAGATTAGACGTTCAAACGGGCTTTTGAGAGACAGCTGCAGGTGAAGCGATGAGGTGGAAATGGAATAGAAAGTGCGAGATGCAAGAGTAAAGCATTGTTTAGCTTAGGCGTCTGCACAGCACTGTCACTCAGAGAGGCATTTATAAACTCACATCTAAATTATTCATGAGAGATGAATTTTATCATATTTATTTACACTGGAGACATGGCTTCCTCGTTAATGACCTTTTCATTTGATCCCAACGTGTGAAACATTTTGTAAAGTCTGTTTCAATATGAGCTCGATAGATTAGTAATTGATCATCCTCTTGACGCTTAATAATGACGACTGGGATATTACCATTTTGATGGTTTTCAGGCACGTGATAAATCTCTGGTACAGGCTCTATAAATAGCCTGTTCTGATGCTGTTGGAGAACCTTGCTGATGCAACACAATCGGTTAAACTGCAATTTTTCTGCTTTGACAGGTCTAATGAGTGGTGGAGCGGGCACAAATATCGACATTAAAGGAGTTTCTACATCCATTTATGGATAATTTTGGGAGTGGAAATGAAGCTTGTGCATCTGCGCCCATTTATAGACTGAATGAGATTTATAATACAGAATCAGGTGCACATGCCGCTTTATAAATCTGACCAAAAGAATACGCGTGCACGTTTCTGTCTGCGAGTCTTATGCATCTGGCCACAGCTGTGTTTGTCCATGTGCATGCATGTACAGTGTGCATTCTGCAGATCCAGGTAATATGTGGAATACCTTCACCTAGTTCTTAAATCAATAATTCTACAAATATTCATTGAAACACCATCCAGGTAGCAATTCAGTCAGTGACACTTACATCAAGTGGACTGGTGTGAGGAGCAGCAGCAATTGCAGATATGCATTTATTTTCAATAACCACTTTAGTTCAAGTAATTTCCACTTGTTAATTCCCTCAAATAATTTCACGTGGCTGTCTTGGTGAAAGAGAGAATATCAAAGAGAATGAAATTTTATTGACTTTATATGATAAAAAGTGCAGGTGCATGAAAATATGCATAAATATTGAATCCTGAGTAAACCTGTATCCTCTTTTATTGTACAGCGGTTATTGTCAGGCACTTGGTTAAGATGTGAATAACGCTCATTGTGATAGTGTAGGTACAGTGATATCAGTCAGTATATATGTAGCTGCTGAAGTTACACCTGCCAGTCATGTTACCTGCAGTCACTGGTGCCCCCAGTATTTTACCTGCCTGGTTTGGGGTTGGTACGTACAGTAGTTCAGGAGGGTAGACTTTCTCATTCGCTGTTCTGGGCCAGAGGAGAGATTGTACTATTGCACTAGTTATGTGAGGAAATGCCAGTAAGTCAGAAATAGACTGCCAGTATTACCTGTTTATTGGTTACACATGAAGCATTGCTGACTCCAGTTAATGGTTTGGCTTTCCTGTAGAAGATGTTATATTAAGTTTTCCATGGAAATTAAATAGGAAGAGACTTTGCTACCTGTGAATGAGATATCATCATGTGAAGTTTTCACTCTACAGCCTGGTTGAGTTGCTGCTGGATCAGGTCCTCACAAAGGGCTCCCCTGTGGGGAGCCTCTCTGAAATGCAGCACAGAGAGTGAGGGACAGGCGAGGATGAATGGGCACACAATTGCTGCCTCAGCTCGATATCTCCATTTAACTTCAGCAAACTTTTAACAAACCATTAAGAGTAATTTATAGTATTTTTTCAGAGATGGTATTAAACGTTTGGGCAGATTTTGTCATTCATCATTTAACAGGTTGCGTCTCATTATGGCTAAAACTGCTGACAAACCTGTCGCCAGCTCAATCTCAATCTATTAAACTTTTTATTAATTTCAATAAAATCGCCTCCAGGTGTTTTCATTTCCACATCCCATTTTCCCTTAACTAACCGCGGACAGATTTCACCTCTCAGATACCTCAGAGAACTGCAAGCCAGAGCTCTGTGACAGCCCAGCAGGTGTTCAATAACAAAGCTAACTTGCCAAGCTGTTGGCTGCAGCTGTATTGTCCTTTCTCAAGGGCTCGACGTGGGTGCAGCTCCTCTGCTGTGTTGGTTTTCGGCCTCCTCCAGAGTCTCCTGCTCAGACGGGCATTAAGGATATGATGAACTGGGTCACACACCTCAACCCTTGGAGCTATTGGCCAGCTGAAATCAAAGCCCAGGTGACTGTGTACCAAGCGCATGGGTATAAATGTGTGTGTTTGAATAGGCGCATGCTGTCTGCCTGTTACTGAGGGGCTTGAGTCCCGTTGTTTATATTGCTCCCACACTCGTCACACAAGGTTAATTGTTGAGATGACCTTTATCTAAGCAAACACTTCAGAGAGATTACAAGCCTGGCACACCCTCAGTGTGAAGAGCACATAAATACACACACATAGAGTATGTGTGTGTTTGCTTAGAGAAGTGACACCATCCTAATCTCAGAGTTTGTTATGGTGCCATGAAACAGTCCAAGAGATGGAATCAGATTGTGTGATGTGTCAGCCAGTTAGAGCATTAAACCCTGCTGGATATTTGCCATCTGTTGGACTGCTGTGTGCTGTTGTTTAGACGGCCCTCTTAATATAACCCTGCATAAATTCGATTATTGGGGAGAGCATTAACACCATGTGCCCATGTGAATATATTTGCATGTCAAATAAATAACTTGAATAATAAAACAAAAGTTCTCCACTTGACATCCAAATGTAGAAAGAAACGCACATACACAACAACAGTCCAGTTGGTTTTAGGAGGACTATAATAAACTGGGACACTTCAACCGTTTGACCGTGCATTCAACAGCACAACACAGTCCACACACCTGTGACAGCGCAGACAGACAGGGAATGAATTCTGTTTATTAAACAGAGAATCAAGCACATTGGAACCGCTGCTTCTGGTGTTCAGGTAATTTGAAAGTGACGTGGAGGGCAGCATAAACAAAGGCATTATTGTCAGCGACACCACCAACACAACCTGTTAAGACCTCAGTATTATTAGATAAGGCCAGAGTACAGCGAAACTGATGAGAAACTGTCAGAGGTTTGTGTGGGCTTAATTAGGCAGGTCTGGGCAAGCATGTCTGAAAAAAACCTTGAGAGACAGTCCAATTACTAACTTTGGTTGATGCAAAAAGTCTGGATTTTTTTCTCTTTTTTTTAAGGCAATCTGTTCCATTCTGGTGAACACACTGAAGCTGAAAATTAACCAGTTTTTGGCTACAAAAGGGGCCGAAAAAACACCCGAAAAGTTGACAGCTGATTCAACACATCCAGCAGCAGTGGAGCAACATTCTCATTATGATTCCTATTTCTGGGAAATTCAAGTACAATATTCAGCAGTCTTTTGGCTGTGTTTAAACCTTTATGACCTCTATGAGACCAAAACAGAGCCTGAAGAAGAGTACTGATTGAAGATTATTCGACTCATTCAACACAACTCCAAATAAATGACAACTTGCCTTAGCAGCCTTATAAGACAAGGCCAATGTTGCGTTAACAGTTTGTTGTGTTGAAACAAAACAAAACAAAAAAATCAATCAACACAAGTTTGCATGCATTGGTATAGCTGAGCTTTTCTTCTAAAAACAGCAGGAAAAGCTCAACAGAACGGCAGAGTTGGACAATAATACTGAGTGTTTCTGTCATTATGAGCGACCACTTTCAATTAACACACAGTCATACGAAGTCACATGAACGACTAATGCAGCGTCATGTCAGTTCTCGACAAGTCAGCAGTCACGTTCCAGAGGCCTGTGAGGTGGTCATTATAATCTCACAAGCTCTCAAACACTGATTAATACAATCCCAATTTTTCATGCCAGGTGCCTGGATAAAGACAGGCCAGTGATCCATGTTGAAGCGAACGAATAGATATGTTTCATGTTTGCAGAGTACATCTTAGTGCTACGGCATGCTTTGTCTTTGAGGTACAGCATTGTAATCCAGTTTGCAAGACTACAGATGTCTGCTTCACAACCTGACAGTGTAATTCTTTTTCTGAGTATATATATATTTTTTAAATTCTGTTTACTGTTATCAGAAATTGTTTTTAAGTATGACAATGCACGACATCAAGTTGAGCCAGTACAGAAATAAAAAGGTCACGGAGCGTCCGCAATCGCTGTCTTTTTAATGAAACTGTGAGAAAATCTGGGTTTAAAAAAAGGAAATGAGTAATACTTTAAACAATGAAATTAAAAACCCATAACAAGGCAGATTCTCCGCTGCAATGCTGCGATCCAAATATTTTAAGTATCCAGAATTTACTCATTTATTGGCTCGGACCTCTGGCCTCTCGCAGAAACACACCGGCACATGTGCTCCTTGTGGCTGCCAGAGTTATCTCTATTCCACCTCCTCTGTGCTCATTTCAAAGGAGTTGTTAGGAAAGAAGTAAGTGAAGATAATTGGCTCATATACACAGGGGGCAATCCTGCTGCAGTTTAGGTACCTCATACACACACAAACACATGCATACACACACACACACGCATGCATATACACATACACACAGGTGGTTCATTAAGGTGCTTAAGTGAGTGAGGAGAATGGAGGGATAGAGAGTGGCTGTAGTCATTAAGAGCCACAGGCAGGTGGCATTACACACAAAACACAGTGCAGAGAGGAGAGAGTCAGCTGAAAGGACTCAGACAATATTTCCTCTTCAATATTATTATTTTGCCTCTCAGGTCCACACAACTTGCAGCCATGAAATTTGGATGAGCTCCGCAAAGTGTGTGCATGTGTCAGCGTTTGTGTGTCTTTGTGTGCCCCTCATGCGTGCTGTAATTGTTTATGAGTGTGTGTGAAGCATGCCAAATTACTGTCCCCCTCTCTTTTAGTGTTGGGAGAGCTGAGAGCAGGAGAGACCCCTAGATCCCCAATCCGAACCCCAGCTGGCGGACGACGATAAGACAAACAGGCTCCACCATCAGGACACAGCTGAATAGAAGCAGAGGAGGAGAAGACGAGAGGCGAGGAGAGGGGGAGGTGAACGGCAGGGAAATGTCACAGTTTTATAAAACCTACACAGGGACGGTGTCTGTGTGTGTATGTCTGTATGTCTGTGTGGGTGTGTGTTTGAAATCATACTTTCATATCGGGCCATTAACCAGTGTCATTACCCAGCCTGATTTCCCATCTGTCTGTAACTTTTTCAAAGTACTACACTCAAAATGCCAAACTTCAGCAAGGTCAGAAAGACACAACGACGAAAAAAAAAAAAGAAGTCTGGCAAGAAAAATCCCGCCATTCGTGAGTCGAACAATTCAAGTATGACTCACACCTAGAAGGAGTCGATAATGAGAACTGGCCTATTATATACTGAACAGCGCATCCTAAGAAAAACAGCTTTGGCTGCACAAAGTGGAGAGAAGCTACAATGCATAAAGTTCATTTGCAGTTCAGCCTGGCAGTCTGACAGAAGTTTCCACCAAAGCGCCACTCGCTTCATTCGTTTCACATAATTCACTCATGCAGGTGGTTATTAAAGTTGTGATGGATGTGCGTGCATTATTGCTGTCAAATAACCACCTTAAAGGTAATTTCAAGTGCATGTGTTTTCAGGAAGACAAAGGTGAACTCTGGCTGAGTAGATGGGAGAGAATGGCGCTGAAGATAAATGATATTAAAATTAAACAATGAAAAAATTTCCTCAAAATGTTGCATAGACTCATAGAAGAGTAATCCCTCTCAATCACTGCTTATGACCCACTAGAGGTGTATTACTTTGCTGTGCTAAGGACGTTTCTGGGCTGCAACCTTTGGGCAGTGGGTGTGCAGCCCCCAGCCAATCACAGAACACAGGAACACATGTTCCAGTAACTGACAACTCCTGCAGATTACACCTTTAGGACATACTTCTAGTGACCCCACAGAAAGAGCCTGCAAAAATGTGCTCTGTGAAAGTAATTGTGCGTGTGTTTGTTTGTGTACAGCCCAGTATCACTGACTGCACTGGAGCGCATCACCTCCATCCATGATACAATGTGAAAATTGCTCCCACTTGAGTGAGTGGAGTGGAAACCTACACTTTGACACTCTGACACAGCCTCTGTCTTCTTGTGACAGAAAACAGTCTTTGTTGTGTTGACTGAGGGCGAGGGGCTGATAAAGGAGGTGAGGAGGAGAACAGAGGCGAGGGGATTATTGTCATAGCTTTCCTGTCATCGCTGGCACAATGCAGGTCGCAAATTCAGCAGAGAAGAACTGCACGGAGAGGAGGACTTCTTTCTGGGCCAAGACAGCCAGCACTTTGACTAACAAATGAGAGGAAAGGTGTCATCAGCATTACAGAGGCTGCTCAAGTCCTTAAGACACGCAGTTTCATTTTGGTGCCAAGATAGAGCACTGACCAGCGATTCTCTATGTCCTCCTCTACTTTCTCAATCTCAGTCTTTCACACGCGCCATCAGAACAGTAAGAGCAGCTGCCAAAGCCTTTCATCACTTTCCTACTGTATGCGCACACACCCACACACTTAAAGTGGCAATTTATGTGATCCTGCCAAGGTGTTTTTGCATTTTCCAAAGACTGCTTCACAATAATACCCAATTCTTTTGTCTGGTCAACCATGGTGACTATCACTGCTCAAGCTAAGCACCACATTTTTCTCTTGTATTCATTACAGGGAAAACTGTGGTACACATTAGGTGTTTCACAGAACAGCTGTCTACCGAAACCACCAGTCGACATTACATATCGATGTATTCTGATCCTTCATCTGTGGTTTTAGCACAGTGCTGTAATAAAGCAGTACCAATGCATCTACAGAGGATATGCAGCTGGAGCCTGTGCCTAGTCGCTGTTGACAAGTCATAGTTGTTATGTGTTACTCTAACACTGTGCAGCTTGGGGCGCTAAAGCAGCAGACATGCAGACGCAGAAAGAAACACGGCTATATGTTTGAACGCTATTTTAAATAAATAGAATTTAAGGAATTAAGAGAAGGAAATTCCTGCAAGAAAGCAGTCTTTGCAGTTGTTGTTACTACAGCCAAACTATCTCCAGCTCAAACCACCTGCTCGGGCCTCAGTCCAATCAGGACGCAGCTCATTTGTAAACAGCCTGTCAGAGCCAATAGAGGACTGTGTTTCAGAGCCGTTATTGGGTGAAAAAAATGATGACTACTAAAGTGCAGCAGCGTGAATGCCACTGTATACGTTCAAGGTATCAACTCCTGTGGTTCTCCTCTGAGCAATCCAGGAGAATGGATGTTTTATTTGCATTAAAAGGTCAAAATGTGTTGTGTTAAATCACATACTGCTACGTCTCAAACAGGAGTACAGGCGACACATATATACATGATAACTCATAATAAGTGAAGATATGCATAATCAATAGTCAGCCGTGGGAGCAGTGCCTATCAACAGGCTTGGTTACAGCTCTTCATATTTCAGAGTTTGAGTCATTAAAAAAACCACAAAGCACCAATCATTGCTTATTAGAGCAGAGCAGCAGCACAGTCCTCATTGTTCCTTTCTATCTTTAGACTGCCTGTCTAACTCAAAGCTAAGTGAAGAGCAGTGCAGCGGATTCTTTTAAGGAGATGCTGAGAAACTGAGACATAGAGGGACTAATTCATCTCTGCTGGCTGCTGTAAAAGCACAGCAGAGTATGAGAGGCAGATTTGGGGAAAGAGGAACGCACACACCTGTCTGTTGTTCTCAGTCTTGAAGGCGCACCACACACACATACACACACAATCTGTCGCAGGCTTTCCTCCGTGTGTGTTTCCCTCTGTCACTGTCGGGCTTAGAACACAAAGGAAAGCAAGAAGGAACAGTGAGGAACAGGGAGGCCCACGGTTTCCCTACAGGTGTAACAGAGCCGCCGTCGCTGACTCAAGGGCGCACACACACACACACACACACACACACACACACACACACACACACACACACACACACACACACACACACACACACACACACACACACACACACAACGCTCGCACATATAACACATGCAGTCACTCATGAGACTGAAAGAGGCTCCACACATCAATGTTATTGACATCCCCAGAAAGAACACAATTCCTCCTAAGACCAAAGTCGTGGTAATAAAGTTGGGAGTAAGACACGAGCAGCACTGACACTATCCTGTATTGTCCACATCACATAGTCCACCCCAAACCCAGAGACGCTTCAACTCAAGCGAACCAGTATATTATTAGTAAGTATTTTTCGACCCACTTAAAAAATGGCATCAAGTCTCAAATCCCCCAATCCGATCCAAACTGTTCACTGTGATGGTGCACTGCTGTGTATTGTCAAGATGTAAACAAATGGGACTTGACTCAGCAGAGGTCAGCCCAAACAGCGGTTTGACAGTAGTTTTACTGAAGAGCTGTGATGTTGTCAAGCGCTGATACCAGACCAGAGCTAAAAAGTCTGCAAGCCGATGATTCCTACTGTGCAGATCACCTTTATTTTAGCCTTTTCAGTCCTGAATCCTCTCTTGTGCAGCCAAAAGGGATGCAAACAAGTTCAGAGACAGACCCCAGATACTGTTATTAACATAGTGTCCTCTACCAGGGCTAATAAGTAGTAAGCATACTGACAGACGTTAATACGCTGAACTATTTCAACATGTTATCATAAGCATCCATGCACATTGTGGTATTGAACTACAAGTCAGCCAACCAAACAGGATTACATCATCACTTTGCTGACAGCAATCTGGTCGAAGTCAACAAGCGTCTGATGTGAAGACGCTTTTGGTGTGTTGCACATGATGACATCAGACTGAAATTCAGCCAATTTCGAGGCAAATTTACACAGAATAACCTTAAGTTTATTAGGAACGCTTGTACTGTGTATTTTCATGCAATAATCAACACATCCCCTCCTTCCAGCCTTGGTAGTACAGCATTTCACTCAAGGACAAAGTGAGAGAGGTGCTAAAAATATTTCCCATAAGCATTAGGCAGACATAAAGCCAGACTAAGAGGCAGCCGGGTGGTGACAGAGGTTCTTTTCTAGCTGCTTGGAGGTGCTGACAGAGAGCAGCTGTGGTATTATAGTTCTGAATCAACAGATCAACGGCATCAGACTCACCTCCAGAGTGTGTTTGTCTTATGTGTGTGTGTGTCTGCTGTGTCTCAGCTGACTGACGGCTGGAAACTCGACTACTCGCTAAATGGATGCTGCATTAGTGCATAAAACTTTGATTTAGTTTCACTGCTTGGAAAGTCTGTTAAATAATGAAAAAAAACAGGAGCTACAAGACCAGATGACAGCGGTGCCTGCCAAGTTTGAAGTTATTTCATTTTCATCAACGAATTGACCTACAGGGTCGTTTTTCAGCTTATTAGACTGCAGTTGCCTGCAGTGTGTTTGTGTGGCGGTGTGTGTTTTGGTCTGGCTGTTTGCCCTTATCACATTTAACTGCATGTTAGAGGTCGTTTTTCTGGAAGTTTTTGATAGATATGGGAGATGTTCAGAGGAAAAAAAGATCTGAGGCCAGGCAACTAGTCTCTGTTTCAGTTTTTATACCACAGTCACTATCACAGAGAGGGACAAGTGAGACGTCCTCAAGAGAAGACTTCTATCGTCCTCTCTCTTTCTCGCTCTCTCATACACACTCACACCCACACACACAAACCGTGCGTCTTTGATCTGCTTCACACTAAGCTCAAAAATCTTTTATTTATTTATTTCAAGATGAGGAAGATCGGTTCCTTTTTAAGTCCAACTGAAATCACATTTAGTCACCCTTTTCTTGTGGTCAAAGATGTCGATGTGACTTTTAAATGTATTGTTAATAGTTTCTTTTATTGCTAAAAGAAAGAAATAGAAATGCTCCATTTTGTCTCAGCCAGCAGGAGGAGGGTGCCAGAGTCGGCGTTTGATTGACAGGCTGGAACACTGCCAGAGTGCTGGTATTAAACTGAAGGTAGTCTGACTCGCAGGAAGTAGGCTGTTGGTATGAGCCTGCCATTGGTCGACTATTTCAGTGGGCATTCTCTTAGCCATCTGCTCTCTGCATTCGAAGTCCCCGTCACTACGTGAAACAACAATAACCTTTGAGTCAACAGCCTACAAACTGAAAATGGTGAAGATTGGGATGGTGCAATAACGCAGCTTCCAGAACATGTATTTTTTGCAAGCGCACCCTTGCTGCATCTGGAGCTTAGCCCCACCCAAGATGATTGTGATTGGTGTAAAGACATGCAAACAAGCCAGGGCATTTTTTCTTCCTATAACAGAATTATAATGGGTTCAGTCACACCTTTAAGCAAACCAAATGTGGAGATGTGGAGTCTGGTTATGCAAGACCATGCGACGGGATCAGGAGAAAGTGACACCTGTCACGGACACGCAGCGTGTTGTCGTGGTACTGAAGAGCAACAACCCCACTAGCAGCTAATCGAAGTGAAGTGACATTTTCAGGAAGTTTACATGCTGTTTAGTGTGCTGCGGCTGAGCAGCTAATTAGCTATCTACCCTGCAAACTATGAACTCTTGCCTTGTTTAACAAGTTCAGGTGCAGAGCAGGATGTGCTCATGTTTGGAAGCTGGATAAGAAAGAGGTTTTAGCAGGAAAGCTAATGTGGTTGTTCAAAGTCTGTGGCCTGGCAGATTCGTCAGTCTGACTGACTGAAGAGTTGACATTTTAAAATGAACAGGTTTTGTTATTTCGAATAAGAAGTAAAAATGAATAAAAACAGCTCAATAAAAAAGGCTGAAAACGGGGACAATTTGCCTTCATAAAAATATGTGAAAAATACTGCACAGTATGTGTGGTTCGTGTATATGTGTGTGTTTGCGCTCATGCTAATCAGCATGTGCGAGCGTGCACTTTAATGATGCGGTTTCCACTGTGGGTGGTCCTTACAAGCTTCATTTTTCAGGCCTGAGAATGCTTACTGCCAACTCAAATGTCAACTCAAATTTAGTTTAAAAAAGCACCAAGGATATTTGTAACTTTGTACAGAAAACATAACACAAACAGCAGCCTGGTAATTGCTGGTGTCTGCTCTTACAAGACAATACTTCAAGCAGGTTGCATTCACAAACAACTTGATGATGCAAACAGCTGCAACATGTAAATGAATGCGGAGCGGCTGGATGGATGCTAAGATTAAGAGGGCATGAATAATCAAAGAGAAATTAAAAAATAATAAGATAAAACCTGATTAAGACTGATCATACTATACGTGTATGTAACATCATATTAAAGTTGTAATCTTTTTGCTGTCAGTCCTGGTTGATTAAGCGACACCTGTAGTAGAAACTGAAAGGAGCTGGTTCCCTCACTGAGAAGTTGCAGGCATGCAGCCTGTTGCCTGCAGCCCTTCATCTAACAGCTCACTGTGGCTGCTCCTTCTTCTTCTATTACTCCCTGCAATATTTCAAACTGATCCGGCGTCAAAAAATGCAAATGCTTTAATGTGAAGCTGCCACAGCAGGAAATGTTCAGTTTGCATTAGCAGTACCTTAATACAGCATTTTTTCCAGGGAATGTCGCCACAGACACCCAGTTTGTAATACTGCAAATATATGAATATTGCATTACTTTCAGCCACAGGCTCAAGCACCATTGTGAAACCTCATTTAGTCGTAGATAGTGACTTAGCAGATTTATTTAAATGAAAATCTTTAACATGTAATCTCCGTGATGTTAGTCTGTAATTATTTTCACAGATTTCTCATATTTTGGCGCTCTCCACTATATAACTGAAATTCATAACTTTCGAATGATAATTAAGGGCAGCTTGTTGCATTAAAAATTACTCACCCTGGAAATACGCCAAATTGCCTGCTTAAGCACAATGCATGGAGGGTAACATTTTTCCTTCCCTTATTTATCTATCTCCAGTTGTTATTTTCTCTCATGTTCTTTAAGACTGACTCATCTCCTGCAGATCTGCATCTGACGGGCAGATAGATGTCTGCATTTTGCTTCTTTAACCGTACGACCTTAATCTGACTTCACCCTGCCGCCCTCAATGAACTGTGGGACTAATATGAATAAATCTCCCTTCATGACAAACAACCCCTACACATATATACACACACATTACTTTCCATTACAGTGCCCAGCACATTCAAGACTTGTGCCCACCCAGGCATGAGAGCTGGAGCTGAAACTATTAATTTTACATCCACTTTAATCACCTTTTCCACCTCTGAGGAGAGGAAAGGAGAGGAGAGAGGAGAGGGTTCAGTAGGAAAACATCATTACTAATATTGCCTCTCATTCGTAAGACATGGCATATACAGTAGAGGAGGAAAACTTTGAAGGACAGGTGGAGTGTGAAAAGCGAAGGTGAGAAGAATCTGCAGTGGCCCTCAGCCTCTCTCTTGTCAAACTCTCATAACTTCCTAATGTCAAGATCTACTCAGGAATATCAATGAGATAGTACTGTACTCACAGATACTCCCACAAACACACATTAACACTCCTTCTAGACACAGAAGCACACATACCAAGCAAGATGTTTGCCTGTACAGCAGATTCCCTGACCTCTAAATGGCAGGCGGGCCTCTAAATAAGTAACACTTAAGCACAACTTAAACACAGTATGGTGAAGTAAAACGCTGGGCGCTGATGGGTTTGTGTTTGATGCTTTCACAGCGGGGAACTTTAGCTGTTACAGAGAGGAAAAATAAAAAGGAGAGGTAGAAAAAGATCAAATAAACAATAAAAAAAAGGATACAAAATAAAATCAACTATATACAGCTGCATTATATACAAAAAGAGTATAAAAAAATATTGCAAAGGATGGCTCTATATTACAAAGGAAAATTCTGAACTGCACATTTAAGACATGGATAATAAAATACAGTGTTTTTGAACTATTGCAGTAGAGAATATATAACAGTAAAAAATATGCAATATTGCACAAGATATCTGCACAGATGTAATGGATATTTAACGCAACGCTACATGAGTTAAATGATGATGGAGCTAAACAGTCTGACAGCTGCTGGAGTGAAGGACCTGTGGTAGAGTGGATTTCACTTTAGAGGACTTTTCCATCTGTCTTGTTTACCTCTGAACTATAAAAAAAAACAAAAGGTCAGGAGAGATGAAATACTTGCAGGGTTTTGTGGGGAAAGCGTTTTATAAAAGCAGAGCTCAGTGTTGGATCTGCTTCTTGAACCCATGGCCTTTTGAATGATTTCTTAATTCTACTTGAGTTAGCTTTCGATGTTAAATTTGTCAAGTAACTAATGTTATAAATGACCTCAAAGATCTGACAAGTTGACTGAATTACTGCAGTTTTGAGCCGCATCCCAATTGATGTGGATAACATGCAACTGCAAGCTGAAAATGACACGAGCAGCAGGAGACATGAAATGTTGATTAAATGTGTATCTGACACGCTGAAATAACAGGCCTACTTATGTGCCTTTGCAAGCTACTCACTCCAAATACTGTGAGGTCCCAATTCACAACTATTAAGTTGATAAACTCAAATTATTGATGTGATGTGGATGAAAGAGATTCCAATGAGTGAAAATGAAGCGAACCCGTAAAGCTGCTTCAGCAGAGAAGACTCATCGCTCTGCTGGTGTTGCTTAACTGCAAAAACACACAGTCCACTCATTATAGAGCCTTCTTACAGACATTTTCTTTCTCCAACGTGTCTAAAAATGAGAAGGAATATCTAGGATTTCAACATCACGCCCTTGACAGTTAGATACATTAGATCCAACGTGATGCCGCAGGATTAATAACAGGGATGAAACAGTGATCAGACAGGCAGGTGAGGCGTAAGGAGCCAAGAAGAGAGGACAGGAGGTTAGGAAGGCCTTGAGAACCGCAGACCTCCTACACATACTCACACAGATACAGACTGCAGTAAATAAGAACATGATTGCCATGCTAAAGCATCGTGAGAACTTTCCAGGCTTATTAAGGCACACAAAAATTAAGCTTTAATTAACTGGTCTGATCTCCAAACGGTGCTCATCCTGCTCAGCGAGTCAGGAGCGCCATTACACACCGTCAGTAATGTCTCCTTTGATGCCAAAATCCAGCAGCGCTTCTCTCAGTCATTAAACCCAGGAAGGAAACAACAGGCCCATATTTCAGCCTGTGAATTTTATACTGGCCTCATTAATAATCGTTACCCCTCTTAATGACTTTGTCTGAGTGTGCATGAGAACGTGTGCGCCGCGTCTCTAAAATCACCCTCATTAGAAGCAAACATCTTGTGGTTGTAAATAAAAAGAGACGGTGACCGAAAAACAACCTTCAGACAGATGCTGGTCCACTTTCTTCGAGTGCACTTTTCATTACGGCTTTTATAATTACATGAAATGTGAATTTAAAATGGGTATTGCTGCAGAGCAAGCAGTGGATGCATGGAAAACCTAATTAAAAACACTGAGAAGACATTTTCAGCCATCTTTTACTTCATAAATACAAAAGTCACTCATTCCCTCTGAGTTGATCCGTTGTGTGTTTTCATCTCTACCTGTCCACCTTCTGAAAATGACCTGAAAGGAAAAATAGAATTTCCTGCAGCTGGTTGAGAATCAGGCTGACATTAGCTTTTCTCCAGGGGAGAGACAAAGACCGAGCTGTCATGGACTGTCCCGACAACCCGGCCCCAGCAGGCCGCAGAGGACGGCCTATTGTTGAACTGCACAACGATGATTTCGGTGGCCATCGCTGAAATTGCAGGTCAGGTGAAGCCCCACGATCCAGAGAGACTTACTGCCATGTTGCAAAAGAAACAGCTATGAAAGACAATTTCCTAAGTATCCCATGTGTTCACTGCTTTCCCTCTATTTACTCTATATGACTTTAGCTCAGGTCCATCTATGATGGGAATGTCAGTGGCTGTTGCTCTGATCCAGGTCAGTAACGATCCCTTTGCTGTCATGGCTGTCAAGCGAACAATCAATCAAACCTGCCTGTGTGAGTTTTTGTGTGTCTGTCTGTGTGTGTGAGTGTTGATTAGTAGACTCCATTAACTCTTATGAAATTCTGGTGCCAGGCCATGCTGCCTGGGGAGAAGCACTTATGGAACGTCAGGTTGTTGTGTGAGTAATCGGTTTACCAGTGCCAGAGGAGATAGCGGGGGGGGGGAGATTTTCAAGCCCCACAGCCAAGAAGCAAACACCCAGAGCGAGCAGTGCACAATGGAGATGATTAAAGCAAATGGATTTTGGAGTATACGAATATGTTGTTGGACTTCTAAAGTGTGCGTCTTTAGAATTTACAAGTGTGTTGCTTGTCGTGGCTGCCTGAGAGGGAGGGCAGGCCGGTTCAACAGTCAAGACACGGTGACACAGCTCTGTGAAGCTGAACGCAAAATTCCCAGCTCAGCATTTCTGCGTTTCTCAATAACCCTCTTTCACACAATTGTAATACCTTGAACCATATTGTAGCCTCCAAAATGCAATTGGTCCCGTTTCCTTCTGCCTTGTCACACCGTGCATATTTAGCTGGGTGAGGATTTGGCTGACTTCAGCAGCTCTCCTGGGAGAGATAAAGACCAGGCTGTCACGAAGTGTCCGCTCTGACAACCTGGCCCCGGGCTGACAGAGGAGCGATGATGAAGGCAGCCATTTTAGGGCCAGAGCAAAGGAAGTTCAGCCTGCCAGCCAGCTAATGATACTGGACAATACCATACAATGTAAGAAGCATAGATATTAAGCTTGATGGATGTCCGTTTCGGTTTTGATAAAGGAGCACACAATAAGTCGTGTTCCTGTAGGCTTTTGGGGGATGCCTTGTCATCCATTGTGCTGTCCTCTGTGTTTAATCAGTCGTGTGATCTTAAGGTCTCTTACCAGCTTTAGGAAGGATTTTTGAGTGGTAAGTACTGACTCTACTTCAAATTCATAAGTGCAAACTGATTCAAGTTTAAAACTCAATCTTTCCTCAAATCAAACAGAATAATGTATAACTTTTCACCCTCAACGACCCTTTCAAAACATTGTTTCATCAGGTTAAACTCTCACTGTTTAGAGCCATGTGGCAGGCAAACCGTATCACTTTTTCATCACTATGGAGCCGAAACAGCAGACGGCATTCTCCATTAAACTTGTCTTGATAGGGCCATCAGTTAGACACTGTGTGCACTGGGAGACGCTGAGTTTATTCTGATTGGTAGGCTAACTGACAGATATTGACCAGCCCTTACCCGCTGACTGTTTCACAGCTGCGCACGCGCATGCTGCATGTGTGTATGTACGTATCTGTGTTCGCACATGTGTGTGCCTGTTAGCGTGAATGTGCACGCCTGTGTGTTATTGACTACATCTTGTCCGAAGTTCTGTCAGAACCAACTGATTGATTGTAAGACCAGCTGCAGAGTTCTCCCCCGCTGTCATCCCTCAGGCCAAAACCCTGTGTGTGTGTGTGTATGCCTATGAGTATGAGTGCATGAGAGATTTTGCTTTTGACAGGAGCAAACCCCAGGCTTCCTCTAATCACCTCCACCTCTCTCCTTATCACTCTCTGCTGTGCTGTCAATCACACTCAAATTGTTACAGAGGAACCTTCAGTGAATAGAGTAAATGTCCTCAGCAGGCCTGTTCACAATTAAATTACTCCCACTTATTGTCTGCTTGTTTGTGCTGTACTTTTCTCACTCGCACACACACACACACACACACACACACACACACACAGGAAGGTAACTCACACATACACAGCATCAAACTCAGTTTATCCACATATGCACCACCTGAACGAGTCACCAAATTGTACTGCAGTGAATACAGATGTGATGATACATGTATTTGGTTCAGCTCATATAGCGGAGCTGCCATCCAGATAACAAACACAAATGAGAGACCAAAGCAGGAAGATCCTGCCATGACATTCAGATCCACCGCATGGGAGCATTACAGTTTCCCAGTTAATTTAACTGAAGTTGGGTTTGTCTGTGGAAACATTTCAACAATATTATTTATGACAGCATCACATGAATGTGTTGATTGGGGGAAAAAACAAACTGAAAGGCAATCCCTCTTTCCACAGCGTTCAGGCAGCCTCTCACTGCAGATTCAGACTAAAACCGTAACTGAAGCCATCGGAGACGTTATCATTGTGGGTATACGACCAAACTTGCTCACAGAGAATACAGGATTTAAAATATATGGTCAAAGTGTTTGAGCTTCCCTACAATGTGCCTTCATGAGTGCATTTCTGTCAGTCTGTTGTGCTGCTGTGTATAAACAAGTGCATCACTGACATTTGAGTTATTTATTTTTCCCATACTGACAATATGCAGAGTGACTCTTGCAGCAAGAACTATGTCCCATGAGTCACTGTTGAATGTTTACATTTTCTTAAGTAAATAACAAAAATGCTATTTCATGCATATTTTGTCGTTCTCCCATCTGTGCCGAAACAATGACCCCAAACCGACGCGTACCGCGCCATAAATTTACTGTTACACCTCTAGTGGTGAAACAGAAAGGGCAAAGATCACAGCTCACACCCACACTCTCCTCCAAACATCTTTTCCTCTGAAATGCTCAGTCGATGGCAGTCACGCGTGCCCTTCAGACATCCTCTCTGCATGTTCGCAGCCTCACACGCGCACACGCACACACCCCCACAGTGATATCCTATCTTCAGTTTGGGACGCGTAGGCCGGTAACCCTTGATGACAAAGGGCTGTGTATGTACACACACACATGCAGAATGAGCCAAAGGGCCCACAGAAAAGGGGGACAGGGCTGTGACCTACGTAGTAATACACAGTAACATTGTTTGGCTGTCTGCTGGTCTCTCGTCCTGCCCATACTGATGAGCTACTATCAGCCTAATGGAGAATGAGTGAGCTAATGGACAGAAAATCGTTCACTAATGTACATCAGATGTTGTGAGTGACAGTACAGCAAAGCCAGTGAGAGACACACAATGAGTGACATGAGGCTCCGTCTCACGTCAGTCAATCAATCAGTCGCTCGTTGACAAACATCTCTGGCGTTGAGAAGAAAAACTTCTTGTACATTTTCAACACGTGGAATCAAACATTCCACTTTAATTTTGCTCCCCGCTGCCCCTCGATTCCTTCATCTTCAATCTGAGACGTACATCGACTTTTCCCAGCCAAATTTTGCCCCTCCCTCCCCTCTTCCCATCGCCCGTTGCTTTGTTCTTCATCCTCTCCTCTCCTCTTCTCCCTGCAGGCATTTAGAGATGAATGTGTTTACAGAGAAGGGGAGCAGGAGAGACAGGGTCGTGAGGGACCAAGGGAGAGGTGAACAGCTCTTATTTTAATTAACGATCGCCCAGCCCTCCGTAGATTCGGTCAACGATTAAAACTCATTAGGATTGACTCTGCCCTAAAGGCTCGTTGAGCTACGGTCCCACCATGGCCTGAAAGAATTGGAGAGGCAGGAGAGTGGTCAGGGAGGGAGTTTGGCTCAAGGATGGACTATAGGATAGCTAAAAAGTGGAGGCGATAGAATGGGAGTAGACACAGGCGAAGGGGGAAGCATGGAAGGAGAGACAGGATGAATCAGGACACTGAAGACACTCTGCTAGAGACAGAAATATATATGATATTATTATATAATCTGATTTGTGGGAATGGAGACAGAGCGAGGGGGAGGAGTGTGAAAAAACGAGAGAATGAGAGTGCAGCTTAAGTGGGGACTGTCAGTCAGATTATTTAGAAATATAGTGGGGTCATTAGGTCGAGGACAGAGAAGAATAGATGGGCCATTAGGTGAACTCCTTCATTTCTACAAGCAAGCATCCAAACCTGCGCTACCTTTGAATGCCAAAAGCGAACACAGGCCTCAGGTGAACAGCTGCCACAGCATTACAGGACTGCACTGATGGACAGGAGTTGTGCATTAGCAGGATATGATTGGCAGGAGGAGCTATTATCATAGAGCAAACAACACCTGCAGACTACCAAGGACCATTGTTGGGATTTGCCTAGCAAATCGGCAGCCTAATTCATCTTCTTGCACTTTCCTCCTGTCGTTCCTTTGCCCCTTTCCTTTCCATCGTGTCTTTCATTGTTCCTTCCTTCTTTCCTTCCCTCAGTGATGTAACCGATGTGACAGACAAGCCCAAGTGAACCACTCCAAGCATTCCTCCATGCAGGAATCCAGTCATTTCACATCAACAATTCTTCCAGGAGGAACACAAGACCGCGAACACTAGGAGGATCCCCAATGAGGCAAATTGTGTCACACATGTCCCGGCACGTCAGATGACACATCAAATCAAGGCTTTTAATTAGTGCCAGTGGCCATTACAATTCTAGCTACAGCAAAAACTGTCATGCCATGAAGGTGACTCCAGGCTAAACTCTTTCTGACAGGCGCAATTATGAAGGCAATCTTGGCCCTGCAATTGGTTTGGTCTAACAGTCTAAATTATCATTTTCACTCTTGGGGGCTCTGCATCAGTCTGTAGGTTGGGGTCTGTGTCACGTGGCTTATAGACCAGCTAATACCCTTCACCTCCACACCTCTACCCTCTCTCTTGGCTATCTTTCACTGCCGAAAGAGGTTAATCCTGGCATGGCTCTGGTATGCCGGCGCTTTCAGCATCGCTCATTAAGAGCTGCGTGTGAGAAGTAAACTGTTCACATCCATCAAAGGTAAAACATCTCCCCTAGAGCTGATTGCTGAGCTGCTATGTGAGACAAGTCCACTGTTTTACATATTTATTAAGTTAGGTCAAGCAAAAAAGACTGAAGCAGCCTAATGAGTTTGCGTCTGTGCAGCCTTGATTACCATAGATTAATCGATCACAAGCAATAATAGCTTGAATGTTTGTGTTTGGCCATGACTGTATGTGCATCTTTCCACGTGTGTGTGTGTGTGTGTGTGTGTGTGTGTGTGTGTGTGTGTGTGTGTGTGTGTGTGTGTGTGTGTGTGTGTGTGTGAGCCAGGAGTAGAATTGTGCCGACTACTGAGAAGTGGGCGATCAGCTCACTTCGCCAAGAACAGATATGCAGTTAATCTGAGGGATGGACATCATTGCCTAACCTATCCTGCACGTACTGTACTTCACATCCTCTAAACACAGACAGGACAGTGTTTGTACACAATATAATTTTCAATCTGAGGGTGTTTTTGCCGTGTGCTCACATTTACAAGTAATTCCGTGTTCTCTCTACAGATTATTGAGCTACACTCAGCTGACCTCCAGGTCGACCTTGGACAAACACATACAGTCGTACACAGATATTATTAGTTTAGTGATCAAATAATTGGAAGATTATTCTATCAATTTATCATTTTTTAATTCATAAAAGGTTAGAAAAATAATGAAGAATGTCCATCACAGTTTCTCAGAGGCCAAGGTGACCTCTATGAATGTACTGTGTTTATCCACTCCATTAAAAAACCCAAATATACTCAATTTACTACCACAGAAGAGCATAGAAACCACCAAACATTCACATTTGAGGAGATGAAAGCAGTACATTTCTGGTACTTAAGTAAAATATACAAATTGTTGCAGATTAATCACCTTTCTTACAAAAGTGGTGGTGATTATCCCTTTACACTCAGCCTTTACTACATGTATGAGTAAAGCAGTGATAAAAATGACAAAATAAGTTTGGAAAGTATAGATCTGACAGATATTCTGAGCATGAAGAGGAAAAAAAAGAACAACTCATCAGAACATCAGGTTGAAGTGGTTGAACATACAATACATCTAAAAAAAGTTTGGATGAAATATTTAAAACATGAACTCAAACAACCTCGTCTTGTTCACCAGCACGAGGTGATTCACGCTATTAGTATCAGACAAAGCAGAGGGATGATTGGCAGTGCAACCAAAACTGATTTAGCCTTCAGATAATATTCCGGACTTGGAGAGACGATGCAAGGTTGAGATAATAGCTGCGTGTGTGTGTGTGTGTGTGTGTGTGTGTGTGTGTGTGTGTGTGTGTGTGTGTAGGTGATATGATTCCTCTTGAGTGTGGCTTGTGAGGTGGAAGAGGAGATTACTGCACCACGCTTCTATAATTACCTCTCATCTCTCAGCCGGTGCTCTTAAACACAACAGGGAATGCCAGGCTACCACACACTCCGACACATGCGCACACACTGTGGGGCGCACTTCAGTACAATGTAGCAGGCTGAGAGGGAGTTATTTCTAGAGGGATACATTTCACTCAAATGGTGATTGGAGACCACCCACACTACCTTTAGCAACACAGGTCAGTTTTGGTGTAAGCACACATACACACACACATGCACTCTCTCTCTCTCTGTCTCATCTCACACACAAGTTGCTTGTAAGTAAGAAATATGACTCACCTGTGGCTTCCCACACACAAAAAAAACCCACTTAAGAAGCCATTCTCACAAGTCATGCCCTCAGATCACACTGTACACTTTTTCATTTTGGTGAGGATTATGCAGAAATTCGGCTGTCACCCGCTCACTCTGCGTCACACACGCATGCACACGCAGTATACACAGAAATTTTGCAGTCAGCCGCTCCTGCAATATGAAAAATGCTGTAAACAAAAGACCAGCAATATTTCTCTACAGCTTGAGCCACATCACATCTTCATTACACTGACTCTTACTGGCAAGAGGCGGCCTTAATAACCATGCAAACTATCAGGGCTAAGTATGTTTTAGAGTTGACAGCGACTTAAAAAGATGAATTAACCACGCAATTCACAGCTTTGAAAAAGTCATTAAAAACTATGCCAGGAGTAAATTGCTCCGCCACACTGAGTGAGTTGGTCCCCTGTCTCTCCGGCTTGCTCAACTATCAAAAAAGCAATATGACTTCTTGCGGACAGGCAGACACAGGGGACCGTTTCAGCACACTGGACTGAAAAGAGGGGAAGGGATGGACGAGGAAAGAAAGTTTTTTTTTAGATTTACATTACAGAAGGTTTCAACTCCTCCTCTATGTCTCATTATCGGTTGTCCATTGCATACTAATCTGCAACTAGTTACAGAGCCAAAGGTAAAGTTGCAAAGACACTCTGAGGAGAGCCGCCAGGAGAAACGACAGTCAAGCTGCTGAAGCGTGTCTCTGAGAAGCTCGACAAAGCTCAGTGTTTGTCCACGCATGACGGTCAGCATTCTGTGTGGGCTGCTTGACATGACTTACAATACCTATGTTGAGCTGCAAAGCCTGATGGATGTTTTGGAATTCAGTAGAACAAATTTTTCTTTTCTTTTCTTTTTTTTTTTTACTTTCAACAATGGACTGGAAAAAAAAAGTGAAGCTGCTGCTTCTTAACTCACCCACACACACATACCCACACACACGCGCTTTGAAATTCACAGAAGAACCCAGCCGAACGTACCCACATACACATGTAACGGACATGCTCACTAAACATCAGTTTCGCTGAGACACCTTGCAATCTTTTCTTAATTTTGGATGCGTTGAATTTGTGACAAAGCAACTGCTTGGCTGCTAATGTGTGGACTATGGTGCAAATGAGATTATGGTGCCCCCATCCAGCCCGAGGCACACAGCTGTCTGGACAGGCACAGTTTCCCTCTGCAGGCCTGAGATGTGTTCAGGCATAAAAGCAAGCATTTTATTTAGGCAGCTGGCACTTAACAGGCATATGGTGCTCACAGAAGCAGGGAGAGCTGAGAGCTATAAAGTGACAAAGGGAGGCTGTGGTGACAGGAAAACACCTCAAGAGAGTGCAAAGGAGCACATAGGAAGCACAGGTATGTGCAGGCATGCTGCTGCCACTCAGTGAACTGGTTCACTATATCGAAGACTGATGTTTGTGTCATCTGCGCTGATAATGTGGAAGTATTGTCTTCAGCTCACTCGGAGAGACAAAGTGCAGGACCATTTTTTATCCAAGTCACACTCAGAAACGAAATTACGCACAAATTTACCCCGTTTAGAAATCCACATGGCATTAAGTGTCGCTCAGATGTCTGCTGTGCTTGCAGAGGATATCAGTCCGCTTTCCACACTACAGACTCATACTTCGGCAGATAAAGCTGGCATGAGAGATTTCTATTTTAAGTGACAACACGCCAAAGCAGAGGAAACGGGTCGAGCCCCACGATTTGGGCATCAGAACAGTCAGACAGGTGTTACCTACCCCGCTGCGCTTTTTGCAACAGTCAAGACAGCGACAATAAGGTGGTCTCCCACAGCTGAGCAAAGCCAGCAAAAACACACCGCTGTCTACAGATTGTTGAGAGAAAGCAACCATCGTTCACCAACATTACGCACGACATTATGCAACCACATTGACATGCAACACTGACACTGAAAGATTCAATATGCGTATTTATTTCCAATCAAATCTTGCTTTTCAACTCGCCTGCCCTCTCCCTTTAATCGCTAAGGAAAAAGAACAAAAACTCTCCTCTACTTTTTGTGATAACAGAAAGTACAGGAATAAAACTGAAAAAAGCTGTTACCATGGAAAGCCGACTATTAAAGTACGACAAAGGAGATACAAACTTGCATGGAAACTTGCGGAGGCGCACTACAATTAAACTCGATATCCGTCAGAAACATGAAAGTATTAACTTCTTTTTCGTTGGGTGATTGGAGGAATGGCGGACAGGTTGTGACATTTCAAAGCCACCTGAAGTTAGGCGGGCCAGGCTCCGTTCAGTTGAGCAGCTTTGCATATTGAATCTTATTGTTCTGCAGGCAATCATACAACATCCACCGGTGATTCAGACGCCGGTTTGCTCACCTGTAAGCTGATCATAGGATCCGTCCAGCTCTCTGGAGTCCGACAAGCTTTGGTCGCGGTTTTTCGCCTTCATTGTCCCCGTGTGCGCCGGAATGTGGAACTATGGGAAACAGCTGATATGTTGACGAGTCTGTTTGTGAAAATAACACTGGTTTTGTTGTTCGCCCTCGCGGGAGGTGACTACAAGTATACCATCGCTAACAAGTCATAGTTAATTTGCCGTAAAAAACGAGCCATGTAAGTTGTTATTTCCCGTGCCTGTTTCTGTTTCTGCGTGCGCTCTCGGCATCCAGTAGCGGTGTGAGCCAAGCGCGCTTCTGCTCGGCACTCTCACTTGGGCACGCGCGCACGCACGAGTACGCACACACGCGCACACAAAGCCAGAGAGAGAGAGAGAGGGAGGGAGCGAGAGAGAGCGAGAGAGGAGGTACAGAGTGAAAATCTTTTAAATAAATTGATGTGGTTTGGATACTTTTTTGGAGGTCACAACAAATGAACACATGGCCAATATCTGAAAATGAAAATAGGGGGTTCCCAACGTTTTCCTCCTGTGGCTTGGAGCAATATGAAGACACTTTACAAAAAAACATTCTTGAATGTAGTATCTCTGTCTGTTAGCCCCCAGTTATTGTCAACAGTCTATTGATTGTCATGCCGTTCCTCACTCTTCCTTGTAGACTACTGACATTTTTGTGCACCGTGTTGTAAAGTGTGACCAGCACTATATCTGGCTCCATTCATGCGGAATCTCACTCAGCGAGTTGGTCGTCAGAACTGCCTCTCTGCCATTAATATCACCATCACATCCTCTCCTAATGTTCTCTACTGAGTCAGAGCCGTGTCGGATGTGTACAGAGACATCAACAAGGAGCGCACTGCTGCTCCCAGGCAGAGGTTCTGACTATATCTGATCTATAAATACTCTCTGGCTCTGGGAAGCCTTGTGTCTATCCATTTTCTCCCTCTCTTCTCTCCCCTCTCAGTGTCTTTGCCTCCCTTTGCCTCACTCCTGCCCGTTTACTACAGTATGACATTTGGTCACAATCTGTCAAGCAATCTGTCTTTGATGCCATATTTTTCCTACATTATATCAGAGTTTGCATCAAAAACACTCTCCAACCTTCCATCCATCCGTGCATCTGTTTATCTCGGGCATGAGCGGTTGCAGTGTTTGTCAGTCTGTTACTGTGTGGTAAAGTTATTCTGTCATTCACATGTTCATTCCCTTTGCCACCCTTGCTGAAGAAAGGGTGTAAACTAGAGTGAGCCAGATTGCCGCTTCCTTCACCACTCTGCTCAGCCATCCATCCTGATCTCTCGGGAATCAATTGGCATCTGAATCAGACACATGTCACAAAAAGGTTGACCAGAAGACCTTGTCTCAAGATGGGGCAGGCTTAAGTGTCATATCTGTCACTGAAATTACCATTCAAGCATGCATTTGTCTCATGTAGCAGTCCCACAATGCCTACATACGTCATGTAGCCCTTGAACTGCTGGTTATCACATGAGCATACAGCGCGACAGCCATGCAGATGGGATGGTGTTGTTGATGAAGCTTTGGCTTCTGTAGGAGTCAGTATGTTCTATATGAGAGGTGGTGTTGTAAAAGTCAGAGTCTGCAGCATCATTATTGTAATACTGAATAGCGCCGCATAGTGGTGGTGCCTCCTTTTGTTGCACATGTAGAACCGTTTTAGTTGTTCGCCAATGTTTCATGCCCTACGAGCACTCTCGAAGAGAAAACTCCATAATAAAGACTCGGTAACGAGCTGGTGCTGGTTGTATCGTCTATGCTTTACAAACATGTATGTTTAGTGAGTGAAGCGCCCTGGAGACCTGGCGTCGTATGGTCGAAATTTTATATTGTGAAAATAAAACAGCTGAGTAAAAATCCCAACTTCACCGCCTGTCGACTCTGAGTTTGCCTAACACCCAGAGCCTACGCTAACTGTTCATCCTGTTAGCCTCTCCGCCTGCACCTACGCTCATTACAGTGTCAAAGTGACCAAAATTGCTTCTACTTTCAAATATGCCTTGAAACACTGCTGTTGAAAGTTGGTAGTTTTATGTTTCACAGAGAACAGAGGTTGGCTGTGGACTCTAAGGACCTATGCATGCTTCATATTAAGTGCTCGTGAGATCGTTAGGTAGGATTTGAACCTGTCTTTGAAGCTCTCTTATTCATTGTCTTAACTCATTCTGCCAAAAAAACGACTTCACTAACTTTTCTTGTTAGCAGCAACGGTGTGGCACTGTTAATGTCTCAGTTGTCCAAAAGTGTGTGCCCTTTTTCCCATTTGTACAATCTGTGCACTGAGATTACTTCAACACCGTTTCCAGAAAGGGAGAGTCACTCCTCCAATTGCCATTGTGCAATTATACAGCACATTAGCTTGTTTTTGTGGAGGTTTTTTTGAGTTTTTCTTTTATTTTCCCTTTCACACAAGCAGACTGAGAGGGTGGATTTGAGTCACTAAGATTCCTCCTGGGTGAAAATTGCTGTGTTTGCAAGCATCAGTGACACACTGGGGAGCATAAATGACTTGGCCTCATTACATTGTAACAACCCAGTTTGGTCAGACCTCTGATTAGTGCCACTTTTTACCCATCGCATGGCAGCAAGGTGCCTTCCTGCTGCCTGTCCTGGCCTTGCTTATTTGAGGAAACTTTAGAAGCAGCATGTAGATGAATACAGCCTGGTATATAGTGCCCTGGATAGTTGTTTTATGACCACATATCAATGCCTACATGGTAGATTTATCTGTGATCATTTACATTTTGAGTGTAAAGCATAACACCCTCTCAGAACACCCTGCAAAAGATGTGAGTTAAGGTCATGAGGAGTTGGATGTTCCCCCCGCTAAGGCTCATTTGAACCCTGCATGCTGCCAATAAACAGAAGGAGGCCCACAATAACCACAAGGCCTGCTTTTTCTGTCATCTAATACCAACAAAATATTTCACAGATACGGACGATTGGATAGTGATTGGATTTCTGTGTGTGGTAAATGAAAGGAGACAAGGAGAGGTGGATTCTAAATGAAGGTGAGGAGGAGTGTGCAAGAATGAAGGATAGGGGAAGTGGGGAGATCGATTCATGGTGAGTTAGAGGGGATTTAGTGAGTCAGAGGCAAAATAAAGAGAATTGGCGAGTCATTGTTGAAGAGGCTGTCTGTGATTGGGGGGGATAGTGGTGGGGTCAGGACTTCTAGACAAACGTAGATGTGGACATACACACTTCATAGCTGAGCAGTGACCCAGAGACAACCTTGTTGTATCCCAGAAGAGAGTAGCAGATACCGGGCATGATGCCAGCTGGGTACAGAGGTCTGCTGTTGTTTTGTTGGTGAGATGTTGTTTGCATCCATATTTTAACACCAAAAAAAAAAAAACAATGAAGGGTCTTTGCATGCCTCTGATTAAAGATCATTTGTCTTTGCAAAGTTTAACCACAAAATGTCAGGATCAGAGCCAGTGTAGCAAAAGATGGGTAATATTTCTCGAAACTCTTGAATATATTAAAAATAATTTCATGTCAAGACAAATTCTTTTTATTTGGACAGTCCTTGAATTCAAATTGTTATGAATTTACTGGTCTCTACATGCTTTTTGTTTTCCACTAAAGGGTCGTATTGCACACTGTTGTTCCACATTTGGTGTGTTTCTCACCTGTTATCCGTGTCTGCACAGGTTCTTTTCTGCTTGTACCATTAGTGAGCTCAGCTGGGGACTTAGTCTGAGTTACACCTCGTAGGACTTTGTTTTAAGATAACTTCCAAATGTGCTTATGTGCGGTTCTAAAGAGATGCTGAGGATACAAAACTTTGCTGAAGGCAGTTCTTAGAAGCCCATTTTTAACTACACACATGTGATCTATAAATCTCAAATCAGCATAAATTGATGGCACCTGCCTTGTGATATTCCTCATATAATGACAGCATGAACGAGAGTTTCAGGTATGGACCATGGGAGCCATGGGAGTGTGTCACCGCTGCAGTGAATGAGGTGCGACGAAAGACAGAACCGTGGCCAATATTAAAAGGACATATTCTGAACTGCAAGGTTAAAAAAAAACATAATTACTTGATGTCGTCTGTCCATAAATAATGACTGTAGGTCTGCTAATTCCTCACATCCTTAATTGATATTTCCTGTCACATTGTTTTACCCTCATGCACAGACTTGGGTGCACATGCTCCTAAAATGCAATACCTCTACATAAGTTAAAGTGCAACTGTTCGCACAAACCACTTTTCCTTCTTCAGCTCGAACACATGATCTTGATCAGGATGCTCACTGTAGAGAGGTCAGCTCAACATAGGGCTGTACCACTGTGGAAACAGGGTGCTGAAGACTTACTTTGGACATTTACTGCATGCATGTGTTTGTGTAAGTGTGTGCGTGCGTGTTTTTGCGTGTCCCAAAAGTCATCCTCAAGAATAGTGTGGACTTGAGATGGATTTGTAGATGTTATTGAATTGCTGTAAAAGCTCAAAACTCCTCATTGTTTGACTGTTTGACCAAACATTTTGATGTGAACAGTCTATTCTGAACTGTCCCCCAGAGTGATGTCACAGCTGAAGAGGTGTAAGTGTTTTTAGTGGAAATGTACCAATATGACAAACAAAAATCTTATCAAAATTAAAAAATGATCTACTACAAACTGCTAGTTTGGGTGCAATCGCTTATGTTCATTAATAATTGGAAATAATTGTAATGGAGATGTTAAAACACGTGTTGTCCAAAAATCAGTTTGAAGCAAACGAATAAAATTATTCTATTCATATAAAATATGGGCTACATATAGTTTAATATAATAATTCAATAATACTAATGCTGAGACTGAATAGAACGTTAAAAATCTAAAAATATCTAATATATTTATTCTAGTTATATAAAATATGGGATAGATCATGTTTGATATAATACAATATTAAAATACTAATGCTAAAGACAAAATAGAATATGTAACATTTAAGCAATATTTATTTGTATAATTTATATACAAATCGATGTTGTTCCAGAGAGCAAGCCAAAGCACCTGTGATTGTGGCAGCTGTGGCAAGGAAAAACTCCCCTTCAGAGGAAGAAACCTTGGGAGGAGCCAGGCTCTCTGGGGTGGCCCATCCTCCTGAGGGCGGGGGGCCAGCTGCTGTTCCTGGCCATGGGACATGCTCATCACCCATCCGCTGTCTTTATCCATCCTCTGCTGGGTGTGCTGGTAGGCCATCTCAGACCTCCATGTTCATCTCCATCCTGTAACAAGGATGACACAGAAGGAAACAGCACTTACCTTTTCACACCCCAGGGTTGGTCCTTTGAAGTCCTTCGGGCTCTATTTTCGACTCCGCCGCCGGCGCAGCGCAGGCGTTTGGTATTTTCGTGCGCTGCCGCCGGCGCATCTCCCCCCCCTTCTCATCTCAGTCCCACCCAGTTGCGCAGCTCGGAAGGAGGGAGGGGAGAAGGTGTGGAGTGGGTTTGACATAGCCGAGTCAAATTTTCACCAATCACAGCAGCTCCTCGCCTCACTTTTAAGAACGCCGCTGGCCAGGTGCATGGCAAGTTTCGAGGATGACTGAGACCCCACAGGAAAGTGTCCGACGCCGTTGTATTACTTTGCACACCCGTTTGTATATACTGTTTATTTTTTCTCAGTATGTATATTGTTTTATATTCTGTTCTATATTTTGTGGTATATTTTGTTTAGATATATATTCTCAATATAAATATTTTGTTTTTATATTTGCTTTTAGTTCTCTCTCTTTTCCATCCATCCATTATCTATACCGCCTATCCCTTTCGGGGTTGCCGGGGCTGGGGCCTATCCCAGCTACGATGGGCGAGAGGCGGGGTACACCCTGAGCCGGTCGCCAGCCATTGCAGGGCCACATGAAAGGACAAAAACATTCACACTCACACCTACGGACAATTTAGAGTCATCAATTAACCTAATGAGCATGTTTTTGGTCTGTGGGAGGAAGCCGGAGTACCCGGAGAGAACCCACGCATGCACGGGAAGAACATGCAAACTTCTTCGGGGATCGAACCGGCATCGTTCTTGTTGTGAGGCACGCGCACTACCTGCTGCGCCACCGTGCAGCCCCTCTCTCTTTTCTTTCTTTTATAATTTTATTCTAATTCTATTCATGAAAGGAGCACTGCAACAAAAATAATTTCCCCTCGGGCATAAATAAAGGATTTCTGATTCTGATTCTGATTCTGATGTCTAAATATGAGGTCCTTAGATGGTAAATCGTCGGCCTCCTCCTCCTCATCCTCCTCAAAGCAATGATGTACTCCATCTTTTTAGATAACGTTAAGCATTACAATGATTACATTTGTATTTGGAATGAAATGACGTGGGTAATAGCGGACAACGATCATCACTTACGTTTTTTCCATGTGTCTGTCTCTCTCTGTCTCTCGAGTGCTCTGAGATAGATGCAGTATATATGCTCTGTAGGATGCCACGGCTGTTTCTGGTTGGCACAGCGACGTTAACCGATTAGTTTGCATCCCTGTATCACCCGTGTACATTCAGTCAGGGTGAGTGACCATTACGCGTGCCGAACGCGCTTTCGATGTGGTCAGATGAGATACCGATGAAAATATATAAATTTAGGTCTGACTGTATGTGCTCACTCAGATAGTTGCATTGAATTGCGGCTGTTGCTAATTATTGATCGCAGTGAAATGCCAGACACTGTGGAAACCTGATTGTGAGATGTTGGTGACGTGAGCGCACGACTCCTCCCCCCCCCCCTACTGAGCCACAACGCCCATCCTGGCGCACCTCTGTACGCCTCGGTTTACCAAAATACTAAGTGCGGCGTGCGCCTGCCTGCGCCGCTCGAAAATACTACTGCGCCAGCAGCGCAGCCTGCGCCGCGCTGGCGGTGGAGTCGAAAATAGAGCCTCTTCGTGTTCAGAATCTTGACAGCTCAGTTGCTGAGTTCAGTCCAGCTAAAACAGAAACACACTTACAGTAAGATCAATGTTTTCTGGTCTTTTTTGAAGAACATGTGTGCACATGTGTGTGGTGCTTTCCACTTACGTGTCTTTTGTAAAAGAGGATGTAGGAGCTTTGAATCCGCTGCTCACACGCAGAGGCACCAGTTGTTTCAGTGACCCGAGCATCATCGTACGTGAACCAGCGGTCACTCGGGTCCGACTCTCCAACATTTTGATCCAGGCCGTCAGATATGTAGTGTCCTAAAAGGAGAGAAGTCATTGTTAGGTGGGCTGTCACGAGACTCAGTGGATTGGAGTGTACATTAACTGATACCAGACAACAGTGATTCGATGCAAATAAAAGTAATAAAAGGTTCATATTTGTGTCTGACTTTCTAAACGAAAAAAAAAAACAAAAACAGGTGCATAAAATAAGATGTTTACAACTTGTATTTTCATACAGTGACTGACACCAACAGCAGCTTGTAGCAGAATGTAAGAGAGCTGTTGGTAAACAAAGAAAAAAAGATGTTCACTGTGAGTATAAGTAAAATAATATATCATACCACTCTCTGCCCCTGAGCCATGATGACTGATGACACTGACCAAACTGTAGCAGCCAGCACCCTGAAACAGAGCACAGATATCAGAGTTAGTACATACAGTCCATACATTGACTTACATCCACAGTCTGGTGATTTATTTATTTATTGCTATCGGATCATTCAGTTTTTCCTTACCTGGTTAGAGGATATCACGAGGTCTCTGCAGAGGACCACAGGGTGATGGATCTTTTGGACCTGGAAATCCTCTGTGAACCTGAAGCGCTTCAGGTGCAAGATGAGCACTCTGTAGACAGAAAGAAGACATATGAGCACCAAGTGTTCCAGAAAAACTTATGAATATGGCACTACTAACTCTCTCTATTTTAGTTCCTTCTGAGGGTCAGTGGAGCCCAGTTTGACACCACTGGGTTGACCAGTATCATCACTGTGCATTGTGGTCAGGAATGATGGATGTGATGTTACTTACTTTGGCAGGCTCTCAAATGATGAGCGCTGGCTTGACGTGACGGCACCACACTCACAGATGCACAGCAACTCCTCCTCCTGCAGAGCAGCACAGAACATATGTTTTCACTTCCATATTGGATTTACATGCACACTGCAAACACAGCAAGACCACTACATAAGCAGTGGTGCTGGGATTGAAATGTGTTTTCTACATCATATTATCATATTCAAATGGGAATGACGAGGAGACGTGTTTCATACCTTCTGGTAATCCTGGAGCATGTCCGTCACTGTTCCACAGCCAGGTGACAGGTTCAGGGACAAGTTTGTAAAGTCCTCCAGTCTGATGGATTCTGCGCCACAGCTACACATTCAAAAGACAACAGAGTTATAAAACAGCTGCAGAGGTCATGACAAGACTTCAGTCCCATTCAGTGATGTGACCTAATTGAATATCTAAACATCTTACTGTTTGCATATTTGCAGGTTGATACGTCTGATAGTTTTGATTTATTTAAAACAAATTTTAAGAGAGGAGCGTCAGGCAGCGGTCACTGATAGAAATATTTACCCCGCCTTGACATGCTGGCAGACATATGAACAGCAGTGGATGTTACTAAGTACATTTACTCCAGTACTTATGTATAAATGTGAGGTACTTTGAGTGTTTTCTTCTCATGCTACTTCATACTTCACTACAGTTCAAAGAGCAATATTGTACTTTCTACGTCACTACGTTTATTTTACAGCTTTGGTTACCAGTTACTTTACACATTTAGATGTTTACATAAAAAAACACATGGAGATAAACCATGATGTTTTGTTCTAAAACAAACGTGTATACCTAACAATACATACATTAAGAGCTGAAATGACTAATATTTTGATCATTATTTAAGTTATTTTTCATGTAAAAAATACTTGCAGTCCAATATAAAATAGTTAAAAATCAGCTCCACCTCAACCAACCACAGATGTAAAATCCATCTTTTACATTAGTCATAATAATCTAATGATATAAATTAGTATTACAGTTTTCTGCATTGAGTACTTATATTTTTCATACACTAAGTAAATTTTCTTGTTTATACTTAGATGCTTTTACTTAGGAAACAATTTCAATGCAGGACTTTTTCTTGAATATTGAGTATTTTTACAGCGTGGTATTAGTACTTTTACTTCAGTAAAGGATCTGAATACTTCCTCCACCATTGCACATGAATGCATGTGACTGTGTAGTCATACCTCTTGCAGGTCCTCATGCTCTGCATCTTAAACATGAGGAGATTTTCCACTGGACATCTGTAGATCAAGTCCATGCTGGCTGCTAACACCTGAAGCTCCATGCCCAGAGACCTGATCTGGTCCAGCACGGCAGTGAGGAACTCATGAGCATCCTGCAGATATACACACACAATCATACAAATAAGTTTATACACAGAGGAGAACCAGTCAGGAAACGGTGAAACAACAAACCATAAAACCAGCTTACGTACTTTCTGTTGGAAATCAGCGAATTCTGGATTCCAGATAGAGACGTCCTCCTTGAAGTTCATGAGGAGGCTCAATTTATGAAGAAAAACAGTGGAGAAGTGGGATTCTTCTATCCTCATAAATGATCTGGAGAGGGAGATAAAATGGTTAGAGGCTTGGTCTCTATTGTTGTTGTTCGCAGTATAACTTGGGAATAAAATGAGTGGTTGTTTTTTAAGGGTGCTGTACCTCATGAGTGCAGCCTCACGGTGTGAACTCCAAACCTGCCTCTGAGAACTGATGGCTGTAACAAAGTCCTCCAGTGTCAGGAGACTCTGCAGGCAGGAGTTCATATAGCAGAAGTTTAATGGGTTTGGGAACCTGAAACACAAGAGTCAAACACATCTCAGTATCATTTATCCTGGTTCACTATGATGGACACATGTCTCTACAGTGTGTGTGTGTGTGTGTGTGTGTGTGTGTGTGTGTGTGTGTGTGTATATATATATGGAGATGTACTTACCCAAGACTTGTAAAGCTGACGGGCTTTACAGCGGAGACGGTCTCTTTCTCCTTCTTCTTCTTGGGTTTAGGTGGGGGGGGCAGGGGGCTGCTCTTGTCCTTTGGGATCTCTTCTTGAGTCACTGGTACAACCTGCCAGAAATGATATTTGAGTAAGGAAACACTCATACACACTCATCAACTCATAAATGTCTGCTTCATGTTGAGTGCTGCACTTTGAGCCACACATACATACCTTCCCCGACCTCCAAAACTTCTTTGTCTTCTTCTTTGACTTGGTGGTTTTGTCACATGAAGTCTTTCCCAGTAGACGATCAAAGAGTCGACGGGTCCACGGGATGCTTTCAGTCTTCTTGCTGTCGGCATCAGGAGCTTTTGGGACAGAGACACTGTTGATAAAGAGAAATACAGTTAATTTTTCTGTTGTGTAATTATTGAGAGGGATCATTTTAAGGAATCATTCACACCCTAGCCCGGGGTGAATCCAGGCTTGTAGTGCCTGCAAGAGGTTTTAAGTCTTTCGGGGTGAGTCCTGAAAGATGAGTCCCCTATTCATCATTTCATCACTATTAGTCATTTTCATGCTCACTGGCTGATAGCACGAATAAACACAGAAGCATTTCCATCTGCAATCCTTATTGAGAGTTATTGCTGCAAAAGTTTACCACATCACAGGAGCAGAAGAAAGGTTTGTGTTTCCTGACAATGTATACACACACATGGTTTGTGTGAAATCATCCACCAAACTGAACAAAGAAGCTTATCAGCCAGACCATGTGCAGTCAATCTAGAAAATAGCCACCTAAAAACGTTTTGTTTGTTAACACACTGTGATTTTGTATTTGGTTACTGACATGTTAATTTATCAGTTTATGTAGCTTTATTTTGAAGGAATTGTTTTATGTTGAAGGAGCGAGAGCTTCCTGTGAGGGACGATGAGTTGTTGGTCTTGGTAAATACAGAGCTAAATCGTATGGTAGTCTCAGTAATACTATTTGTCCCTTTACAGGTAAGAAAGTGTTCAAAAGCACCAATGTGATTTCTGATAGTTTATATATATTATTAAGCTCATGTATATGATAATTACACGCAGCCTGAGTTGTTAGAAATACTTAAACTTACTTTGAGCAAAGTGACGCCAGCCGTTTTCAGTAAGCTAGTAAGCTAGCTAGCGCCCTCTGTATCACGCGACATTGGCTGAGCTACGTTCAGCCAAGGCGGGAGACCGAGCGGTTGTCCCAGAAGATAATGGTATAATGTGTATTATTTACTTGTTAATGCTTCATTTATATGCTGCACAGTAGACAGATTAAATCTGATGTCTTGCTGCAGTCATTTCAGAGTTTGGAGATTAGTGCGAAAATATAGTAAAATGTAACATGCAGATGAAGAGTCAGGACAACACAGTGATAGCAGTTATGGATTTCCTTACCCCTTTCGAGAGTCGTGTGGCCGTCTGCTCTCTGATGCCACAACAGAGGAGTGTTTTGATTTCTGTACAGAAAAATAAACAGGATGAAAAGTGATGAAACATAAAGTATCTACTTAACAGTATGAACTGAAGCTGATATAAAGTCAAGGTCACGTTAACAACAGAAAATGTGTAGTATATCTAGAGGACATACCTTTCCACAAAAGCAGAATAAATCCCACATCTTTGTAACTTTGCAAATCTTGTCTTGATCGAAATTAAAGATGCCTCAGACTGACTGGAAACTCTGCTGGTTGGCCTTATATAGACTGGTCAACCTTCCGATGCTTTTGTTCTAGTTCCAGTTCTAATTCTATGCATGGATGCTGTAAGTCATTTAAATGTAAATGTGTATATTCATATCTGTTTATATGTTACTTACATATATATGTTGACCTTTTATAAACACATGGGTGGTCTTGAAAGACCCAAACTACAAATAAGTGAAATTCATATCAAAACAAAGTGAAACTAGACGATTTATCTGCAGAAACCCAAATTACAACCTGCTGCATTGGGCACTTATGCAAAAATACATATCTGAATTAACAGTACATATAGAAATATATTTTGAATCACTACAAACTATTATTATTACTACTTTTTGAAAATGAAGAACATCTAGAGCTGAGTCACTGAGTTGGGCTTTGATAAAGCTAATTTTTTCTCACCTACCCAGATATTATTTACAGGGGTCAAACACATATTGCAGACCTTTACTTCAAGTTGCATTCATCAAATTTATAAAGGCAGAAAAACACTTAAATCCTCACCAGAAGCAATATGTCAGTCGTGCATAAGCACTACTGAAGCGCCCATCCGCTCAATCCACAGTGACTCCAACCTCTGTTACAGCGTCTCTGTCCTGTCAGCAGCACAGAGGACAGCAAGGAGACAAATTGTCTTTACCAGGCTGAACAACAACAGAAATATACTTGAGGATGCATTAGGAGTATACAGGCTGAGAACTGCCTTGTTTTTATTGATTCATTTGTTTTATTCCCACCACCTGCTGTACTGTAGCTCTATAGGCCCACAGTGAAACAGCTTCACAACACACACACAGCGTGAGATCTGTGTGACTTTAACATTAAACTTCACTAAGTGGAGAGGAGGAGAAAATGCTGAGCATGAAAAAAACCTGAGGGGTTGTGTAGTGATTTCACAAGACTGTTGTCTGACAGATGTAAGGGTTAGGGTGTATTCACACCTGCCTTGTTTGGTTCGAACCAAACCAAAAAAAATTGCTGGTGCGGACCTTTTGGACTGGAGTGAATACAAAACATCGAACTGGTGCGGACCAAACAGCCGGACTGAGACCCAGCTGGAAAGGTGGTGTCGGTTCGCTTCCAAACGAATCTTGGCATGGGTCGATTGATATGTGAAAGCGACCACACCCGGTCCAACCCAGTTCTAAAAATTATATGCCTTTTTGGCAGAGCAACAGCACTTTGCATAAAGTGAAGTCTAAGATTGATTTTGGGTCAACCATGGAGACAGTAAATAATAACAATAATCATTACATTATTGTATCAAAGCAAAGGACTTTGGCAAAATCAGTACAAGAGAGGAAAGATTTTTGACACATTCCTGGAGATATCAGATGATATTTTCTGGCTTCTGCACTGTTTTTTAATACAACATGGAGCTGCTCTTTTGCATGTCAATCTGGCAGTTACTTAAAGTGAAACACACATTGGAAACGTTTGATTCAAGTCAAAACAACATTGTTTCCATTTACTAAAACAAAAAAGAACAAAAAGCGAATTAGCCGTGGATCGTGGAGTTTAGTATTCACATGCAGTGGATGTTTCATCTCCGTCGTTTTTGGGAAATATGAACATGAAGTTTTAAACGCATACAATCACAGCAATCCTTGTGGCAGCATGTGTAGTTAAACAACCTGACCTACAATCAGACAAAATATCCTGCTTAATCTACTTTTAAAAAAATTAAGGCAACTTTTTGCAAAAGGCTGGTCTTTGTAAGAACCACTCAGTGTTTCTCAGTAAGAAATACATTTACCAAGTAAAGTCAGCTTAGTGTTTCCATGTTAAGTCAACTTAAAATCACTTGTAAAATTTGGCGATGTTTACTTGAAAAAATCACATAAATTTTACTTAAAAAATAAGTTATTTTATGGCCAAAATTAAGATAAAAAAATAATAATAATTCATGGAAAAGTCATTAAGTCACCAAAATTGAACAGTTTGTTGTCTGTATATCATGTGTTCACAAAAACTCATGACAGTCCACAAGAAATGCTGGAGAAAATGTTGGAGCCAATATTTCATAACACAGATAGTATATGGACATCCCTAGGCTCCACTCGACAACTGGGCAATAATCTGAGCAACACCCACGAGTCAAACATTAGGAACAAATATTTGTTTAAAATGTTTAAAAGCTGAAAAACATTTTGAAATATGTACAGCAGAGAAGTAACAAAGCGTACACCAGTATAAAAAACTCAAATTGAAGTGTTACCTGAAAACTGAGAAGGTGCACTGGGAGAACCTGAGAAAGTGTAGTGTAAAACTAACAACTGTAAACTAGACAAGAGGAAGCATCTGACTACATTCAGTTATGTCTTTATGGCTTTGAAGTACATAAACTGACCTTGACATAGCAAAACCAACAACTACAACTAGACAAGAGGGAGGTCACTCAAACTTGCTACCTTCAAAGATGTCTGTTTGGCTTTTTAGGCATGGAAACTGACCTTGAGATCATGGACCTTTGAGGACATTTTTTTGTTTGCATCCTCCAGCTCTAGAAAGATCTTCTGAAAAACCTCAAAGGTATATTTCAGTTTCTTCGAGTTGCTTAGTTCCAAGAAATATATGAGGCCCATTAGGTAGGCACAAGCTAGCGCAACGTTGGAAATACCAAAGAGGACCTCTGTTCCCTCGATGGCTATTCCCGTTGCTTCTGAAGGCCTCCATCCCTGGTTTTGCTGACCACAAAGATGTGGAGGACAAATGTAGGAATAGCCTCTTGGACAGCTGCAGCATCATTATCGTCAATAATCTGTGAAATATATGAGAGGTTATCAGCAAATTGATTTAATGCTTTTAGACTCTTCTAATACCACTAATACATCTTGATGTCATTCTGAATCAACTGGTCACAAAATTAAGTTTACACAAAAGCATTATATGAAAGCATAAACAATGTTTTATGTTTGATGATGATTATGTCTGATGTTTACTCCTGAGTTTTCTTACATTACACTTTTGAGTTTTCTTACATTAGAGGACAAAGGGAGACACAAAATGGGTTGAAGTGCTACGACCGACTGAATATTATTTATAGTGCTGTTTGGTATGCATCCAACAATTTGGGAATCCCAGCTAAAATTAAATGTACAATCTTGAAACCTGATGAGCCCAAGTAATTCTTTTGTATTTTAGTGAGTGATTTTACTGTGTGCCATAGGATTAATAATCACAAAATAAAATTGGTTAAACAAGGCTTACAATTAAGGGGGTTTGAAATGTGATTTGCTCATCCTTCCAAATTTAGAGTAAGTCCACCAGCTTGGTGGGTATCATTAGGATTTTATTTTGACATTATCCATCTGGGACGTCACCAATAATCTTGCAGCTTATTAGGATGTTTATTATCAGAATTATTATTAGCGTAAAAGAGGAGTAAATTAAGTTTACAACAGCAAATTAACTACTCAATAATATCTCACTGATAGCTTATCTGAGATATAAAATAAACAATATTCCTGACATTAAAATACTGAATGAAATTCATAAAGAATCGAGAACGCAGACATACAGTCCATTGTCCTTTGTGAGGCTGTCACTGCCTGCAGCAGGCAGAGGGAGGAGCGGCTGCTGCAGCTGAGTTTACAACGATTTTACTAATGTTAATTTTCAGATTCATAGCACACTATGATAAACAAAAGTCTCGATTTTGGCTTGTTAGTAAAGCCTCACTGTACACTGTGGTTGTGAAACTACAACTGCAGACTCAATTTGTCATTCACATGAACTTTACCTCACCTGGTCAACACCACTCATGATAGCTTGCGGCTAAGCTAACGTTAACTTGCAGGCAAAGATACTATGACAGGACTTTTTGACTGGCATGTTTTTAACTTGATGTTAACCTTTTAAAATACATTTTACCATGAAAAACCAGCAATTACTGACTAATGGAAACCCTGTTGCGTTAATTTATTAACATCACACTACAGACCTTCAACATTAGCCATAGTCACATGCTAACATGGTCTTAACAAAAAGCCTACTGTTACGCTTGTACTTGGTAACTTTATTCTAACCTTAAAATGTCCAGCGGTGTGGCAGTGAACCCCTGACTGCTACAATGGCGAACAGTAACAGCATTGATTGGAGTGACAGGCAGTTGAAAGGGAATCACGTGACTCTACTCACTTTCCAAAGTAAATATTACAATAAAATGTTTGTTGTGTGAGTGGACATGAGAAGATTGGCTGGAATTACGTAAACACATTTTATTAATGTTAAAGTTTAATTGTGTTACATTTACATCCTCCCAGAACAATTTTTCTCAGTGCACCATCTTACTTCCATCTAAGATACTGTGTGTTTGCAGTGCTACTCTGTCAACAATAAAGAGACCATTGTAGATTATTATTGTAGAATAATTGACAGCTTTCTGAAGTCCCTTTGTATTTTCATTGATTTGACAGTGTTAGCCTATGGTCCTATCCAGCTCTCTGAACTATATCTACCCATCCAATTTAACAGAAAAAGCACTTGTCAGTGTGTATGTGAGTGCAGCTACTCAGTGCAACTTTTAAAATTCATATCAAACCCAAATTAGCCATTTAATCCCAGTCTACCCATGAACCGCCAGCACCTTGTAACCGGATTATTCACACCAACTCAGAAGCTCAAGCAGACACTCGGTTATGTTGTTGGTGTCTGCAAGTAATTGATAAAAACTCAAGAGTTGGGAAAGTGGGAGAGGTGAAGAATGGAGAAGAAAAGGAGGGGGAGGAAGACTCATCCAACTATTGAGATGCACCGTCTGGCTCTCACTGCAACCCCAAGGTTAGTCCCCTGTCCTTGGCAACTCTCTCATGAGCCAAACTGCACTGTGAATATTAAAAGCAGAAAACTCTGGGATTCCCAAACTAAGGTGTGTGTGTGTATGTGTGTGTGTGTGTGTGTGTGTGTGTGTGTGTGTGTGTGTGTGTGTGTGTGTGTGTGTGTGTGTGTGTGTGTGTGTGTGTGTGTGTGTGTGTGTGTGTGTGTGTCATAGGTACAGCGATGCCAGCCAGAATCAAATCACTGCCATTTACTCCAAACTACAGCAAAATATTGCAGACTTTTTCTGTGTAAAGCTTTACGTTTTCTCTCAAACACATTGTACAATATTTGCAGTTTCTGTGGGATCATGGCAGAGAGGGGTAAAGTCTCTCTGCCAGAATAATTCTGCTCCTCAGCAGAAAAGACTGAATAAGAAGGATTAAATTAGGAAAACCTGTCACTGATGGTATTTCGAAGCCTTGAGCTTCCCAAAGTAGAAAGAAAGCCCTCCTTGTTAAGCATTATTAAAAAGTACTTCAAACGTCTAAATGACACTTCCTTTCATTATTCATCAGAGCCTGAGACCTCAAGCGCAGAGCTGTCAGCTTGGCCTCCGTCACACAGCCAGTCCTGGCTGGATTGACGGTGCCCAGTGAGACACACGCATTCCAAACATGCACATACGCAAGCATCTATCACACACGCAATTGAGTATTGATACGCCAACAAGTACGGTCACAAACACTGATTCATGCTCTTTTTTAGAAACTTAACTTTTCATCCTTTAGTAGATCTGTGCTGTTCTAAACCTTTTACGGTGTGTATGGTATGTAGTACTTTCTATTTTTGTTTTGCATTGCTTAATTTTGTTTGATGCTAATAATGTATTTGTTTTGTGCAAAAAAAAAAATCTGATATAAAGCAAAATCTGGTTTCTGGATGTAATGTTAAAATACTTTATTTCAGTTGGGCACACTGAGACCATCTCCTCCTGGAAAGACATCATTCTGCATAATTTCCCACATGAAACTCTTATTTGATTAAACCATATATTGTGAGAATTGGTTACACAGAAAGTGATGAAAAAGCAGATGCCATCATTTGACCATAAAACCTCAAAACTGCACCAAAGTTCTGTATACCTGCAGGGAGTATTCAGTGTAATATGTCCTGTACACCCGTAAACTTCACTTTCTTATATACAGCTTTAATAACGACAGCTGCCGCCTGGCTCCAAACCACATACTGTCATCTGGACTTTAAAAAAAACACAGTTTCTCTCTGTCTCCCCATCCTCCCTTCCTTTAATCTGTTTATTCCCACCTCAACATACTATCAGAACATTCTGTTTTCATCAAATCCGCCGTAACCCTAATCCAAACTGCACCCATCCCTACTGTACTCTGATTCACTTTTCTGTCTTTATCTCCATCCTTCTGAAGCCTTCCTCTGAGCCACAGATATGCAATGACGCCACACAGGACAGGACGAGAGTGTGACCTTCAGGAACCACGAACAGATTCCCTTTCCATGTGTGTCAGATTTTTCTTTTCCTGTAATCCCACTTGACTGTAATTGTTTTTATTGTGTCTCGTGGTGCTGTCTCAGGGAAAGAAATATAAGGTAACCCCTGACCCTCCTCAGGTAAGTTTGCTGCCTCAGCAAGCATTTAAAACGTGTGCTAGTTTTTGATCAACGTCACCTTTTGTCTGCAGGATGACCCTCTGAGAGTGGCACACACACATATGCAGTCATCAGGGTTGTGAGTTTGTGACTGTGGGTCTTGTTCTGCTTCACTATACAGCTTTTGTTTTAGGTCTGTAGAGAGCAGCTGAATAATGTTGCATCTCTTTATGTTTACTGGCCTGGAGGAAATAAAACCAGGCAGAATAGAAACCTGTATGAATTACTCATGAGTGTAAAGTGCATGCTTTCTATCTCTCTGACTCACCCACCTCACTATTTTCATTTCCTCTTGCTGTTTTGTTTTGTTTTTTGTTTTTTTGTTTTTTTGTTTTTTGTTTTTTTGTCGCCCCAATTTTTGCCACCTTCCGTGTTCCTGCCATGTGTCCTTGTGGAGTCTGTCCCAGCGTCCTCTCCATCCAGACTGCAGAGTTATTTCTGTGGAAAGGTACAGTAGACAAACAGACTCACACACCCCCACACTTTCAGATTGGAGCATATTATCTGGAGGTGCCCTCTATGATGGTTAATTAACAGACAATTGGTGTTGACACAAATCATCCATCTGCTATGTGCCACATTACTCATTCAAATGCAGTCTGACAGTGAAAAACTCAAAGTCAGGTCAGTTTAAAAGCCTCTTTAAGTCGATAACTTTATACAAGGCCAGCTGTCGAGGAATTACATCATACATTATAATCTAATCTTTTAGGAGACATGTTTGCAATTTGTTGGATGTTTTTTGCCAAATACATCATGTTTTGGAGGATGCCAAATTCACTGGCAGTGGGTTTTCCAGCTCAGGCAGTGTAATGTTCTTTTACAAAGAAGACTTTGACATTGGAGATTGGGCTTTACATGCTATTGTGTGTGTTTAGGTTTTAAACACTTTGTTTATTGTAACCTAGGTTATCAGAGGTGGCAGTATTGTAAGTGGCATATAAAGAGTTAATACTGTTCCCATGAGTGACACTATAGTGAGCCAATTACGTGGCTTAATCAAGTGCAGAGTCGCCAGTCAGTGGAGACTCTTAGCCCTTACTAGTCTGTCGAGAGCCTGATGCGCAAGAGACCGCCATCTTCTTCATCTCGTTGTTGCTGTGTTAATATGGGTAGCTCTTCTCCAAACGTTTTGGTGGATCAAACTGATGCTGAAATTAACTGCACTGATCTGTCGGGAGGTGCAGTAATTCAAACCACTCAGCGGTGAGTAAGAGAAGTATGTTAGCTGTTGATGAAAATCTTATCTGTCAAAAAATTAGGCTAATTTATACAACGTAAAATACCATAGACTAACGCTAATAGTGTTAGCTGTGTATGTGGAAGAAAACGTAGTTAGCAAACCACAATTTCTTTGTCTGTGAGCCATGTTAGTTCGGCAAACTGCTGTTAAGTCATGGTTTGTGTTGATTTTGGTGTAGTTTTAAAGTGCTGTTCTTCTGACATTGGTCCATCTTTAGCTATCTTATTGATAAGTATTATAGTGTAAACAGGGTTTCATCAAGGCTAGAGAGGGACTGGGTTTTGTCACCATGTCTGTTGACTTCTGTAAATATGGAACCATGAGGAATGATCATTCCTTAGCCTTGACCAACAGCTTTAAGTTCCCCAGAAAAACATTAGCAATGCTTTTTGGAGAGAGGATGCATCATAATGCTATAATGAGTCTGTGTAGACAACACCAGGTCCTTCTTTTTCCTCTATATATCTATTTCTCAGGAGTCACATTTTGTGAAAGCACATGTATACACATGTGCATTCATGCACACACACATGCATCTTCTTCGTTGCCCCAAAGTAATGAAACATGGTGCTTAGTGGACCAAGAGGCTGTTACGCGACAAACCACAAACCATTCACATTGATTTGCTTGTATTGTATTGTTCTCAATTCAGTCATCCAAGGTGAGAACACCATTGAAATTCAAAGCCAATATACACAAGAAGAAATACATAAATATCACTTTCCATTCATCTACTGCCAACGTTTCCCAACAGTTGATTTTCAAAATGTGATTTCTCTTTGACATTGAAAGGTAACACAGCCTCTCTTGTTCTTCTAGCAGTGTTGGTGTGTGTATGTGCCCTTCCATCGGACAATGTAATCTGAGCTTGTGTATTGAAGCAGGGACAGCAACCAAGCGCACAGAATCCAGTTAAAGTCCTGCACATGCCCATGAAAGCCAATATGGTCAACAATTGAGAGGAAAAAAAGGAAAGAGGAAGAGGTGGGATTAAAGTCTGGAGACATGGTTTTAAGACCTCATTGATTAGAAGGTGAATCTAGAGACATGTTGGTGAACCCCATTCATCACATCCCTCATCTTGATCTGTTGTCTCCTCAATAGCCTTTCAAAACAATGTCATTATCACTTCCAATTTCCTTGATGTCATTGATCTGTCGACGCAATGAACTGTCATAACTTTCCATAAAGCGTACTCGTTTTTCATCAGTGTGCCATCAGAGCAAACAGCCTAAGTGCGTTAGACTAACACTTACAATAACAAATTGTCCTGGGTTGGTAGAGGCCAGCTAAATAGCTATCAGTAGGGGGAAAAGCCCATAAAATCACCCTCTGATAGATCGCTGGGGTGTGCTTGGCCAAGGCAGGCGCACAGGTTTTTATAGGCGTGGGTGGGGAGGGGGCTGCTAAGGAGATGGATGGAGAGCAGAGGCTGGTGGGTAGATGCAGGATATGATGGAGAGAGTAAACAGGAAAAGTGCCGATGTGCCGAGCAGACAGATGGATTGAGTCTGGCGGGCCGGAAACTGCCCAAGCCTCTACCCTGAAATGTGTTGTCCCATTAATGTCGCCAGAGGGTTCTTTTCATGCTGCAACAAAAGTTGTATCGCCAATACTATCATGGAGGAGGGGGGAGGCTTGCACTGTTTTAGCTGGGCCCCTCTCCGTTGTGAGAGACAGGAGCAGTCAGCATCTGAATTACCACTCCATGATGTGATGACTTCCTCTTCATGGTGCTCTTAAGAGCATCCCTCTTTTTATCAGGATGCTCTTTACAACTGCTCTTCTCTTGCAAAACTCAATCTAATTACTCAGACCATCTGTAAAGTGGCTGTGTGATCAGTGTGCTATGATACCGGTGGGAAATGAATGAGATGAATGGGAGCGACAGAAATTACGTTTGAGTGTATATTAGATAAGTCTAACCACAGAAAGCTGCGTGAAGACTTTTCTCAACAATCCGAATATATTTCCAGTAAGTGTCAGATCTGGCGACACAGACATTGTTTCAAATGTATTGTATTAAATCAGCCTGTAGTTTAGCTGTGTGTGTGTGTGTGTGTGTGTGTGTGTGTGTGTGTGTGTGTGTGTGTGTGTGTGTGTGTGTGTGTGTGTGTGTGTGTGTGTGTGTGGAGAAGGTTATCTGTGTGTATGCTGGCACTTGTGATTGTGCTTGTGGGTCCTAGGGTGTTGAATATGTAATGCAGAGGCTCCTAATGAAAGATAATGTCTAGTTAATGATCTGTCAAAATGAAGTGTTTGCTCATTGAAGAAGGGATCATCCCAGGCTTTAATTTCCACCCTGTGACTCATAGTGGAAGATATTACTTCTTTGTACACAAAGTATACGCACACACTCATGCGCACATATAGTACACTCATATACGAACGCATGCACACAAAGAAAAAGAATACAAAGGCATTTCAATGCAGAGTGCGTTATGCTCAGGCTGAGCTCGGCTGCCAGTGAATGTGCCGGTTTGTTTGTGTGTATACTGAGAAGTGCTGAAGCGTCTCATCAACCACTTCAGCTGCCTGCGGATTAACGGAGGAGATGGAAACAGAACACAACAGCCAAACCACCCATAAATGGCCATCTAGCCAACAGCTATGGAGGGAGGATTAGCCTCTGCTTTATTCACCACACATCGTCGTCAGGAAGAGCTCTTACCGCTAATCTCGGGAACAGCTTTCCTCCTCAGTGGGGTCGAGCCGCTACAGGATAATTCTGGTGAGTGTTGATGTTGCTGTGATTTACTGTGCTCAAAGTTGAACCAAAACAATGCACAAATCAGGCAAGAGACGTGAATGGGGCTTTAAATGAAAGTTAACTACACACACACAGATAGAGAGAGAGGTCTCTTTGGTTCAAGCTGAGATGTGCTAGCAGATAAGCACTAATCAGACTTTAGGCTCAAATACATACACACACACACACACACACACACACACACACACACACACACACACACACACACACACACACACACACACACACACACACACACACACACACACACACACACACACACACACACACACACACTCTGCGCCTAGTAGAGCAAGATAAGAGGTCAGACATAAGTCAGAGCGCCATTAAATGGTAAAGAGAAACAGAAATGTCATATTTTTAAACACAGCATGGGAAGAGAGTTGGATAAGAATATAAGAGAGATCGGCTGAGCCTGTTTGTGTGTGTGTGTGTGTGTGTGTGTGTGTGTGTGTGTGTGTGTGTGCAGGATGACTTGCCTATATTAACAACTGCATGCTGGTTCTGGCTTCTTAAATATGAAGCTTTTACAATATTTCTAATACCTGAAGATGTCGTCTTGGGCTCTCTGATTAATCATCGAACAATCAAACAATCAGTAATGACATTTAAGCTCCTAAAAAGAAGGGGTCATGACCCATTAAGACTGAACTACTACAACAATAAGAGGCAGCCAACAAACAAGCTCATGAGAATAACTGAGGCAGACAGAATAAATGGGAAACCAGACGACAGAGAGGAAGGACACAGGAAAAAGCTAGCTGTGCTCAGGAGTTTCAGGTGGTTCTTTTAAGTACAGCAGGTTAGAGAATAACTGTCTACAGTATCTTTGATTGTTAGGCTAATAGACAGATGTGCTGTCCAGTTCTACTTAACTCCCTTTGGCTGTACTTTCAACAAGTCAGTTTTTTAACAGGAGCCAGGAGTACAAGATTGATTTCTTTTTCTAATAACAACCCTAAGGTCAGTAAAACCGGGAACAGCAGCATTTATTGTACTGCCCACAAAAAGAATGCTTGATGTGTTTTATTTTTCCCGACCTGTGTAAGCTTATGTAAGCTTTACATCCACCCACAGAGGCAGCCATGCGTGGCGCAGCACCTGAGACACGGTTAAACCAACAACCATAGTTACTCATTATGTCAGCCGCTGAAGCACACCACTGACCAGTGGTCTCCTAAGGCAGTGCATATGTAGCACAGTGATAACCTTCTACCATACATACAGTAAAAGCAAGCACAGCCATGCACACTTACAGAGAAAGCCTTCAGTGAATTATATCATCAGGTGTGGCCAGGCAATTATCCAGAGCATGTTTACTGTGATGGATGAGACATCTGAAGGAAAGACAAGGATGCGTGGCCGCTGTTTACAGTGCCCCGAGGCTTAGCCACAAACCTGGGCTTGATGAATACAGGATGGTCAACCACAGCACTGCCAACTTATTTTTAGGATTGATATTAAACCATGTGTTTCCCGACTGGAAGAGCTCAGTCTATTGCTCGCCTTTTTTCCCCTTGTACTAGACACTCATTATTAAATCGCTAGAGAGATAGAGATAGACAGATATAAGTATAAACATACACACATAGATGTGTGTGTGTGTGTGTGTGTGTGTGTGTGTGTGTGTGTGTGTGTGTGTGTGTGTGTGTGTGTGTGTAATATATGATTCCATGACTTTCAATTTCCAATTTGAGCATACACTGCATTGATCCACAATTTTTTCATATCTTCGTAATGCACACAGCTTCTCTGTGGTTTATTGATTCAAATACCAGTGTGCTCTGTAATCAATGTGCTTTGCCATCCATAAAGCCTCCATCTTTGTGTGTCATCCCACTTAAGACTGGCATTTACTCTGTGTGGTCGATACTATTATAAACTGGTGAAGTGTCATCACTTTAATTTATGCGAGTCGTGTTGCTGATCAACACAGGGGAATGAAAATAGATTCCCCATCTATTGTCTGAATGCAAGCAAACTTCTGCCCCAAGGCTTCCATCTGTCCTTAAATGTCGACTGGCAGCGTGTGTGTGTGGGCGTGTGTGTTCTGACTTGTAATGACCTAGCAATAAGAGATGCACATGGGATGCATGGAATACAATTGGCAAAGTCGGAGACATTTTTCACATCCCACTGGCACTCACAAATCCTTTGCTTGCTGAGCGGATCCATTATGTTCTAAAGAGCTGCTGACATCAAAGGAATTTTTTCAGCAGATATTAAATAAGTCAAGATCAATGTTTTAGTAGTCTGACCTTTGTCTGATTGAGTCTCGAAGGATTCATTTTATGCCTGGTACTTGCTTTTGTCATTTCTAGCCACACAAAGAATCCCACCAGATAATCAGCATTCTGCTCAACACTCGCCTGTACCTGTTGAGATGGGAGCAGCACCACAGCCAAGATATTGTAGGTGTCCTGCTGTTTGCTCCCACCAGGCAGAGTTATCATCAAACAGGGATGCTTCTGTGGAGCTCACCCCATCTATCGTCTAACCCCCAGCTTAGTGCCTCAAGGCCACACAGATTGTACACAGGATAGCGAGGTGTTGGTCCAGATATATGGTGACCATCACCGTGTTGTGTCAGTCAAAACATGGGATGACAAGATGAATATTATTCAGTGTAGTGTAACAGCTTAGAGCACAGAAAGGCCAGACCCAAATGAAGGATTGTGACAAAAGATGTATATTCTGTGCAGGAGCCAAATATCAATAATACGTTAAAAAAATAAACAAATAAAGTGGTCAGCTATTGTGTAGTCCATTCCTGGGTGTGAGCATATAAAATAGACAAAAGAAAGATCTGCAAGTGAGTAGATTTTCCTTACAGATACTTAATGGCCTGCTGGTACACATAATTGGGTAATGCTCTCAACAGTGAGATCATTTCTATTTCTGCAGTGTGGCTGGTTTAATAATAAAACTCAGTCATTCAGTACCTAATCTGTAAAGCAGGTAACGGCAGATTTACCAAACATAATGATGAAATAGGAGGCGTGTTTAGATACAGCTAAGGAACAGTGACAGTATCCAAGCATCACAGCAGTGGTTATCAATCAATTTAGTCAAAATTCAATTAAAAACTCACAAACTCACTAGTTCACATTTAGCAGGCTGCAGATTCTCCATAAGGGGGATATAATTACAGTTATATGTGACACTTTTAGGATAATAAAGTAACAAAAGCCACCTAGAGACAATTAAAGTAAACACTGCTGTAATTCTAAACCAAAGGAACTAAATGGAATTAAGTCATCATCCATTTGTTATTTACAAGAGTGCTTTTCCAGTTATTACATGTCAAAGTGCCTGCAGTTATAAATGCCTATGCCCTCGCCTATAGGTGAACTAATAGAGCTGACTGAGAACCATGAGTCTGTTATAGTTGCATGAAACTGGCCAGGGCTCGATCCTTAATGAGGCATGGATGATCCCATCATCAACCTCTTGCTTAACTCTGCCTGAACTTTGCATGAAGGAAATCACTGGTCTGAGCCTTTTTAAACACAGACAGTGACAGTTTGTACCCAGAAGACAATAAGAAGGTGTCACAAAGCATCACAGGCAGCGTCACTCACAAACTCAGACTCAGTCAATCGTTAAAGACAGCTCTCTTACCACCTGGCATGAGGTTGACTTGGCACACAACCTGACACAGATGGCTTGGTCAACCCTCAAAAGCACTTGCCAAATTTAAATGAACCATTTTAACTAATTTCAGAGCAATGATGCTGTACTTTAGAAAGTACGGGCAGAAACACTTTGATTTATTATTAGTCAAAGCAGCCATTAGGCAGGGATTTGTAGGAACAGTGTTGTGGCAAGGGGCGGTTCTCACAATCAATACACCAATACCGCTGCACTGCCACCCATTAGCTGCAGATATTTATGTCTGATTGGAGAAGCAAAGCTGAAGCCATTTGTTCTCATAATGGAGATGCAACAGCACCTTTGCACAACAACATGCAAAGCCAAAGCCAAGGAGAAGTGGAAACGAGGCTAATTACAGTAAAACTCCACTTTATTAAAAACTGTCTTGAAACATGATTCAAACTCTGCGCACATTTCACTGGGCATATACCCCACATCACCATCCTGTGAGAAGACTGCAAAGGAAACCAAGAAAATGAAGAAATCACAAAGAAGAAAATATATTGAAACTAAAAGTGAACAATTCAAAAAGCAATGGGACAAAGTGCCATCATTGCACACTGTGCACAGCACGCCCCTGATGCCCCAAACAAGCATAAAAGCACCAGGCTTCTTTTCAGGCGGTAATATGCACAGCCCACGCGGAGAGAGACTGCCAGCGGACCTGTCATCATCAGCACAACCTCTGGACCTGGTTGTTACATGTCTTACAAATGGATGCTGCAGCCAGGCCTGGCAGGAATTTCATGAAGACCTACACTGGTTGTTTCATGGTTGAATGCCTTTGGCAAAAATAAAATGAAAAAAATGAAATAAGATAAACTGATCGAAGAAACAACCAGCCTCAAGACCCTGATATCGCCTTTCCGACAGGATACGCAGATGTACAAAAAAATGAGAAACAGAGAGAGAGAGAGAGGAAAGCCAAAAGGGGGGGAGAGGGGCTGGCAGGGGTTAGAAAGACAGACAAAGAGTGGGAGAGCAGTGGAAAAGCAACAGCAGTGGTGTGATTGGGGAGCAAGCAGAGCTCGAGGCTTGCGATGACAGGTAATCACTCACGCACAATATGCTTTGACAGCACAAGAAACGTGTCAAGAAAAAAATCCCACACACAAACAAGCAACAGCACTCAAAGTGACACATACACACAGGCATTCCCACACACACTCACACAAGACAATCACTATCGATTGTGAATTACAGACATGGCTCTTGTGCAACCGAAGTATCAGGCGAGAGCAAACACCAACTTTCCCCTCAGAGATGATTGTTAATACTGAGAAGATCCGAGGGGTTTAAAGCCTCGATTTATGTACAGTATTAGCTGGATTATGGCTTGATGGTTCTATATTTAGTAAGCATTGATGAGTCAAGTTCAATCTCACCCACGATGAAAGTTTTGAGGCTGAGCTGCTGTGTATCGATATGCGCGCAATTACAGTTAGGCAGGGCTTTAACTCCTTACACACATCCACTGAACATGCAAACTCATTCAGTTTGCAAAGCGCAGGGCCGACAAATCCAGAGTGTGCACAGAGCCCTTGGCAGAGAAACAGATGTGCCATCCAGAAGATGAATCTACTCCACAAATAAATCAGACCATCATGGAGTTTCTCTGGAGGATTAGATTTGCTAGGGCACACCTGCGTACTTACACATACAGACACATGCAGTACAGTACTTAGCAAAGGCACACATTTAATGTCCAAAGACAGTGACACACATGTAATTATGAACGCACATGCACTCACACACACACAGAGGTGCAGCCATTACATAATGAAGAGTGCCCTTCTAATCCCCAGGTGTTCCTCGCCCTCCACCTCAGCGGCAGAGAAACAAGGCATGAGGGGAGGAAAGGATGCAGTGGATGAAATTCTCTAATCTAGTGTGAAATCAGTCATGAAGATGTGTAGATTAATCCTCCCTGTGTGTCAGGGCAGGGCACAGCTACATCCCTGCTTGCAGTGAAGCTGAAGGTCAAACTCAAACAACGCGCAGCAATGGAACTGAGCCATGTCTGGAACTGAAAGATATGCATCTAACAATGTGGGCCGCTGGCACAGACACAAGATTAAACCAGGGACAGAGCTTAAAACGCTCCAGAACATGATTTTAAATTCTAAACAGTAAGTGGTGAATTTTGGACAGATTTTGTTTTAATAATGTAGTCTGTACTACATATATGTATTTTTATGCTGCGGGCATTATGCAATACATAAAAAGCATCTTTGAATACTTAAATAAATACTTAATATATCCTTTGTGTTACACTATGTATTAGCAGGTAAAAGCAGCAACCGAACATATGTTGGTAGAACTAAGGGTTCCATATTATTACTGTATCTGTAACTGGCTTAAAAAGCTCCGGTTAGTTTGGACTGGTCATGTCTAATGTTTTTGTTCCCAAACACAGAATCCACTTTCCTAAAGCAATATGGATGCCAAAGTCCTGAAGTGAAGAGAAATGCGACCTTTTCACCTTAAAATATTTGTAATCGTACGTAGTCGTTTTAGCCATGTCTAAAAGCAGATTTAAGTGTTTATACAGGTTCCAAATGGCCATGCTCAAAGACAGGGAGAGATACAGGAGAGGGTCAAGACAATAATAGCATACAATTTCGGACATTATCTCCTCAAAGCGCAATCATTGGGTTGCAGAGAGAAGTTTCAATCCTGCATATCTGTTCACCCTGCACACCTGGCCAAACACCGTCTGTCACATTGCTGGTTTCAGAAAGCTGCAAAAAAAATTCTGAGAAAGGTGAAACTTGTTGACAAACCAACAAGCATACTGACTCCATAAAGGCACATTCAACGTTGCACTTTTCGCTTGTCTGGCAGTTATTTTTCTAGAAAGACACTGTACATGTAGGACTTATCAAATAGGAGCTTTTCCTACTAATAAGAGGTACAAATCTATCTGAATGTAAACAATGAGTGCTGGGTTTAGTGTTTAATCATAGCTGAGCTAATACTGCAGCAGCGCTGTGCTGCAATTTATGTTAAGTCCCCTGGCTGCAGTGAATCAGGTAAATGACAGGAAAATAATGGAAAGCAAAGCTATTTTTAGGATGTGCTGAGGTGACCAGCCAGTCCAGAGGAGAAGGTGTGGCTTTCAAACAAACACGACTCATTGTTAACTTACGCTTCCACAAACAAGTTTCAAACTATCTTTGTGGAGGCTTCAGCAGTGGAGCAGATTTATTCATTCTCTGGAAACACTCCAAATTCCTGCAGGGGTAAACTTTCATTTGCAGAAATTCATTTCCAAAAGAGGCCAAATCCCTGTGCCACTATGCATTAGGAGTAAGACTAAAACGAATTGAACCAGAAAGACACAAAATAGAGGACTTTAAAGAATGATACAGATAATACAGAGGTACAAATGCAGAAAGGCTAGACCTCGTAAGTGAGTTAGCTTCATCAAAAACCAGGCAGCATTCCCTTCAGCGCTGACCCAAGGTCTGCTGCTGATAGACAACAGAACAGATGGGAGAAAAGAAGGAAGGAACAAGTGAAAGAGAATAGCGATACAATGCAGGGACCAGGAAGGTAGGGAGAGAAATTGGAAAGAGCTGAAGGGAAAAGACCTTGTCAGGAGACATTAAGAGGCAGAACTTGAAGTTGTGTCTGAAGAAAAGGAGAAAACACAAACAAGGTAGGGGACTTTCTGATAGATTTTCATGCAAGACAATCTTAAATGGCAGAGAGGAGGGAGATGAAATATTTGTCTTGTATCAATTTCCAAGAAAGGTTTGGCATCAAGTTGCACTCAACATTTTTTTTGTCAGGTTGGTCTCCTTTGAGCTCAATTTTGTGAAAAAATTGTCCCACAAACAAAATGAGGGAGAAGAACGTTTCAGATCATGATAGAAAAGAGCTACATATTTTTCTCAGTAGTATGTGGAGATCAAAACAGAGCTAAAAGGAGATTGGATATTGGACTTACTTTGTCAGGAGGGCAAACATCTGACTCCAAATGAATGATCATGGTGCTTCATGCCTGCTGGATGTGGATATGGCTTGCTAACAAACAGTGTGGCCCTAAAAATGCTTAGAGCAACTTCAAATTGGTAGCATGACATCAGCATATCCTCCATACTGCTGCTGACTGCTTCTGATCTGGAACCTGAGGGCAACAGGTCCACCTATCCAGCTGTCCCACAGGCCTGTTGCCACCATCGGCCTTCCAGGGATTGGCTCTCGCAAAACGCCTGTCAAATGCCTTTGGGAGAGCACAGGTGTAAACAATCCAATTTCTAATTAAGGGTGAGCTATGGACAAAGGATAGAGTAATCAATACACCAACAAAAATACAAGCAAAAACACGTACAGAGCAAAACAAACACAAAATGCAATCAAGTAAATAAAGTATTAGCGCCAAAATCTCTGTCCTCATTATTCTGCTATACCACAGCCACCCTCAAGTGGAAGTCCACCATACCTTAGTCATCAACAGTTCCTCCCCCTCCCTCTCCTCCCCTCTCCTCCCCTGGGAAGCCCATAGAGTGCAGGCTTCCCCCTCCTCTTGATAAACGAGCTGTAGGAGAGGGAAGCTACGCCTTGTGCGGAGGAGAGGAGACTATTACACATGGAGAGAATGGGGTCGTGGATGAAGAAGATGGAGTGAGGGAACAGATAGCAGCTGCTTTCACAGATGAAAGTGGTGGCTGGTCACTGGCCTGTGAAACACAGAGAGAAGAATGGCTGTAGTTCGTTGAGGCTGGAGCTCCACCAGTTCAGATCTGAGTGGATAAAGAGAATCCTCTTGTCTCGTATTGGCTTTAGTCAAAGAGGCTGTCTGTCGTTTTAACTTTCTTTGTAAACCGGTGAATTGAGTGAGCAGAAGTGATCTTGGGGCAAGTGTCTCCTAATGAGGAATTATACTTGCCATTTTCCTCATGTCCTGCCGAATGTTTTAGCTAAGTCTTTTTGCATCAATGTGTCTAACCAAGACTTGTTGACTTCTTTCTTTCTCACTTCATTTTATTATCTTTATTTACCTCAGCATTGGTACGTATCCAACATTAGAGATTGTAAACCTGCATCAAAACACAATGCTTTTAAAAGTCTAGATAGAAATTTTAATTGTCTCTGGACCTGCTGGCACACAGCCATCCCAATACAAGCAAATGTCAGCAGCAAACCTTCAGTCAACAACTATGTCCACTAGAGCTATTAGAACCAATACTTCTCATTCCTCCAGGCTGTCTGGCAGTCTGCGAGACCACTAAGTTGTCAATCATGCTGTCACCTGACCGATCTGCCAGCTCCCGATGGCCTGGGGGGAAATAAGGGCTCATTTCCTCTCCCTCCCTCAGAGCTAAAATGGCATGGCAGAGTTACAGGGGTACGTGGTGGAGCCATTTACACATGGCATTTACTCACTAAATGTGCTCACTGGCCTTTGGATAATGCAGGTTCACTGACTTTTTCTGGCCTTTTTTCCTGGCAAAAAGGGACTAATTTATCAGAATTCTTTGGAACACCACATCAGTGGAATATTTGGCTGTTTCTCTGGATATAGTTGTGAAAAGGCCATCGAGATTACTTCATTTTCACTCTTTTTTTTCTGTGCTTTCCGCCTGTCCTACTGTGCCCTGAGAAAGTTTGAGACTCAACTACAGGTTTGTATTGATTGGTCTCACAAGGATCTCTCACAGGTCAAGGTCAAGGTCAATTTTATTTATATAGCACATTTAAAAACAACCAAAGTTGTCACAGGTTTATATGATGTACGATTTTCTTTGTGCACACTGTACATGTGAGCTCCGATAACTATGTGCTTCTGTGTGTGGCCACTACCACTGAGTTTACATGAAAGAACATCCCAAGTCAAAGCTAGCACCCCGGGGGCACAAAAACAGGGCCTGATCAATAACCACTACACAGCCACAGGAGGAGGATCTTAACCATTAACGATCAATTTCAATCTTCTCCCTCTAAGCCATCTATGCGCTATCTACCATCCAATAGGCAGCTCATAGTACCTCTCAGTTACTGATTCATGATATTTGTATTGTTTGGTTTCTTTGTCTTTAGCAGGAGAAAAAAAAAGCATAGAAGGAGCTGGAGGATGTTGGTATATTCCTTTGAAATTTGATGTCTCAACTAAAAAGACTGGAAGACAAGAGGACACTGGGGACTCCCCATACCTTCAAGTGCAGGCTACAGAAAATGAGCAAAAGAACAAAGAAAGGGATATTCTGATGAGATTAGAGAACGAAAATGAGGGGAAGTAGAGAAGGAATAGGACAGTGGTCAATAGAAGTGTAAGGAATGGAAAAAGGCCACATGAGGAGGAAGGAACAAAAGATGTTTTGTTCCATCTTGTCTCAGTGCAAATACAGCACAAAAACAAAGAGAGGAACAACACACATTTTCAGCCAATGATTTTAGGGGAAGGAAAATTGGACATAAAAGTAATCTCAGTGAAGCTTTATCCTATTGTGTTAGAGAGAGGATTCAACAAAGAAGGCAAGCCGTGGTCTCCTGACTTGAAGTAAAGAATGAGAGGATGTCGCCTGTGTGACTACACAGTAATCATCTCTAATTATTTTTGCTAAAGCGCAAATCCCTGCAATCATACTAGAGCTTAGCTACACTTATCGCACTCTGCACTAATGGGATCAGCTTGATTGAAAATGGAAGGTTATCATTTGGATTTATCACACAAGGGTGAACATCTATATATTTAGGCAAACACACATACACAGGAGTTTGCAAACTTCCCTGCACAAGAACAAGCATACCGCTTAAATGTGTACACGGGAAATTAACATATTGTCTCTCGGGAACATATTGTCCCTTGTACTGCCAGTGAATAACAGGCATGTCTTCATAGTTTGACTTGAAGTGTTTTGTCAAAATCCTTTTTGTGGGGTGATTTTGTTCATAATTTGTGTGATGAATGATCCAAAGGTGAAGATGTTCCAGAGTTGTTCCTGTGCTTTTATTTTGGTGTGCAAATATACCATACTATATAGGCAATATGTAGCAGTGTTTAGCATAGCAGTATCCTAGCACATACACATATTTAAATTACATGCACCACGGGAGCAATCATTAGATTGAGCAGTCGGTGAAGTGACTCCACATGTTGTGTCCCAGGGAAAGTCTCTGTGCTGCACCACCAGCACTGCAACACTAAAGCTTTCTGAGTCACACTGACACTGAAGCTGGAAGTGTCAACATGGAGGTCAGTGAATCTCAGTCATGTAGACTGTAATGTGTGTTAACACAAATTATTGTCCTTGAGGATGTGTCACAACATTCTCATGTCAACAGTAGAAGCATAACCTCCTCCCCAAAATAGCGATAGTCCAAATGTAGCCTAGCCACTGTAACTAGACATGGCAGGCCTGTCAAGCTTTGTGTTCCTGTTGTGGTGTGCATGAAGCTGAGTTTGGGGTGGTCTCTCTTTTTTAAGCCAAAACCAAAAAACATAAGAGCAAAAGTGTGAGGAATGGATAACAGTGTGTTTGCCTGCTCCAAGGTAAGCTGAGATCATTAGCATGTCTGGCAAACTAGCTTAAACTAACTAGCAAAAAATACTCTGAATTCTGAATTTTGTGTGGTAAATCTCCCACCGCTGGCATTGTAAATTGGTTTTGTACCATTTTAATCAGAAATATATATAAAGGGAATGCTACAAGACTTTTAATGTGAAAATTCTGGAGGAAGTGCCAGGTTTCATTCATGGTGGCTTATTCTCATTTAGGGAAAAAAGCAAAGGTGAAATGTCTGACATGACACAACTCTTGCTGTGCTGATTACTGTAATAATAAGGGCTGTGCAAATGAACATTGTTCTGAATTTATCAAGGCAACAGCTAAACATTAAAGAAGTTCTGAGTTTGCATTAACTGAAGAACAGGCCAAATTAGAAATAAAAGCCTGTCTCCCATATTAGCCCAAATAAAGGCCTGCTTCTCTAAATGAAAATAAATCAAAAACACTATTTGAGAATTTGGGGTGCTTCTTCTTTTTTCTTTAGAGTTCATGTCCCTGTCACTACAGGTATCTTGATAGTAAATCCCATTTAAGTCAAGCCACTCTGATTTTATACAGGTACAGTACAGGAGAAAATATGAAATGTTTCTACTTCACAACAGCTGTCAGCATCCTACTGTGCCTGACTCTATTACTTGGTCATTTATTGTATCAGTAAATACATCACAGAAGATCTGGATCGATATTTACTGCAGTATTTACTGCAGGGCTTCATGTTCCTGTCCTGAAACCTTAAATTTTTATGTCATAAGAAAGCTTGACTGGCAAGGTGCTGCACCTGCTGACTGTGATGTGTGAAAAAACAGTGAATGTAAGGGAAACATCAATATTTCAACCTTCCTCATGCACTTCATGCAAAGTGAATGACTTGGAGGTTCTGGAAATACATAAGCGTATACTTGGCATTTTTTCCCATACTGCAGGTTTCTTGCAAATTTTTTTCTTTAGTGCGAGAAGGAGGCATCACAACCAGGCCTTTTGTATAAATAGACTGCAGAAGAATAGCCTCTCCTGCAGCCGTCTCTCTCTATCCACCCCCTGTTTCTACTTACAATTTCCAACTTGTGGTTGTGTCTAAATACCTGTTCATCTCAGAGGAATTTGTGCTGAATTTAAATGGTTATCCTGTAAGGCTGGAACACATTCTAAAAACATCTTCAAGAGATGTTAACCAAATATAGCGTAAAATATGCAACTCATCAGCTGAACTGACGGACTGCGTTGCTGTCTTCTCTCTTACCACAGCTCTTAACGTAGCCTGACAAGACCTCCGCCCACAGCATTTACTCTGCTGTGGACTCACTCTGGAAGCACATGAAAGTTTAAAATAGAGTGCTGTTAGTTATGGAGAAAGAGCAAGGAACTGCTGCAGCTTAGTTTTTCCAAGAGCATAAAATTATGTAAAGCTGTATTTTTGTGTGCTAAGTGCTTTCTACCTAAGGGTCTGACATCTACTTTCCATTTAAGGAGAACGGGGTGAAACATCTTTTTTTTTTTTTTTAACATTTCCCCTTTTCTTTGCTCATGTGACACAAACCTTCTTTAATGTGTCAAATAACACTACAAATCTTTCTGAACCCTCTTGATCGTGTCCTCTAGCAGAGTGATTGATCCTTTTATCAACAAAGGCTTAAGCTTTTGTCTCTAGTGACCTAGCTTTACATCCTTTGTACATGCAGCATGTAAGCCCTGCAGGCAAGTTCATGGTTTGAATACAAATTACCTGTTCAATAATGCAGCCTGCTTCAAATGCATTAAGTAGACATCTATCAAATTTTGTTTTCTCAACAGATGCAAAGACAGAATCAATTAGTTTTAGGCTGAAATGGAGAGTTTAGAGTCTGCCATCATTCCCACAATATCTCATGAGAATACCGAAGAGAGCAATGAATATCAGACTGGAAGGACACAAATAAGACAAAGTACAAAAAAGAGAGAAGGAAATGCAAAGTGAGAGTGAGTGAGAGAAATGACAAGACCAACTAAAGGATGTCATGAGGTTCCAGCGATCTCAGAGGTAGATAGCTAATTAATCTCTCAGCAGGAGGGAAACGTCAAAATAACAAACAGACCCAAGACACATGGAGCAGGAAGAGGAGGAGGTGGGATGAAACATCAACAGGAAAAGAGGGAAACTACAGAATATAATGAGAGGAAGAAAGCAAGTGCATGACAACAATGATAGAGATCACAGTGTTTAGGATATAGGAGTATTGCTGCTGGGGCTGAGATGATGGGATGCAGGCAAAACCTGCATGTAACATGTCAAGACAGCAGATTTATGATGGAGAGAAGGATCATTGGATGTTTTAGGAATCACTCCAAAAACTGCCTGAAGTGATCTGTACCAGAAACAGTTCACAAGTTGTGGTTTGAAGCATCAGTCTAACAGTAAATTGTATTATCAAATCAATCAGCTCAGCAGAGGACTCAGATTTAACTCCTACAACTGTGTAATGAAAATACACGGGGAACTTTCAATTATTTGCCATCATGTTTTCTTGAAAGGCACTCCAGAGGGCACTTTATCACGTCGTCTTGTCGATTGGGCCACCGTAGAGTCCCCTTTATCATGTCTTATCTGACAGAAGGGCATCCAAGAGGTCATTTTGCTGCATGTCTTTGCAGCCCGTCCTCACCAGGAAAGCAACCCATATTTATGTTTATTGCAACACTCCGACCTCTAGTAGCTGTACTAATTATGATGGGATGGAAAGATGCAAAGGAGGAAGTCAGGTGATGTAAAAAAAGCAAAAAAGTCAGCGTTGACTTATTTTAGCCTACGTAACGTACCTCAGTTACATAAATCCCGATCTTCTGCTGGAGTAGTTCTGCGTCAACCACATGATGACGAAGGTCAGGTACGGCCGGTGCACCCTCAGATGGTCGCATATGTTGTTTTGGGAGCAGTCACGTATGTCGTTTTCAGAGTCACTGGCACTCAACGTATTCTGTCGCTCCGGCATGAAGACGCGTTGATTCTTTTGAAGATGGCGCCACTCGAGAGAGGTGATGGCTCCCCCACCCACACTTTGGAGCACCTTGTTTTTCAAAGCTCCTTACTCCGAACCTGTTGACAAGCTTAAACTGTTGATGTAAATTAAAGTTTAATGTATTCTGACTGCTTAAATGTCAGTGTGATCAGTTGAATTGTTTGACTAGACAAGACCCTCACTCTCTTGGGCTTGCTGAACTACAGAGCCCACATTAACTCGCCATATTCTATTACCTTTGGGCATCACCTTTGGGCAAGTAACTTAAAGGATCACTTAAACATGAACAGCTGAGCTGAACATGAACAGCTTTATCTAAGTGCGGTATGAGATTGCTGGAGCACTCTTTTAATGATTGTCATTTCAGATGGTCAATTAGTTGATCAGTATTAGCCCGGCACTTAAATGGTCGGTTCATTGCTCTCTTGGTAACCCTAACCTTAGTGAAACAATGGAGAAGAATATTAATAAATCACAGCATCGGACCTTAGTGATGTTTTACAGAGGTAAGGTTCATTACTGGGCTAATATGTTGAACGGCTTTTACATGCTGTTGGTCTGAACTACTATAACAACATAATACAGAGCAGGAAGCCTAAAAATAGAACCAGACTGAGCGAGACAGGAGGAAACACAGACAGTGTGAAAATCTTCTATCTCTCAGCACTAATCTTGCCGTCCATTGCATGTAACGATTTCAGGCGCTTTTCCACCCCGTCTTGTCCTCTGTCTCTCATGCACTTGTGCTCTGTCCTCCTTCCTCACACACATGTATACAGTACACACACTCCCTCCCACACACAAGTAGTGATGGGAGTATGAAGAGCCATCCATCTTGAGGGAGAGGGTGTAAACACAGGTAAGCAACAGTGAATGTGAAATCTATTTCTTTTTGAGGACGACAGCATGAGACACACACGGTGATGCGCACACAGTTGTGACAGAGCAGACAAATACATCAAGCCGTCTTGCTGTGACTGGGAGAAAAACACCCAGGTGCATCTTTCATTGGGCTGTTGACTGGTCCCCAGATAGTCTTTGTTGACACTGCACTCGGAGGAGGAAGCTGTTGGTACACTTGATGAATATCACACACTCAAACAGATAGATCTGCACAAACGTACGCACGAGTCCCATTGAGATTGTGCAACCAAAGATTAAAGAGGAGGCCCTTGGTAGTAGATAATAATAGAACAGACACTGAGTTGTGTACACACAAACAAGTATTGTTTATTGTTACAGAGCAAGACAGAAAGCAGTCAGGGCTATTAATGTTAATGCCGTGCATTTATATGCAAAGAGATTTGCACTTTGATCACAGGAGAAACATTGACAAATTGAACTTGTAGGCAAATAGTGTGAAAGCATTTTTCTAATTACCCAAGGCTATCGCTGCAGATTGTGATCCATGCATAATGCACAAACACACAGACACACACACTCGTCAGCCGCTAAACCTGTGAGCAGGCTATCACTCTGGTCCATCAGCTGTAATTGGTTTTCACAAACATCATGGAGCGGACACACACGCACACACAAACGCACCTGAGGGGGTTCATTCTGCTTTTGCAATTTTTGTCTATGAATGAATCCCATCTTTCATAACTTGCATTATTCAGACAAAATCTTCTGATTGAGAGAGTGCCAGAAAATGCTACTGGGTACCAGGATATGTAAACGTTCTCTCTTCAGCGAAGTCCACACACACGCACAAACACACACACACACACACACACACACACACACACACACACACACACACACACACACACACACACACACACACACACACACACACACAGAGTATCAGAGCCATAGTCGGAGCTGTCCTTATGACAAATGAGGCTCTGAACCCAGAGCTATTCAAAAAGGTCTGCAGCCAGACTACAGAGAGGGAAACCCCATTGCTCCCCTTCACTCCTGCACCTGCTTCCCCACCTACCCACACAGACACACACACACACACACACACTTACAATGATCAATTATACAATCGTCATCCAGGTAGTAAAATATGAAATCCATTTATCCCGATGCTTTTGCAACACTGAGCTGTCATACACTACATGACACTGACAGAGAGAAAGAAAAGAAAAGGAGAGGTAGAGAAAGTTTGTGTTTTTGTTACTTATTGGGGCTTGTCACGACTATTAGTCCTCATAGGCACCAAAGGCAAAACAAAATGTAATTTCTAAGGTCCTGGTTGAGGTTAGGGGTGAAGTGTGAATTGAGGTTAAGGTTAAGGTTAGGCATGAAGTGGTTACATTTAAGGTTAGGGTTAGGGTTCGGGCTGTCTGCGCTGAATGAAAGTCAGTGCAATGTCCTAACAAGGACTGCTGCATAAACTTAACAGTTAGGTAAGTCTCCAAGAAATGAATGTAAATCTATGTAATGTCCCCAGAGATGATGGAAACACAACCCTCTAAAGTCAATACACTCAGTGTCCACGTGTGTTCACACATGTTTGTTGATGTGTTCGTTCTGTACGCTCATACATGGGTGCATTGATTATGTAAAACATCATGCACTGCATTGATTATGTATTGTGCTGTGAGTAACTGTTACTCTGCTTCCTTACACTTTCAATGTCTAGTGTTGTCACTTGTTCAATTGTACATCAGAAATGATAAACAACCTAGAAAATGTAAAACATGGGTCCGTGCCGGCTGTCTCTGTCTCCATCCGCATTGTCATCACAGTCTTTCTTCCAAAGGACATGTTTTGGAAGACAATGCCTCTGATTATTCCTTCTGGGACACATACTGTTAGACCTAAAAGAACATTCATATAAATTCATCAGTATGTTACCTACATGAATTTGCTCTCAGACATGTCTAATCTGATGAAAACATGCTGAATTGACAGTATATCAGATTATGTCAAAGATAAACACTGTCCCATCCTTGGCTGCACTTCAGCATGACCTTTTTTCTTCTCTGGTACAAGACAATATACATTCTTGAAAGATATTCTCCAACAAAATATATTTCTCAGATTCCAAATCAAATGTGACATATCTAATTGAGCTCCTCATTGACAGGGTCTTACATAATGCATGTAGTTGCTCTCATTGCAGTAATGAGGCTTTGGCTGTTGGCTATTAAACTGACTCCAACATGTAAAGGATTTAGAAATGAGGCCTTTACAATGTTAAGAATGAACGGACCCGACACGTCCATGAGCAGCTCTCCCTCCACGTTGCTTAACAAAAACTTAACATTATCAGACTGTGCTTCATGTTCCATTGTTTCTTACATGAGCCTATTTCACTGAGGACAGAGCTCCAGGGGCTTGCATTAAACGGAAGGCTTAAATGTCAGGTTACTAGATTGACTTCAGTAAAATTCATCAGTGGATGTCTTGAATGGGAATGGCAATGGGTGTTAATGGCCTAGAAATGTCACTCATGCACAATCTATCCACGCACAGTGCCTTCCAGAGGGGCCATGGCGGTACAGCTGGGCGGGGATGAGGACTGCTGCTTTCAATGGAACCCATAAACACAAAGATCACATCTCAGCTGCTTCTGCAGCACTTATCTGCCTGAAGTGTCTTAGGGGGGGATGGAATGGAAAAATGCCTACTTTATATTATGCATTTGTTTGTTTGCAGAATGATGTTTCTGTGTGTGTGTGTGTGTGTGTGTGTGTGTGTGTGTGTGTGTGTGTGTGTGTGTGTGTGTGTGTGTGTGTGTGTGTAGTGGTAACTGCTTCAGGGTAATTTACAGTGATTGCACTCCTCACTGTACTGCTCTTAATGAGCTTCTAATATGTGTATGGCTGAAATAACATTCAGTCCATATTGTCTGCTTTTTATTCTGCTTTCATCCCATACACAGCAGAGCTGCAGCTATAGATTATGTTAATCGTTGATCAATGTGCAGATTATGTTGTGAATAATGCACATCACAGTTTCCCAGAACACAAGGTCACATCTTCCAATTGCTTGTTTTGTCTGACCAACAGTCCAAAGATAATTGTTTATTATCACATAGGACTAAACAAACCACCAAATTGTAACATTTTAGAGGCTTGTACCAGTTAATTTTTTACCATTCTTATTAAAATGCATTTTTTATGCATTTATCAAAATTGCCAATTAATTTCCTGTCGAAATATAAAATGTACTTACACATTGCTGTTTGGAAATTGTGAACAAATCAGTTTGTTTTAACCAGGACATGCAGAGATAGTAGTGTATGTTGCATCTGTTGTTGCAGCTGCTGTCACCAGAGCTGTCGCATTTCTTTCCGGATAGTTCAGCATTGGCTTGTTATCCATTATGTCTAATGGTGCAGCGGATCCAAAAGAAGCTGTCTGCACTGTGTACTCTCACCCAATGCAACTAACTCCCATATCAGCACATTTCACACAGGACATATTATGGATGCTATTCTTTGCAAAGCATTGTCTGAGGGAGCAGATTTTTGTTATAATTACGTTAAAATGGGCACAAATGAGAAAGTCCTGGCCTCCTATATGCACAATCCAAACCACAACACTTATGAAGGTTCATACATAAGTTATATTCACACGTTTTTGACCATTTAGACTATTTTTGAAACATTTTCAGGACCTTTTTTTTAACAAAAGTCACCATCTACTTCAGTATCCTCCAAACTGGTTTATAACTCATGCATGCACTCCGATCTCAATCCTTCCCACAACTCACACACACGCGCACACACACACACACACACACACACACACACACACACACACACACACACACACACACACACACTGCACCTTTCCTTTTCCCTTATGAAATATCCATGAAGGAAAAAAATGCCTTCAAATCAAGACTCGAAATAGGTCATGTTTTCTTTCTTCATCTTTTCTGATTGCTCATGACAGCAATTTCTGAAACAAGGCGAAGGGCTCCTTGCACGGTTCAGATTGTTTGTGTGTAAGAGAGTGAGGGAATGCAGGAGACTGAGAAAGGTGCTGTGTGCAGGGGAGACTAAATAGAATAAAAGGAGGAGAACAGAACACATCATAATGCACATTTTACAGCATCATCATTTGTCGCTTTAATGATTACATGACAGTAATATCATAAATTGTTTTGCAAGCTGCCCTGTCAGTTTCTGTGTTTGCTCACGTGCAATGTGCATGATCCTATGAGATCCTACGACACCGATACATAGTGAATAAGAGATGCTCATCAGTGCTACTGTGTAATGGAAGGAAGGGTGAAACAAAAGATGAAAGAGCAAATAGAAAGAATAGGGAATCAGTGAGCCAGGAGTGAGAAAGAGAAGCGCTGAAAATCTAGATGACAATAGACTTTCAGAGCAGACCGCCAACTGTGACTCAGCCATTTTCTGGCAGAACTCAAATCAAAGCGAGGAAGAAGAGGAGGAGAGAGAGAAGGGGAGTCGTGCTCATGCTTAGGGCAGCAAAAGGGGTCAGGAGTTAAGGACAAAAAGGATGGAGAATACAAGTCACAGCAGGACAGGATGTGTCACAAAAGTGCTGGTGCCAGTTTGTAAAGATGTATCATTTGACTTTTCAGGCCTGCAGCTAACATAACCGTCCATCTTTCAACAGGAAGTGAGTCAGAACTGAAGCTGAGCACAGGAACCCAATGTGAAAAACTTGATTTGATGTTAAACAGCATTAATGTCAACATTCCTATGTTTAGCATCTCAGAGGAAAGTATTTTTTGGGCCACAGCAGATCTTTGTTCTTTTACTTGCAGTACCACAGTCGGCCACTAGAGCAAACTGGCTCTCTTGACTTTGCTGCATCACATCCATGTCTCTTAAAAACCTGGCACAGGTATTATAGTCAAGAACACTTATGTCCTGACTTATTTCCACTTTATTGTGTATAAATCCAGTTTTGCCACCCTCCTTTGTCAGCTGTCTCTTGGCTGATTACAGTATGTTGCTTCTGCTGTCATTTCCCTGTCTTGTTTGCATGCAGTTTTCAGTGCTCCACCTCTTCCCTGAACTATAGCACCAAGCCCCCGTGTCACTGTCATTATCATCAAATCCCCACAATGGGATACAGTCCAATCAGTCCATCGAACCTGTCAGTCAGCTGAAAAACAGCTCCAGATCAATGCATCCTCAGCCACTAGAAGCTAGAAGTAAAATTCACCAAGTGCTCTATCAGAAAATCTGCATTTGTCTGGATTCATTTCTAACACAAAATCAATAAACATAACAATATTAATATTCTCTTCATTCTTCTTTCAATTAGCTGCTCTGCTCTGATTGAAATTCCGTCCTCGTCCTCTATAGGATTTTGATTCGGAAAGATTACACTGAGCAAAGGCCACATCAGCATAATGGATTACATATAAACAGCACTGCACTCACACACGCACACACATCAGTTTGCTCATGTCACTTCTGGGGACGTTACATCGTCTTACATTCATTTCCTGCAACTTGTGCTGTATTTCTGTCCCCACGCCGATATATAACACGCAAATTCTAGATGTGAGTGGTGGAAATATTCCTCTCTCTGTTTGTATTTATGAGTGTGAGAACAGAGCCTGTAAATTCACTGAGGCTGGAAGCAAAGTGAAATATAAGGAGGCACATTTCGCTCGTCAGCCGTAACGCACCAGCCAGCTATCTTTGATCACACATCTCCCATTAAGACTCATTAATCTGCCATCCCATAAAATACACCTTGTCTTTTTTGCATAAAACACCTCCTACAGACGCCCCTCCAGCTCCATGCACTTTTAATGCTACACACTGTGAACTCGCACGCATGCACACACCACCACTCACACACACACAGCTTTAACTTTATCTCATGAGTTGGGGACATTGTGTGTGTGTGTGTGTGTGTGTGTGTGTGTGTGTGTGTGTGTGTGTGTGTGTGTGTGTGTGTGTGTGTGTGGTCTTATGGGCACCTGAGGACCTCTTTCTGCCCATTACACCAGATTTACACCTCCTCCTCTACCCTCTGTCCTCAGGACATCCTGCTGTCCATTTTTTCCTCCTCATCTCATCCATGTCTTTCCTCATTGATGCTTTACTCCTCCCATCTGCCCTCCTAATCTGTTCTCTCATTTCTGCTCTCTACTCAAACTCTTTAAGAGCTGTTTTGCCTGCCTTGTTGTTCTTCTGTTGGTGTTTTTGATGGTTCAGTTCAGCTTTCATTTCATATTTCAGTTTCAAAGCTTGTCACAGAGCAACAAATCACTGGACAGCATTTGCACAGTCTGAACAGGGGATGAAAAGGAGGGAGGAAAGAAAGGAAAGAATCACCTCTGTCCAAACAGATATGCTGGATCATGTATGTTAATGGACCACATGCTGATCCTCTAACAGCTTTCCCTTTCATTTCTATTCCCTCTCTCCATCTCTGTCGCTCGCTTACTGACTTTTCATGCATTAAACACAGAATTTAACCTCCACCTACAGACAGCAATCTCTTTCTCTACCTGGCAAGCTCTCACCCACATGCAGGTCCACCCATGCACTCTCTGACAAGAATCCAGCTCTGTCAGCCTCTTGAAAGAGTCCAGGAGATAGAAGGTGGAGAGCTTACTTCACCGTTTTAAACTTGAAAAATATGCATGACATAAAGCACAGGCACGGCAGAAGCTGTTGTCTGCCCTCTCAAGATTAGCTTTGGTGGTTTCATTTGCAAATGAAATTACTTTCATAAATAAGAGCTGTAGGTGTGTAGTCATAGCAACGTAACACTTTGCTGGGAAGGGATACTTTTTGTTTATCTGGCACCAGTATTTCTCTCCTTATTTTGTTCTGAAAGTGTTATTGCATATGACTCAAAAATTTTATAGGTATATTTAGATTCAATCTGTCTCTTTTGTTTTAATCTCTACTGTAACTCCGTGCAGCCTGCATTTACAGAATGCATGAACATGTATTGAATAGCCTCAGTCAAACTATATGATGTTACAGATCTGCAGTTGTTGCTAAAAGGTTTCATTGCTTGACCTTGTTTTCTTTAAAATTATGCCCCTTAGAGGGTGTCTTCAAGTGCAACAGCTTGTGTGAGAGCATAGTTGTGTGCAGGTGCGTTCATTAATTGCCACATTCAGAGCAATAAAAAGAATAGCGGCCGCAGTTGATACCCCGTTTAATACCACCTGGAATGGGGAGCTATGTTGACACACGAATTGATGAAGGCTTTAATTGAACCAAACGCTCCATCTGCCTGTGACACTGAAGACTTAATTTGCTTTTTAATTGCAATCAATAAAGCGTCATACAAGCCTATCTTCAAGCTGAAGTCTCCACAATTGTTCTGCAGCTGTACAGTTAATGGAAGTCATCACCCACAAAAGGTTATAGTCATAAAGTCAACGTAAATTATCTACGTTCATACTCATGGTGCTGTTCACAGTGGCATTCTGTCTGTGCTTCCCTTGGATGGATGCATAAAAGAGTGGAATCTAGGTGGTTTAAGCACTTTTGCATATTTATATTTCATGCACAATATATTCAAAGCCAGGCATTGTTCAAAGGGAGGAGGAGGATGTCTCATATAAAGCATATTGCCTCTAAATCATTTACATAAAATCATGAGATTTTGTGTTCTTGTCAGCAGACAGAGGAGGCAAATCATATAACTACCCTGCTAACTGAACAAACACAATGCTGATTGACCACATGGTCCTTCAATGTGTATTTGGAAGATGTTGTAAACACAGAACAATGGTGTATTTTCAGACAGCTGGCTCTTTATACATTCAGCAGACAAAGCATTAACATTCATTTTGCATCATATTTCTTTGCATTTGACAAATGACCAAGTCAAATATCGGTTTCCTTTAGCTGTGTTTTGGTCTTTACCACCTCCTGAAGGAAATATCTGGTTCTTTAGCTCCAATATGATCACCAGCTCATTGCTGGGCAGGTACAGTTGGTTTATCACAGCCTTTTCCCCAAAAACAGCTGCCTGCTGCAGCTGGAAACAAGATTAATGAGTGCAGCGAGTGAACCAAGTCAGTAAAGTTCGGCCATAAAACAAAACAAAGAGCTGAAGGATGCAGAATGTTCTGGGGTTGGTGATAATTCTCTGTGAGTTCGTCACTATGAAATACTGCATGCACTAATCTGATCCATTGTTGATAAAATATTGATCATTGCTGCCTTAAAACTGGCTTGATTAGCACATGTTCTATATATATTCCATTTCTTTAGGGCAAGCTGATAATAAGCACAGAATGAATTATTAACCTTTGAAGAAAATCTGATATGTGTTTATCTTCAGAGCCGCATCGTGCTGGTAAAGGGATGCACTCTGAATGTTAGCACACACACACCCGCTCAATGCATGTGAGGGGAGGGAGGACAAGTCAGGTTAAAGTGCCAATTGAGCATTTTATTATAAAAGAGCATAACTATTTACGAAGGAAGGCATAGCGGGTGGAGATGAATCACATCAGTAGTGAGTGGAATGCATGGATGTGTAAGGGATGTGTGTGTTGGAGGCAGTGAAAATGTCAAGGCAAACCCAAAACAAGTGCCACCACATTAACCATCCTCCCTGACTGTAAGCAGAAAGGTAAGACTGTGAACTACTGTAGAATCCATGTGAAATAAAAAATAATAAGAATTGAGTCAGATAAAATGAGTGGCTCAAAGGCCACTCACGGATTAGATGAGTAGACATAAAATGCTTGTTATTCAAAAGGGCACCATAAAGGATTTGATGTCAGACCATGAGATGAACAGATGATATATCTCTTTTTGTTTTGTTTGTTGGTCTTCTAGATGCTTTCTTTGGCACAGAAGAAGTCGAAGTCAGTCATTTGTGAATCACATTGTGTGACTCAGTGGTTTTGCAAACAGAGGCACACAAGGCATTTTGTTCTGTTGGCCATCTGCACCTCCATCAAGCTGGATAAACCCCACTGATACCCCCTGGCAGAGAAGAGCCGGGCAGCAGGTGCTGCGTGACGTCCAGCTCTGGTGATAACTCCATGTAGACCAGCACGATGGCCTACAGGGGTAAGAGAGACCCAGCATCAAGCCCCATGTCAGCACACTAATCCTGCTGAAGCACCCTTGAGCAAGGCATTTAATCGAGATGCTTATACAACTTTCCCTCCAAATAATGAGGAATGGCACCACTAACTTGTCTCAGAGTTCCACAATATGCATCCCTCTATCAGACTTTAGGTCCAAACTTACATGACTGTGTTGTGCAGTACAATGAAATTAGCATCATAATTCACAGTTTGGGTGAAAATAAAAACATGGAAGTGTTGTGCAACATCAAAGAGGAGGGCTCAATCAGCACTGGACCATGCTAAGTGGAAACATATGCTCCACTGGAAATAGAGCTCGCTGTGGCTGACAGGGACAGATGCCACTGTACCTCTGATCAAAGTGTGTGTGTGTGTGTGTGTGTGTGTGTGTGTGTGTGTGTGTGTGTGTGTGTGTGTGTGTGTGTGTGTGTGTGTGTGTGTGTGTGTGTGTGTGTGTGACTACCCCTGAGTAAATGAGTTCATCTCCTTTGCTTTATTGAAAGGGGGATCCCAAGAGCACCTGTGTACATGTTGGATAGGTAATTAGGTATCACACACACACACACACACACACACACACACACACACACACACACACACACACACTCATACCCATGTCTCTTTCAGTGGCAACAGTTTCATGTCAGACCTGATCACATCTTAAAAACTGCAAGCTCCCAGTAACAAACCAGACCAAACCAAAAAGACCAAAAAGTCTGTGTATAAACAATGAATGAGCTCTCATTGAAGCATCTTCAACTTTCCAGTCCTTCAATTTATTCTGATTTATAAAAAACGAATAGGAAATCTCAAGGCACTCATTGGCTTTTTAAAAATATTGTTCCTTTGACACACACTCTTGACCATCAGCTGAATTTTGAAACTACTTTTTTTTGGATTCAAAGGAGGTCGATGGATGGATGCTGCGAGTGTTGACCTGGACTCTTCTGACTGAGCTGACATTGACCTTGAGGTGATGTTAGTCTCTGGGGACAGTGAAAAGATGCTTCCCTGAATAACTGAGACGTTAATTGTATTAAATTCAAAGACACTTTCATCTGCAAATGCAAACTGCGGAACATAGTGTGCCAGGTGTTCACCCACAGAAAGTAGTGTGCTTGCTAAGTTGTGAATATTTCTCTGCCAAACTACCTCACTAGCTCAGTACTTACATGTGTTGGCAGCCTGAACATTCGGCTAACGTGTGGCTGTGTGTCAAAGATGGCGGAGGTGCACTGTCATGCTCTATAAGTAGCTGACTGACTATAATTCAGGATATCTTGTTCTCTGCTATTGAATTTTACATTTGGCCATTCTTGTTTTAATCCATCTCCTGTGAGCCTCCTAACTTTATGGAAGTGCTACACTAAATCATGGTGTACCCCTGTGAGTACACTCCTACGTAATAAACAGCCACTGCTTCCTCAAGCCACTCTGGCCAGGCACTATCATATCTTACAATTTAATGTTTTCCCCTATTGTATTATTGTATTGTATATGACGTTGTCTGGAGTGGTCTGTATTCTAAGTGTTGATATATATTCTGTATAAACTCAACACTGTTTGTCTCTACATCTACATCAAGATCTGGTCAATTTCCTGTGCCTCTGTTGTCGGCAGATCCCTTGATGAAAACAAAATTCAGCTATAAGTTAACTGGTTGGACAGAGACTTCAGGCAATGGGCACTCAACACAATCCATGCCAACCTTAAACTTCCAAAGCCAGCCATGGTAAGCACGCATGCATACATCGTAGGTTCTGGTCACCATTGTTCTGAGTACAGCACTCATACAGCCCAGCATGGTGAAAGTTTCGTATTACAGCTTCCTGGGACATTTGTTTCTACACACTCATAACCTGCTCATCTTCATTCAAGGTCTAAGATCTTGTTTCTTATTGGACGATGTGTTCACCCAGACTTTGCATCTAACATTTCTTTGTCTCTTTAGTTAGTGATCTCTTCTCACCAGATCTCCTGATATGCAAAGTATCCTCAGTCGTATGTATTGTGGCTAAGATACTGTTTGTACCTTATGCTTCTAACACTATATAATGAAATCTCCAGGAGCTTAGTGACTCAAGAAAAAGAAGATAAGAAACAAGGAACTGCTAGTTCTTGTTCCTTTCCTCTTTATCCTACTGTATATCGACGCTCTTGGTGTAACCGGTGATAATCCAGCAACTGTGAGATAAAACACTACCTTATTCATCTCTGTTTAATTACCCTCCAAATGACCAGGGACTTTTAACTGTGCTATTTACTGTTAATTGACTGTTAATTGTCATTAAAAGTGCTGCCAAAATAACTGATGACTTGATGGTCCATGACTACAGCTCAATAAGTCCTCCTCTACGCCCTTTCACTTTGCTGAGTCAATCTTTGTGTGGGATGCGACATGGAATTTGTGTGTGGGGTGTGCTGACCTCAGTTCACTAACTTTTATTTTTGTAGTCAATACATTCCTGACATTATATGGTGTTAAAGATCTATATATGAATTGCAGTCCCTGGAGAGGGGCAGATGACAGGACACGCTGTCATGCCAGGCTTTCTGTGGCCATTTCTAGGAGATTTGTGGTTTTCCACCTTGCCCGGCCAACCCCTCACACCCTCCACCACCCTGTTTTCACCTTCCACGAGGATTGGAGGAGATTAAGTGTCTCAGTGGAACACTGTGCCAAATTAAACATCTTCTCTCTATCTGTATCACTTCCCTCTGCCGTTCTCCCAGACCCCTTTAGGTCTTTTTCCCCCTCCCTGCCTCCCTCCCTCCTCACACTCTCTCTGCCCCCCCACCCCCCGACGTCTGGTGCTGATTGCTTTTTCTCTTCTCCCCAAATCCCCTCCTTCAGCACTAAACTGAGCTTGTTTTTGTGGGCTGCTACAGGTAAAGTGATGCAGGTCCACAACAGCCTGGGTTTAATAGCTATGAACAAAGATGTGGGATTTCACCACTTATAAAACTTAACCCTGGGAATGCAGCAAAATTATATTTATAGTAGTTTACTTTTAGTTTAGTTTTGTTCTATCTGTCACTCTGTGATGAAACAGAGGCGATGAGAGAAAATATACTAAAATGCTGTTCGGAACAAGGTCAATTAAACAGCCAAGGCAATAAAAAAAGCTACCGTCTCGACTCTCTGTCAATGTCGATTCACAGACAGTTTGAGCAATATGAGAATCTGTGGGAGAGAATAAGCACTGCTCAGAAGGAATAACTGACCACCTCCTACTGTGAGATATCATCACATTCATCCACAGACAGATCAATGCAAACCCATTAATCAAACTGATCACGTGTGTACGAGTGTGTGAATGCATTTAATTGTGAAACTTGCCCAGTAACATAAACCCTAAATCCACATCTGTCCTCCCACAGCGGTCCTGCACGCTTGTGTGAGATGATCGATGACTGGAGGAGCTCCTGGTAGGGTTTTAATTTCGAAGGAGATCTGAACGGTCGATAAACTTCCGGATGAAGGTGGGATGAAGATGAAGATGATCTCTACAAAGTGTCATAAACCATCAACGCCTGTGAGGCTGTGCTGCGGGTAACAAGTACTCAGATAATTTTTCGGTTGCAACAAATAATGTTTTTCAAATCAAGTACATTTTCAAATAAACAATCTGTTATTCTTAAAATTTGACTGTATTTCCTTCGTTTCATTCCTTGACTCATTCACACTGTCTCTGTTTCTTTCCTACTTCTTCTGGGCATAGCTGCGTACCAGTGGGAGGTAGCCAATCCAACGGTGGTGCCAGCTCAGCTAGTGAGATGGCGGGAGGACATGCTTTACATTGTTTGTGCATTGTATCAATCTGTGGGTGAACGGGACACATTACGGTGAAATGCAAATTGCGCCTGGATGATTCATGTTTGTCAGTTGTGAGGAGCTGCACTTCAAATATGAAGAAGCACCTGCAAGCTAAGCGCAGCCACAACACTCAGGTAAAGTAGCCTCTAGTTATTTTCAGGTACTTCAAATAATCTTTTTTTTTTTTTCACTGCAGTTGAACAGCCAAAAAAAAGCTTTAATGTTGTTAGGCTACATGCACTGAGCCTTTGCACCCTCTTGATTGCATGTTTACTTGTACTCCAACAAAATAAATTAATAAAGAGCTGTAATGGAAATATTGTTATTCCTGTTTTAGCCTGCAGAGTTACAATCCTACAATCCCAACATTATACTCTAACACTCATGTGTCCATTTACAGATCAGTTATTAGCAATTAGTAACAGAAATTGTTTCACCTTAACCTTATTTATAAAAAGCTTTAACATTTTAGGATTACTTAATTTTACTGAAAGTGATTGGAGCTAAATTAAACAAGGAAGGAAATTATTGTAGTTAAATTGCTTTTAATTTGAAATGTAATAGATTGATGATTAAATATCTGATTTGTGATCATCAGTTCAAAATTCATACTGTAGAAGCACAACAGGCCCATTGCCTTCGCTGTAAATTAGGCCTATTATTCTCTTCACTGATGCAAAATGGAGCAAACTAGCGAGTGGATTATCATGGAAAAACATGGATGAAGGCAAGGAAGTTTTCTGACATGCACTGAAGCAGCACAGGGACTGAGAACAAGTAGCATCAGTTAGTAAAGATAATAAAAAATTCATTTTTATGTAGGTTGCATTCAAATTCATTCAAACAAGATACGTGTTGATTGTATTGAAAAAAAGGCAGCACTGATGGCCATGTTGGCTTGGAAATCAGGAAATTTATACATAAATATATATATGGGTCAGTTTGTTTGGTCAGCTTTGCTGCTCAAAAATAGAAGCGATACAAAAATCCTAAAGCAAATAAACAAACAAAAATACTCCCACTGTCACTGAAGTACAGCATGAAGAATGTTGGGTTTCAAGCTTCACGCTGAAAAGCACCAGGGTTAGTGGAGTTGATCAAAGCAATTCTTGCAGTAGGTTTTTCCATCTCTCTCTCTCTCTCTCTCTCTCTCTCTCTCTCTCTCTCTCTCTCTCTCTCTCTGTCCCTCTCCTCGTTTGGGTGATGTGGGCACTGGGCAGATTAATTTTCTTACAGCAGCATTTAATTACTAAGGTGCATCCCACAGCACCAAACAGTAGTGCTCGCTCCCTCTACTTCCTCCTCCTCCTCCTCCATATCTTGATATTAAGGTTGGTTCCATGGTGTTGCTCACTGTCCCAGAAAGAGACGAGGAGACAAGAGAGGCTGCCATGCATGTCTTTCATCAGAGGACGCACAGGAGCACAATCTTCAGGACGTCCACTCTGTTTTGGTGAGAGGGATCTCTGTACGGTCACATCCATCGGCTGACATCTGTGACAGAACTTATCATCAATACGAAACATGAGTTTCTTTTACGGTGTGGTCACAGAGATCTGGTCACTGGAGGTTCCTGGTTTGGGAGGTAAACAGAGAAGGATGTGGGACATTTGCATGACTCTTCTCTCATTCCCTGTCACAGCAGCTGCAGCTTACTGTCCACATAATGTTGCCATCATCAAAACTTGAACGGGTTTCAGCATTGAAGAAAAAATGGTCAAACTGGAGCAGTTTTGTTGTAATATAATAGAGTTTCAATTTACTCTGGGGCCACTGAAAGTTACTGGGCCCATAAGGAGCATTTAAACCTTCAATTCAAGCTAAATTATGAAATCACCAAAACATAGTCACCTGAAATTCATACAACAGCAGCAGTAAACAAGATGGAGTGCTCTGACTGCTGTTGTTCTGTGCTGTAATAGTGTGAACCTGAGTGTGCCCAGACGGACAGCACAGAGGAATGAATACATCCACGCTCCTTGTAGCCTTGGGTCTGCCAAGAAGACTGAATGCAACGCAACACAAGCAAATAAACTGCCCTGGCAGGACCCTTAATGGATGTGCATGCCGTGATACGCTTTGCTACCCGCAGGACACGTGGGTATTAACATGGATGTCACGCAGGATTCAACGCTGCCTCTCAAACACACACAAGCACATGCAGGAAAAAGTAGATATTCCTGGAGAGTAATGAGTCAATACAAGCCTACAGGTTTTCCTCCCACAACTCTTACATGTGTTCAGCGATAGACGGTCATATGGATGGATGGATGGATGGATGGATGGATGGATGGATGGATGGATGGATGGATGGATGGATGGATGGATGGATGGATGGATGGACGGAGTTCTAAAAGTGCTGAATTCAAAATGTTACTAAACATACAGACGTAAAACATAAAAGTGCAGAAGTCTTTCAGCAGCATGTACTGTGCAGAACAGCTTCTTTCACAATGTAGCATTATTCCAAAATACTGGAACATTCTGTTTTTATCACTAACCAATGCGTGTAAGAGCATTTTAATGTTGCAGCTTGTCAGTGTGGAGATCATTTCAGCTACTTTATATACAACTGGGCAGATTTGGGGAGACTCAGTGAGTGAAAAGAGTTTGTTAACAGAATGTCAAGCAACCCCTTTAAAAGATGTTTTTCGGAAAGGATGAGAAAAGGCAGAAACGAGGGTAAGGAAGGAAACATAATTTGAGCATTTTGGCGAGATCATGAATTAATAATTGTTTAACTTTGTTAAAATCACCAAGGGTAGAGATTCTAATAGCATTTGCTGCTGTAAATTCTCATTTAGATATAAACCCCAGGAGCAATGTTTCTTTTTTATTTATTTTTATTTTTTTTTTTTCAGAACAGCGCAAGACAGAAATATTGCATTGAATTAGGGATGCTTGTGGAATGGCAGCTAATAAAAAAAATCAGTGATACTTGCCAATAGGCTTAGATTTTTGCTGTTGTACCAATTCCTGTAAAACTAATAGCAGTTTGATGAGATTTATTGTATGATAAATTTATGGGTGTGGGGGGTTTTTTTGTATTTTGTATTTGGTTTAACTCACCCTCGCTTCCATCACTAGTACAGCTGATTAAAAGTTCTACAAGCAATGAAAGCCATTCTAGCTATTAAATATGCATTGGTGAAGTGAGATAGGTGTGTGTGTGTGTGTGTGTGTGTGTGTGTGTGTGTGTAACTCTGTCTCCCTTCATGCATGTGCACCACAGAACACAGTGTGGGTTCGTGACTGCACTCTCTGGAACGTCGCCTAATCTCTGAAACACAAAAGAGGAAAGAGGGTCGAGCTGCTACATTATTGAACACACACGTCTGTAGCCTCCGCTGACACGTGCGCAGCTTTTCGTGCACTTGTTTGTGTTTGCGACTTAGAAACTTACCCACGAGGCTTAGAGCTCTGCGGTTTAAATGCTGGCTTCCCTCCTTCTTGTCTTAAATTTATAAGAATATTACTTTCAAATCTGTCCCTTGGCTTATCTCCTTCACTCCTTTCATACATACACACCACGCCACATAAACTCACATGAACCCACTTACTCCCTCACACACACACACACACACACACACACACACACACACACTCAGAGGTCGCTCACGGTGCCAAACTCTCAGACTTATGACATCTCTTGCATAATTCATGAGTCCAAATAAGAGTACATGAAATAATCATGAACAGGGGCCATATTCACAAAGGCATCTGAAGCTAAAAGGTGGCCCTAATTGGCCAATTTAGGAACAAATTCTAAAAGTAATGTGCTTTTCAGTCATGATTTTAAAAGCCTCTCTAAGCACTGAAGCAGCAAAAAAGATTTCCCAGAAGAGGCGAAGGGGGGTTTGGAGAGCATGAAACAATTCTTTATCGTGACATATAAAATGTTACCCACACTTGCTGAGCAATAAATGTCTTAATCCATCACAAAGCCTGTAACTCCAGCAATTATGAGGTCGCTTTTAAAATCATTACATCAATCCAACAAACTGATGGTAAAATGACCATTCTTCCCCATGTGTTGTCTGCATGTTGCATCTCATTTGAGGCTTGACTGGCAGCAGTAATTACTGCAACAAAAGCTTCTTCAGCAGCTGTTTAAAATCACCTACCAATCATCATTTTTAAAGAGGCTCTGCTTCCCCTAAAAATACCTGTGTGTAAAAGCTTTTACTGTGAGTAGTTTCTTAGAGGAAACTCCTGCTGACTCCTTGGAACTTTTCTGCAGCTGTTTTGAGCAAGCAGGGAGGAAGTATTTTTAGGGGAAAGATAAAACGCTGTGCGAATAGGGACCTCAAGTACATTAGACGGTTGTTGTTTCGCTGTGGATCCTGCAAATAGGCTTAATGTCACAGGGAGGTGCTGTACAAGCTGGCGTCCGGATCAAATTCCATGTTACAGAAACATTAAGTCGGTGGTTCAGTCACTGGGAAATGTTCTGCTTTGTAATGTTTTGGGGGCTGGCGTGGAAAAATCCCTTGAAAAGGCAGTGGCTCTGTGTGCGTTTATATACAGTGTGTGAATTTACTCTGTATGTACATGTGCAAATTAACATGCACATGCTTTTTACTTGAAATCTGCGTGCATATATTAAATAAATGCATTTATTGTATGTATAATTGTAATTACATATGTGCATTTAGGTATATCTCTTTTTCTTCTCTTGTCTCTCTAATATATTTTTTGCTTTCATTATGCAAAGAAGAAAATCAGGAAATTATTCACAAAAAAAGACACTGGGTCTGGTTCAGGTGCAGATTGAGGGAAATTTATAGAAAAGCGTTAACAATCAAGACTATTTTTAAAATTAGGGCTGTCAAAAACATTTTTAGGATTTGATTAAAATCTCCATTGAGGAGCAAATTTTCCTCACTGACAATCCACACTTTCAAATCTTTCCTTTAGGTTGGCCAAACGATGGCCATCAGCCCTGAAGGGAGCAGCTGCTTCCACCAAATCCACTGTCTATAATTTCCTCCCATGGAAACACTGGGGCTTGTGCGCTGAATTCTAAAAGTGTTTATTTGCATATCATTTTGCACTAATTGAAGTTTATTGCCTCATCAAACCCATTAACACTGTGCCGCATTCTGCCGCTCTGTACCAAGTTTCTCCCACTGATCTATTATTCTTTATACATCGGACTCCTTCTGTCTGTGTGTCTTTGTGTCTGTGCATTTCCTCCTGTCTGAATCTCCTGGTTTTATTATTCTCTGTGAATAAAAGTACAAAATATCACAGTTTCCTCCCAATAGTGTTTATCGTGGAACATGAAACATCCACAGGGATTTGATTACAGCAAATTACATTCATAATAACCCCAGACATTTTAATAATGGAACTGATTAGTGAATATTAGAGAGCAGTGGGGAATGTTGCTGATGACACACTGAGAGGAGGATGGTATGAAGCAGGATGCAGAGGATGGACACGACAACCAGCCATGCAGATGTATGCAAATATATTCTTCAAAGGGTGCAATACCGACTGAGGTACAACTGTTTCCAGGCGCTATTTGTTACATAAAATTGCCCCTTAGACAAAAAAAGAAAGAAAGAAATCAAGAACATGTGTTGGTCAAATTGAAATAAAATATGAATGAACTGGATTTTAAACAGTCTTTCAGTTTGACCCCAGATCTTCTAGATTATGAGCAGTGCAATCTCCCTGAAATTGAAAAAAGACAGACCACCTACTCCTCTTTTTAAAAATAAAAGTCTTTGCCATTTCAGATCTAGTCCGTGCATTTATTATGCCCACCCAAACCTACGCACACATTCCCAAATGCTCTCACTCTGCCACATTCTGCAGCACTTTAACCTGCGGCTGAGAAGCCCTTCATACATTATTCTGTGTCCATTCTCTATTCCTGCTTGCTGGAACACTGAACTCTAATAGCAGCCAGGAGCTCGCCCAGCTCCCCATGGTGGCAACTCCACCCCACCCCGTCCACTGCAGCCAACTGAAGGGCACAGGCTGCACCTAGAGAGACAAACACAACATGGTTTTTAGAGCAGTAGGCAAGCTTGGGGCTGCATGCTAAACAAGCTCCGGGACATGCCCGAAGCCAGCTGAAGAAGCAGTTTGATTTTGTCACCTCGCTGGGGCTGAATGATTGGATTCAATTGAAGAATATTCTGCCTTTATGGAGATATAAATTATTTCAGTCCTTAGGATACTGTTAGAAAGCCCATTATTTCTCTCTTTGCTAATATTTCTGCTGAAAGATCTCCTCTCTCCCCTGCGCACATTTCAGTGTGTATCAGTGTCAGTGCGAGTGTGTGTCTTGGTGTCTGTGCATGAGTGTATGTTGCATTTTGATTAATCTGTGAAGTGTGTGAAAATAATGGGGGGAAATTGTGAGTAGAAGTAGATTATTACAATTCACTTTCTTTGGCACACACTGAAAAATAACCCAATTATTTTCCAAGGTTACAACTGGTGTTGGCTCTCTTTTTAATCACAGCCCGGGAGTGAAGGCAGCTCAGCCCCAGAGTAGCAATATAAACCCAAAGCAGCGCAGAGATAAGCTATCAGGAGGAGAGAGGCAGGAGTTAAATAATTCAAAGTCCTCTAATGAAAGGCAAATCTTGATTTACAGTTGTCTTGAATATTCATACATTGCATAAACCTCTCTGACATTTGGTAGTGTTTATTATGGAGTCTTTCTCTTGTTTGCTCCAGAATGCAGGCATTTTAATAGCCCATGTAGTCCTGTAGAATAGCAAAAAGTATATCAATTTCACCGACTTTTCATACCTGTATGTAGTTAGTAAAACCTGACGTAGAAGTAATGCCACTTCAGCAGTGGCCTTGCAGGGCTGATCGCTCCCTATAGATCTGAACAGTACTGTGATGTCAGTTTGGAGCTTGCCTTTTCATTCATTTGCAACTAATAATCATTCTGTTAAATGGCTGAATTGCCACCGAATGAGCAACATTTTGAGGCCTTGTTCACAGGAGACATGTTGGCAAATCACAGTAAGAAAGGCATAAATATTAAAATCAATTATGGTGAATTCTATTTCGCTGATTTGGTTTAAAGGGCCTGGTATTGTGCATGCTGTAATCACACTGCCGTGGCTTACTGGGACTCTTGAACAGATCAGAGCCATTGTTCTTACTGACACATGTGTTTAGTGCTAAGACAAGTCAAAAGGTCTGTTGTTAAAAAGGCTCTTTGACCCCACACGCCAAGGGGTCACTCAACATTTTCACAGGTCAGCCTGAGTCCACTGACCTGTGAAAAATATTTCAGCTGTGGACGAATCCCTGAAGACTCTCATCTGAGTGTACCAACCAGTCGATACAACCCACACAGGCCTCTGTGAATACCCAAAAAAGTACAATTTTTTTATACCCATTTCACAGCAAAAACACATCTACCACGTGTGCAGTACTTTTTGGGTTAGGGAGACGGCCTTTTCTCAAATAACACTGCCTTTTGTGCATAACAGGACAGCCTGACTTCAGCACCATGGACAGAGGTCAACAGAGTCCAGGTGGTACAACTAACCTGTCAAACTATGAGGCTCACTAGTGCCCTACAACAAAGGACAAAAACCTAATGTACTTTGTTGGGTTTGGAAGAAAAGTGGATGCTTCTTGGCAGCAAATGCTTCCAAGGAAGGAGGAAGGAAGGAAGAGAAGTGAGACAAATGTCTGACATGAATGTGTTTCGATATAAATAAGACAAAATGTTGGACTGTAAAGAGACATCTTGATTTGGCTGTTGTTCAATTAAGTATGCAAGCAATAAAACATATATAAAATGCATTAAGCTTGCACGGCTGTGTGCATAACACAAGAGTTTTTGTGTTTGTGTGTTTGTGCTCTTGTTTTGGGAGACAAGCCAAGCCTGAGAACCTCCTACGTTAACTCAGAGTGACACTAATTAATGGCTGCTCTAATAGCTCCTTCTGCAAAAACACTTGGACAGTAAACAAGCTTTCAAGGTGAAACGATGACACTAATGTAATTTTTACCAAGCAGGGTGCAGGAAGACAGCCCCATGATGTCCCAACATTAAGAAACACTGTAACTGTCAGTCTAAATACTGTCCCCATCTGTTAAGTATGTTCTCTATTTGCATGAAACACCCTTTGTCCCTTGAGCATCATGAAATAAGCCTGAACCACAGCGCAGCTCATGTCATGTGTGAACAGGTGCGACAAAAAGCCAAGTCCTGCTTCCTCATTAAACTGAGAAAGGTTCCGTGGCATTTTGGGTCTGACCCAAGTCAGTGGGAAGGAAAATAAACCTCAATAAAGCTTAAGTGAACCTCAGAGAGTCTTCATGTTGGTGTATTTGCAGTCACAAGCATGGGGACATTATCTGTGTACAGCAGGACATAAGGCTGCACTATCGCTGAAACAATCATGACCATTACTTTATCTCCACCACTGTGGCTCAAACAGCTCCTCTGAGGCCGCTGAGAGTGGGTCTAAATGCAAAGCAAACAAGGCGTCATGGAGGTATGGAGAGAGCTCTAGAGCAGAGACGACCAGCACTTCTTTTGCCCCCGTGCCTCTCAGCAGCGGAGATGCGTCGTGTCCCTCAAACAGGACATACGTATGAATCCATCATCAGTCCACTTATTTTCAGCTTTTAGAGTCTTTTGCCACCCACACATGCACACAAATGCACGTTTCACATAAGCCCACGTTGAAACGTTAAAACTAAAGCACATTTGTACACTCAAGCTTGCAGACACACACACACACACACACACACACACACACACACACACACACACACACACACACACACACACCTGTCAGCCCGTGATTCAGCTGTCAGATTTAAGACTTTCAACCACAAAGTACTTGATAAAATCTGTTTCTTTTAAAGCACAGTATAACTAAGGGTTGTTAAATTATAAATCATCTTCATTAAATGGAGAATATTACTGCTTTAATATAATTATACTGCAATTAAAAAATATTCTGGTTTACTGCAACTGTATGTGCACAGCGGCAGCAAACTGTAAAGGCTGTTATGGGCAGTTTTTGGTAATAATCTTAACATTTGCCTTTGTCTTTTATTCCAGACGTGGTTGAAAAACCTTCTGTTTTCTTACAACCTCCATGATGAGCTGACTGCTCTGGCTCCTGGTCTTTTTTTTCAGTGTCACTCACAGCTCAGCAATTAATTTGATATTATTATTTAGATGAGAATGATGGCCAAAACTACAAAAATAAGATGCAGGATGTAACTGGAAACTCTCTGACAATATCTAGGTGCACCTGCTGCTCCTCAGCTGACAGTTTTGTGAGTCTGGGTGTTTGTCAAGTGGACATGATCGAGCGATGAAAGGTTCCCAGGGCTCTGTATATGATAGTAGCAGCCAAACCTGGAGCAGAGGACAAAGTGGCTGACATGAAAAATAGCTCTGTGAGGCATAAATGGGATCCGGGATTCATTCATTTTAACAATAAACTGTGGGAGAATGAGCTGTGACAGAAAGTGGAGGTTCAGTAGCATAACTGGAGAGGAGTGCAAGAACTTAAAAACTTGAATTATTCCTTAAATTCATGAAGGATCGGCTTTTTGTGTCCCTGTTTTAAGCTTGGCCTAACGCAGCCAGGATGTGGATGCAGGTGTGCGCCTGTGTAGTTTTATATACAGTAGATGGTAGATATCATCTGTGAAACTGTTCCTTTTGGCAGCATCTGCCTCCATCTCACATACAAACGCTACAGAGAAGCCCTCCCTCACTGCACTGCTAATCAGAGGTAGTATTAATGGAGCATCTCCCCGGGCTTTTTCCTAGCATCAGCTTCTTATCACAGTGACAGGCAGATACGCACACGCACCGCTCCACTCAGTGGCAGGATTTCTCTTCAGCTGTGTGGTGGAAGACTGAAGATTGAGAGATATGATACAATGCCTGGGTTTATTTTTTGTGTAAAACTGGACAAACTGCATGTGCAGGATGATAGACGAGAGCTATTGTTGATCTCACAACTAGATAGCATGTTGGTACCATGACCTCCCCCCGACTTGTGACAACTCCACAGCTGGCTTACTGTCTTCCACTGAATCCAACTAAGTCAGACAAAACTTCGTTTCTTTCCGTAGAGAAGAAAAGCTCATTCCCTATTTCTTTACCTCTTGCCTCTCTCTCCCTCTCTCCGCTGGGATCTGTTTCAACTGACTGGTTCTCTAATGATCTCCGAGTGAGAGGCAGAAAGTCATCCATAAGCATGCACATGGTCACAGTCACACACACACAAACACACGCGCACACACACACACACTTATCTCGGTATCCTCAGGGATAATTGGGGCAGAGTTCCCCTTGCACGCTGACTTCCAGCATCCTGCCACCATTAAAGCACGGAGCTGTGTCTGCGCAGCTACAATCCGTGAACTGGTACGCTTGCTGCGAGTGTGCACGTGTGTGTCAGAGAGAGAGAGCGAGGGAGAGAGGGGAAGTTGGAGTGTTTTTTAAGGATGAAGTGCGGCAGACAGCTTGTCAGTTGGATGGAAAGCCTTTTGTGTGTGCGAATGTGTGTTTGTTGGGCGGGTGGGTGGGTGTGTGACATGTAAAGTGAAGTGTTCCTGCTTGGTTGAGCATGTCGAGGGCCTGTACATGAAACTCTCCACAGCCTGCAGAAGGGGAGACAGACAGACAGACAGACAGACAGACAGACAGACAGACAGACAGACAGACAGACAGACAGACAGACTTTTCATACCTGTATGTAGTTAGTAAAACCTGACGTAGAAGTAATGCCACTTCAGCAGTGGCCTTGCAGGGCTGATCGCTCCCTATAGATCTGAACAGTACTGTGATGTCAGTTTGGAGCTTGCCTTTTCATTCATTTGCAACTAATAATCATTCTGTTAAATGGCTGAATTGCCACCGAATGAGCAACATTTTGAGGCCTTGTTCACAGGAGACATGTTGGCACATCACAGTAAGAAAGGCATAAATATTAAAATCAATTATGGTGAATTCTATTTCGCTGATTTGGTTTAAAGGGCCTGGTATTGTGCATGCTGTAATCACACTGCCGTGGCTTACTGGGACTCTTGAACAGATCAGAGCCATTGTTCTTACTGACACATGTGTTTAGTGCTAAGACAAGTCAAAAGGTCTCTGGTTAAAAAGGCTCTTTGACCCCACACGCCAAGGGGTCACTCAACATTTTCACAGGTCAGCCTGAGTCCACTGACCTGTGAAAAATATTTCAGCTGTGGACGAATCCCTGAAGACTCTCATCTGAGTGTACCAACCAGTCGATACAACCCACACAGGCCTCTGTGAATACCCAAAAAAGTACAATTTTTTTATACCCATTTCACAGCAAAAACACATCTACCACGTGTGCAGTACTTTTTGGGTTAGGGAGACGGCCTTTTCTCAAATAACACTGCCTTTTGTGCATAACAGGACAGCCTGACTTCAGCACCATGGACAGAGGTCAACAGAGTCCAGGTGGTACAACTAACCTGTCAAACTATGAGGCTCACTAGTGCCCTACAACAAAGGACAAAAACCTAATGTACTTTGTTTTTTTCAGACAGACAGACAGACAGACAGACAGACAGACAGACAGACAGACAGACAGACAGACAGACAGACAGACAGACAGACAGACAAGAAGCTGCAGACAGGAAGTCTGAGTGAAAGAAGAACAGGGTAAATTTTATCCTCAATAAGTCATTGTTGATCAGTTTCCAGCTACCTGAAAAATGAACTGCACAAGGGAAGTAGACTTTTGGGGTTTTAAATAAAAATTGCTCCTGGATAGCAAAAATTATGAGCAACCATGAAGCAAAGTTTATTAATTGGCTAAAGCACTGCAAACATTTCCTAAAACTCTCCTAATTGGCTCATGCCCTCAATCTTTGGAAATAATAACATTGGTGCATTGTGAAATTTCCAGTAAAGTATAAGAGGCCTTACATGAGGTCCAATGTGGAATATATACAGCGAGATTAGTCAGAGGACGGCCTCACAGCCAGTGCTGCCACAAATACAAATCAGGAGGGAACTCAGCATAGTTAATCCATAGCTGTATTGACCAAGTGGCTATTCTTTGACCATATATTCTGTGTTAAATTGAATCAGTGAAATACTGCATATCTTAACCATGGACTTGCTGACAGAACTTCAGTGGCTTATTAGCCATTAAACAAAGCTCCACGCCAGCTCACATTTTCCTTTGTAAAAGTGGAGCTTTGATTAGAGCAATTTCACTTCATCTAGCCAGTAAGACAAAGGATTCTGCCTCCTCCTCATCTCTCTTTAATCTTTATCTTATTATATCAAACACTATTTAGATTTTCATTCATGTAATGTATACGCATTCAATGACTGCCACTGTTACTGGTGGAGTCTGTCTGTCCTGTGCTTGTTTCAGATTGCACACACAGAGGAAACAATGAATACAAGAACTGGACACAATGCAAAAGGTCATATCGCCTGTCTGCTGTCATCTTCATTAAAACTTAACACAACGAATTCTGTCAGCCCGTGGTTTATTAGGGAGTGCTGCAACCAGATAAAGGAATGGTCAATCAACATGATATTTTGAATTTAAGTCTGGGACTTTTATAAAGCACACTTGCCCAAACATCAGTCTGTGAGACACACATGAAAACACACATGTACACACATGCAAATGTATCTACACAACGTATACACACAAAAACTCACAAACTTTGATCACCTTGCCTCATATCTTAAATTGGACTTTGTTTGATCTCTGTAAAGCACTCTGTGTGAACCTGCTTTATGAATGAATAAATTAATGAAACTTAATTTTCTTAAAAATTTTCTGCTACTTCAAAACACCCCCCACCCAACACCACCACCACCACAACACACACACACGCCAACTAACCCTAATGACGTCCCACCAGTTTGCTTTTGCATTCAGACAGTCAGCATGGCTGACTGAGACTGAGCCCACTAAATCTAATCCTAGAAAAACACAGCTTGTCAACATACATATAGTATATGATATATGATGTATGGTGTATGATATATATGGAGGAATCATCCGAGCAGCGATTATCAGTGTCAGCTAATTGAGATTGTTTACATCCAGTGACTCATAGTTGCATAATACTGTGATGGATGTGATGGACTGCTGTGCTTTCACTGTCTCTGCTTTTTTAATTATGTAATTGTGTGGATGTTATCAAGTCATCAGCTCAATGGAAAGGGATCCATAAATACTCCCAGAACAAGGGTACACTTGTACGAATATTCAGCACTTTAAATTGCCGTTGCATCAGGATTGTTATAGCTGTTTTAAAAATGAGCCTCATTTCCACTAAAATACAATTAAAATGGAAAGAACTGCGGCTGTTGTTATGAAGTTATAATAAGTTATAATCATAATGGGCATTTGCAGATAATAACAGCAATTTAAGTCTATAACGCCTCCAATGTCATGTTTATGTCAAACAGCGACAGCGGTGGAATGTAACTTACTACATTTACTCAAGCGGTAATTCAAGGGACTTGAGAATTCCTATTTTATGCAACATTTTACTTAAGTTACTTCTACCCCTCCAAAGCTGCTTTTCTGAGTTCATGAAAAGTAAATATTTTTATAGATATTTGCTTCTCACAGGACAGTAATGCAAACATACAGCGAGTAAGGTTTTGAATGCAGTACTTTTACTTGTAGTTGAGTATTTTCACAGTGTGGTTTTAGTACTTTGAGGTATAATAGTCTAACTTAGTACTGGTTGGCCACCACTGACACTTGAAGCTAATGAAACCTGATAATCGCCGTAGAATAGGTGTTTCAAAGAAATAAATTCAGACTAAATCAATATTTTCTCCTCATTTTAAACTGAAGGAATAAGATCCAACTGGCTGGTGATGATGGGGGACCAAACATGGACCGACTGAGCTATGGAAAACCCCTCTTCAATTAGTCACACAGCATTTGAAATCAGTCTAACCAATAACTTGTTATCTCCCCAGATATTAGCTTAGTGGTTTATCAAATCCTTCAGTCCCAGTTTCAGCAGCTAATGCCAAGGTATTAGACTGCAGCCCATATTTACCCCACTCTGCCAATGGCGTCATTGGCAGCTCACAGTCAAACGCTTCCCAGCACACACCAGTGAAAACCCTGCTACAGCATCAAGGGAAACAGCAACACCTACTTGTGTAAATCCCCTCAAAGCCACCACATTATCTCTGCTGCACAGCTATAGATTGCTGAATCATGAAATGCTTTAAAAGAATTACGGGCAGGACACCGTGATCGAGCGTCTGCCTCTTAGTCATATCGGTGTACCGTGATGTAACACAAGCCATGTGTTGAACCAAGAAGGACCGTCATTCACGGTGAAACCTCTCATCTTAATAAGCTCAAGTGTTTGAATATTTAGTGGGTACGCACATGCAAAATATAATCACATTACTGTCTGTACTGTGACTGTGAGGATGATTTAATTAGCTCATTTAAAATTTAATGAAAAAATAAAGTTCCACTTCATCTGAAAGTTTGATTAGTCTTCCTGTTTTGTGTACTCATGCGATCTTACACACTTCAGTTATTCACCGGGTTGCTACTTATTACATTAATCATTTAGATCAAGAAAAAAGTATTTTTGTCACCCCAGAGCAATTTCCCAGCACAATATCCAATTCTAACACAGACGCCTGAGTAATATAACAAAGGATTTAAATTGTGAACATTAACAAATCCAAGATTTGAGTAATTGTTGCAATTAAAACTTTACATTACTTGTAACAATTCAAAAAAGCCAATACTCCCTATTATTCCTGTCTGTCTATCTGCCTGTGAGACTCCAAGTAGCTCCTTGCATGGTTTCCAATTAAGTAAAGATAATAATTTTGACTTTATTAGACAAACTGAGTATATGAAAATACTAACACTGCTGTACATGTAAACATAAGAAGCAAATGTTCCACACTTTGTTCATCTTTTTTTATCATACACACAGTATCACTTTACAGACTGAGCATCTGTCATACACTTGGGGAAAAAAACACATCATTGTTGAAAGTTTTTAATCTGTGTAAGCATATGTTTGGTGATTGTAACCGTGTGTGTTAGTCCCATTGTGGGGATATAAAACTGTTTATATAGACCCATTGTGAGGAATCACCTTCCTCAAGGAGACCCAAGTCCCTGTAAAGTACATCATTGAATTTTAGGGTTAAGATTTGGGTTCGGGTTAGGTTTAGTCTGCAGGAAATGAATGGAAGTCTATGTAAAGTCCTCCGACATGAGGGAAACACGACAGTGTTTGTTTGTTTGCGTGTGTCTGTGTTTGCGCGTGTGTGTGACAATGTCTGCTTAATCACAGCATCTGTTGCTGTCATCGCTCTTGGATATAAACATCATCAATCACCAGAGGAAGTGGCATTATTTATTACGGCCCCGTTCGTTAGATTATTGAAAAGACTTTATCGCACAACCAAACCAAGTGCAACGTGTCATGAAAGGAGGCTTTCTGGTTAATGACTGCATTAAAAAAATAATAATACAACAAATTTCAATTAAGTGAAGACCTTTATCAGGCGAGGGCCCTATGATTTACGCCAATATGATGAATGGGTCCGTTTGATTAAAGCCTCAGATTGATGCAATAACGCGGCTGTTTTTAGAAGCCACGCACTGCTGCGTGTTGTCTCTCCATCTTTCAGTTATCTAAGACACAGGCTGAGTCATAGTTACAGCTCGATGGGGATTTAGAAAGTGATGGATATTAAGTGTAGAGGAGGTAAAAACAGTAATCTCAAATCTGTCCAACACCCACTCTCATCCTTTCTCTCACACCCTTTGTCACCATAACTCTTGACTGTTTTGTGGAGGAGGTCTCTTTCCTTTATGTCGTCTGAGAGTTCAAAGCAACATGGCGTCTGAGACATTTCCTGTACAGAGAAAATATTGGCAAATGTATTAATGGCAATCAATGTGACAATGTCTCGTTCTAATAATTTTAATGATTTGTCGATAATAGTGCGGACTATGTTAAATATCCCCTGCAAAGGTTCAGTGCTTCTTTTCAATAATGAAACATGACCACAAATGCAAACTGGATCATGGATTGTGTTATTCACACTCACTGAGGTTTTCCTGACAATAGACTTTTTCCATCTTGACGCTGAAGACCATGAAAGGCTCCCGTTGTTCTGACTTGGGAAAGTTCAAATACTTTCTGTGACGCCCACTGGTTTGCATGTGGTCTCATCAGGTAGCCTAGCCCAAATTAGCTTATTGTGTTACAAGTAGAAGCAACAAGTGAAACCAGACAGAGCGTAGGTCTGCGCCTTCTGATTCTGTTAGTTCCACAATTGGATTTTATGTAGATGTACCTGCCAGCAATGGTGGCTTTGCAGCTGTGTTGATACTTCAAATGGGAAATATCATAACGGTCAGAAATCATGGAGGGGCAACGTTTTTTCCCTTTCAGTCCCTTTGCTCGTTTCAGACAAATGATATGACATGAGCACGGCATTACACCAGGAAGTGCAGCATGTGAGGACAAACATGGCTGTGATGGGTAACTTGGAACATGTTCCTCTAATTACCAACAGCAGTGTCAAGAAATTGGACAATGAACACCATTGAATGGTCCTGAAAGCAAACACTGGCTAACATTAGCTTGTTGGCAACCTGCACCTGTCTAGCTATATTCAAACTAATATTATAAAGATTATATTTTCACAACTATTGCATTGGCTAGTGCAAAGTAGCTGGCTAAGCATCTTGATTGCCTTTTAGCCCTGCAGGGTTATGTAATGTTTTTAACTATGATTGAAACGTCAAAGCAATTGTTGAATCTTTGTTTGCTTTTGGAATTAAGTAGTGGTATTTTTTTTTTTCTATAATGGAACAGAACTTGATTAAAGGTTTAATTTCCCTCCACAAAAACATCCCTTAATGAAAGCTCTATATTTAGTCTTTAAATGGATTATTTGAGTAAAACTGTAACCTTCCAGATGCCCGGCCCCATCTCTTGTATTCACTTTGAGTTTCTCCTGTCTGTAGCTGCTTGGCGTCGAACCGAAATCGTGTGCATGTTTGTCTGCGTATGCATATGCGTGTGCATGTGCACGCACCTGCCTGTCTTCTGGCCCTCCATGTGCGCATGCTGGTTTATTTGCCATATGCCAAGGGCTCTTTGGAACAGAGGCACAATTATCCATTCATCAGGCCTGCAGCATCAGTGTTTGCCGGTTTCCCTGATCTACAGTCTAATTTACACTTCGGATACCGGCTCTCCTCCCTCTCAAGACCCTTGTTGACATAAAACAGGAACCACAGCTATAAATCAAACGCTGCACTGTTGCAGAGTCCCACTGGTCAATATGTTCCTGTTTCTAAAAAGCAAAACTTTTGCTATGATGCACTAATCGACAGACAGACGAGAGAGGTGGAAAACAAAGTGAACCTGTAATTACACAATTGACAGTATAAAAATTAAGCATTTAGCACAATTTCTTATCTTGAGGCTTAAATCTGATCAATAACAGTAGTGACAGTGATAGACAATTAAAAGTAAAAGCTTCATAAATAACAGCTACACTGACAGACACCAACACAAGTCTTGTCCATGTCTCACCTTGTCATTTTTGCCCACACTTCCTTGTTTTCTTCACTTCTTTAAGGTGGCAGAGCTGTATGCCCCAACAGGGCCTATCGATTGTATGCCGAGGACTGATGGGCATGTCAAAGGCCGAGTAGGGAGACAGGGAGGAGAAGGAGGAGAAAATAAGAGGGAGAGGAGATTAGGAGAGGTAAATGAGCAAGACGTACATAAGAGTGGCAAGTCTGTTGCACCAGAGGGGGGATTTTTTTTATTATTATTAACATTTTATAACATGAAATGAGGGGAGAGAGCAAGGGCAACTCAAATCAGACATGCTGTAACCACATAGCCAGTACCCCAAACAGTACCCCAAACCCCCAGGCCCCTCATTGGAAATGTATTGATGCTTTTTGCAATGAGATAAAAATGAGTTTCAGTGCTGTTTTTTTGTTTTGTTTTGTTCTTGTTTTTGTTTTGTTTTGTTTTTTTTTGAAGAAGCCAAACATCTCAAATGTTAATGTTTTAACACAAAAAGCAATACAAGAGATTTCTCTTGCTAGAATAATGTACAATGTGGGAATGATACTAATTTAAAAATCAGGGACAAGTATGTTAAAATAGTGTTATAGCTAACAATAACTGTTATTGTTATACATAGCTAGTAATTCCCCTATGTGATTAAAATGCGAATGAACTCACTTAAATAAGTCTTGGCCTGGCTGATATGAAACATTGTGGACACAGAAAGTTAACTCTAGCACACATTTTGTTACAAATTTCTTTAATGACAGCTCAGTACATCAAGTGTAAGCGGCCATGACAGTGAGCCAGCATGCACAATAACAGGACCCTGGAATTGGCTCACCTAAACAGAATGCTGTCATTTCTAATGTTATTAATTACAGCTCTGCTTTTCCTGCAATTAGAAGTCAAAATGTCTGTTGTGAAAAAGCTTGTTAGACTATATGTGGTATTAAAGTCTTAGATTTCACTTGGTCAATGTGTAGAACTAAAACAATGTTAAGGTTCATTCCCAGTCCTAGGGAGGAAGGGTTTGTATTGCATATAAGAATATGATATGATGGATATAAGAATAAAATCACAAAGCAAAGCATCAAGAATGCAAGAAAGACTCCTGGAAAGACAGATGAACAGATAGCCTGTCCTCGCCTAAAGCTCCTCAGGCTAAAAGTTTATAAGAATAACTAAAGAGGCATGCAAACATGCTGACAGAGGGGGGCAGGAGGGGCAAGAAATCAGACATTGATCCACGACCGTGGCGTCGCTTTCTCTCAAAACAGAGCTGCTACACAAATGAGTCTCAAGATAGCTGCCTTCCTCATCCTCTGATCCCGCTTTCCTCCTCCTTCGACCCCTACCTGATCAGACCTGCTCCTGGCTCCTCTCAGGAAATCATTACAGCCATTGTGAAACTCTCAACCAATCTCCTCTGTCCCCTGAGCTCCACCTTCTTCCAATTAAGAGGCGTGCTGGCTGACTGTTAGCCAGTACATCTCTCTAGCCTTTCCTCTTTAGTCCCAAGGTCTTTAGATTTTGCGGTGTTTAATGACGGTAGCCGATTAAGACTATGCAGCCTGTGTACCTAAAGCCTGTACAGTACATCAAGCATATGAATCTCAACTCGGATGATAAATACTGAAATGATAGTGTTCGGTGTTGGTGACAGGTGTAACACTTTTTTAATGCTTCAGGGAAGCTTGTGACTCACAATGTTTCTGATAATGCCCAGCTAATGTGCAGTGATACAGAACTTTCCCCGCCATATGGCCTGTGGTTAGCTCATAATGAATGTGCAGTGTAATGTTGGATGCCTACCCAGGGACCTAATTTATCAAGCAAAGGCCAAAAGTGTCAAAGCCATTTCCTCGTGAGATGCAGCCACACAGCGAATGAATCAATGAAGCTGTAATGTGCAAGGTGTAGCCATACGTATTCATATTCCCTCCACCATCCACGCGTGGGAGAGCTAAGGTCAAATAAATGTGTACAGGCCTGCCGGGAAGATAATGCAAGATGGCAGGTTTGCTATGACTGGAAAATGCTGATTTATCTCAATCTCAATACTGATGCTGAAGGTGTATGTTGGTGTGTCCAAATGAAGTGTGAAATGGGCTTTTCTTCAGGGCTACAGTATGACAGCAATTTCCCATTTCAGCATTTCCATGTCTCTTCTGCTTGTTGACGGTGATGGTGATCAGAAATGTGAAGCTGCTGCTTCATTTTTAAATCTAGAAACCTTTAATGGCAGCAGAGCATTCCATTGGAAACATAATATGAATGATTAAAGGGCAATATGAGAAGGGTCATGCATGCATCCAATGTGCAGCCAAGTAGCACAACCAGTGAATGTATTTCACCAGAAGTGTTGTAATGTCAAGCTTATATCACTGTTAGACATCGAGACCCACGCCCTCCTCAATACAGCACACACAGTCCCACAGAAAAGCTCCTTTTCACAGCTTCACATAGAGCCTGTCATGAAATGTGAACGTCAAATAACACCAAAAAAAAAGGGGGGGGGGGGGGTTGGCAACATTTTTTTCTCTATTTGTATCCTCCTAGGGGGTCCAAGGGATGAATATGAGCTGAACAAAAATGGACAGCACCAGCTCCACTGCAGCTATTCCCTGATGCCCACGTTGGCCAAGCAAATGCCACTGTCCGAGCCAAATTCTACGACGAAGCAGACACCAGATGTTCTGAGCGGTCGGACGAGGTGGCCGGAATGACAACAACAATCCCTCCAGCGAGACGATAAGCAACCAGACTGGAAGCAAACCCCCCCGCCTCTTCACCGCATTTCCACGTCCCCACCTGTCAAAGGGAAACCTGGGGGCGCTGTCACTCACAGACTGTGGTTTGGATGAAGTGTGATTATCTTTTTCAGATGCTTTCATGCACAGTCAGAGGGGCGAATGGGGAGCGCTGTAATAAATGAATAAATGAGAACTCTCTGCAGGAAGCCACAGGACAGCACGCTGGAAGCTGGTAATGGCACACGGACACTTCAACGGGGCCAGAGCATTACAACACAGGTGTGATTGTTGAAGTTTTGCCAGCTATTTCTATCAGCTATGATAACATGCACTCATGAAGGTAACTGCTGAGATCTGAAAACATGGAAACACCACTATGGCAAAGCCAGGCTGCCAAATTTGAACCAGGTCAAGTAGTGTGATGGATGTTTACATTCACAATTGTGTTCTCTGTCTGTTAGGGTTTCTGGTGTAGGTGCCACATTCCCAAATCTTAGCAATTCATGTGGTGATGGGTGGGTGGATCCTCTACCTGATCTTTAGAAAGGTGTAACTAATTACAGAAAGCTTGCTGTAGTGTCTGCTTCATTTACATATCAAGACTGATCCAATGGCAGCTGACTGTTGGTGTTTATAATAAGCTGTCTCCAGTATAATATTTGCTTGACGGATCAGGCAAAATACTGCACCATATGCAGGCATCTTACAGCAGAATATACCGTTCAATTAACATGAGCAGCAGCGAGAGAGAGCGAGAGAGGAGGGAGGGGAAGAGAAAGGAGACAGTGCTTGTCTGTGTGTGCAAGAGGACGTGAGACAGGTGTTGTTGTTAATGCATCTCTATCTGAGCCATCGTTACCGCCTATAAAAGATTACAGGCACATAAAGCCAATAGCTGAAAGCACACACGGACCGTTTCAAATGGCACCGAGTTCTAATGACGTGGATAATTTCACAGCTCATCCTCATCTGAGGTCCTTATCACGCGCAGGTTCATCGCAGGATTCACCGCCTCTCTTGTCATGCAAGTGGGGCACACAGGAGGAAACCATCGGAAACATGGCCTTGCACACACAAATAAACACATGTGTACACACATATGCCTCATGCGTTTAGAGGGTCTGATCATGCTGAGGTGCTGTCAAATTCCACTCAGAATGCAACCACGGTGGAGGACTTTTAAGTGACAGCATCAAGGTTTTGCGGATACATAACCAGTTAAATTAGGCCACGGCTGGGGAGAGGATGCTCTGCATGATCAAAGTCTACACTGATACCGCTTTGACTGCTCCATGTTGTCGAGGCGAGGCGGATGTTTTCAGAGACAAAAAAGGAGAAATTGCATCGGAGGGTTTATCTCAACAGCAATTATACCTGATCCTGGGACAGAGAGATGGGAGCAGGAGGAGAGACAAGCAGAAGCTGAGCCTGAAAGAGGGGGATGAATACCAAAGGTGGAGGGAAACCTTGATACAATTCCAGGCTGATTAATGAAGAGGCAGTGAGGTGAAATGAGGAGGAAATCGAGGAGGAAGCTGAGGCTGAATCCTGTTCTTTGATCTTTTGCACCATTGAGACTTTGTACGCTCAAAGCTGCAGCAGGCACAGTGACTCACACCTGTTTCCATAGCCATAAAACACAGAGGAGCTGGAGCTGTGTTATTGGCTGCTAAGCCCCTTTGTCACAATCACAGAGGGAGGGAGGATTTGATGTCAGAGTATATATACAATACTGTAAACTTTCTGGATACGGTTAAACAGTCCAGCCAGGACGCTCTGTTTAAGAACAGTGATGGCGCGACCTTCTGTTATCCTTACATGACCAACCAAGTGTATCATCAAAAGCAATGCACATGCTGCCAGCGTGTGGACACAAACAGTACTGCACTTCAGTTGCCAGGCGCACGCCTGTCTCGAGCCATTTTTGAGGACAGGACGGAATAACAGATGCAGAGATAACAGCAGAGAGAGGCAAAGGCCTCCCAAAACATTAGCACGTCCCACAATGAGCCAAGGGCCATGAATCCGATTAATAGTGTGATGTGAGAGCTAATGCTATTTATGCTCAGAGTTGGGGTATGGATCATTGAGATAAGAGCCTAGTGCTAAATGTGGAGGGACAGCCAGTTGCAAATGGTCTGTTATCTAATCAGCTCATGAGGCGAGGTAGCTGTTATGTATTACTTCAGGGTTCATCTAAGGAACAGTTTCATTTCAAGGATTTCGCTCATTCTGGGATACTCTCCGCTCTCTCTCTTTGTCTGTCAGACATTAACTTTCTTCATTATGCCAAATTAATGGCTGATAGCACTTCCAAAATGGCTGTCTCACCCAGCTTGTTATTGTTCAGTCATCTCAGCTGAAGATGTAGTCAGTCACAGCTCATTCCTCTACATGTCTGTTTGTCTTCCTAATGAACCGCTAAGCTTCCTCCTCTTCTCTCTGTATCATGTCTCCTTTCTGCACCCCAGGACCAACAGTCTATCATGAATTGCCGCTCCATGTGCCAGAACGCGTTCATTATGCAGTCAATGATGCAGAGGTGCTGCTGAGATGTAGAATGCGCTTGGATGTTGAAAATTATTTACCTCTTAAAGGACTCCATCAGTGTCAGATATGAAGCTCTGCAGAGAAATAAATGGAACTTTCAAGCCATTTGAGTACTCTCAACAATTAAGAAATCCAGATAAAAAACTTTTCTCATATAGATTTCTGCAGAAAAGCGCGTAATTCAGTTTCCATATTGTTTTATCTTATTTCACTGGAGTTTCTGGGCAAACCCTCTTCGGTCTGTTGCTCTGTTTTCTGTCCTGCACAGGCATATTGACAATTTAACTGTTTTAAAACAATGCCACTCAAAGAGATATTACTATTCAAACAGAATATTAGAAAAACATATTTCCACTCTTTGTTGGAACGCAATTGAATTATTAAAATGAAATAAAAAAACTCTAATATTGAGTAATGTTCTTATTCATCTCCATCTTTCCTCCATTCCTCCACTTCTAATCTATTTATTCTTGCTTTTCTCTGATAACAGAATAAAAGATGTGTGCCAGAAAAAAAAATGATGGATGACTTCACCTCCCACAATGCCACACTGTATGTCAGCACAGAGGAGTGTCGATGAAAGACCCTTGAAGCTCGAGACAAAATGCTCCAGTGAAGTGACTTCCCAGAGCAAAGGGAGATGTGCTGAGAGAGAAGCTGCACACATGACGGCTTTACAACAGCGAGCGCAAACTGACAGTAATATCTGCCTGTTCTCGCAGGAGACAGCAGGCTGACAGGCAGCTGCAACTTTCATTTGACACACAGATACAGAGAAGCAGCATCTCACTCAAACCCCAAAGAACTGAAAAATATCCTTCTTTTCTAACACATGCACACGCTTTTGCACACTGACATTTCTTTCTTCTAAATGTTGCTCAAATTAAAATTATTCTATCTCGGAGGGACGCGAAGCTGACAGCCTACCCATCTTCTTTACCCTGCGCAGCAAAATCTTGCAGCCATTGGTTTTCTTTTCTACACCACATAACTCAAAAAGGAAATCTCCCCTGCCTCCAACCCCCTCTAGTCTCCAGACAAGCACTTTATCTTCCTGTCTGGCACAGCAGACTAAACACACTCTCTAATAGAGGGTCCAAGGCAAGGCTGTCTGGAGGTGGCGGAGCTTGAATATACTGTTTGAATAACATAACGCATCCATACTTTATCAGCAATGACACGGAGACATAATAGGTCATAAATACATAGACACACATGAGTGAATTTGTAACAGACAGCCTACAAAAATATATGAGAGCTGAGTGCATGAAAAGCAGCTTTGAAAGTGAGACCTCATGGAAACTTATTCAAGTTATTGCTCAGGTAGTTCAGAGAAAGTTTAAATGAAGTAAAACCAAAGCAGTCTGAAGGCCTACTTTTAGCCAACAAGCAGGTAGATAAAGAATATGTGAATCTGGGTAGAAAGGGTTAAGCATGTAACTCTTACAAACCCTTTGGAGACTGGGAAACTGTACGTGGCAAAGTGATTGAAAGTCCCTCAGAATCTATTCAAGGCACTTCCGCTCTCAGCGGACACCCACAGCCGGCAACACAGGGCGACTGTGGGTGTTACTGAGCAGCTTGAGCTATCCAGGAGCAGTGAAGTAGAACAGAAACAGTAAAAGTCACAAGATTTAATAGACAAGTTTAGTTAAGTGTGGGTGAGAGAAGACAGCAGCCTTGTGATGCTGGGTCTGTATGGCCATGTGATATTGATTGAAAAACCACAGTGAATGTTGTCTGTTGTGCGTCAGAGTATGATTCGTGCATTCGTACAGTCAGAGAAACAGGGGAAGGAAGAAACAATGAAGAACAATGTCATCCATCCATTAAAATCTACCCCAGTGAGCCATTTTCGGATATTTTCACTCATTTATATTCATGCATTGAGCACTAGCGTCGCCCTCATAGAGAAAGTGAAGATCAACACTGCCCCCTTCTGGATGTGAAGTGAACTTACAAACATGGCGCAGCAGCAAAACGTTCAAGTGCTTCTTTTCACTGATCCAGGGACCTAAATATAGCCGGGAATATTGAAGAAGGTATGAAAACATTAGAAATGGAAAAGAAAACATGTGATAAACAAAAGGCTTGTGCTCTGGCAGTCAGACAGAGACAGTGGGACTTTCACAATGATTTGATTAGGTTATTGGTATCACAAGTTTGTCTGCTAATTGATTTAATATTATTAGCACAAACTCATCCTGAACTTTATCACTGTGGCCTCATTCAATTGTGGACATGTATAAAATGACCAGAAAGTAGTTTTTTGGAGTAACTGCAGGTAAGAAGACTCAACATTTTTGACTTGAAAGTTGCCATCAAAGTTTGTTAAAGTAATAAACAGGGCCTTCACAGTGGACACACTTCCACTTACACTGTGAGTCACCGCCACTGAGGATTTCACTCCCATTGTAATAAATGTCATTTTCTTTCAAAGGCAAAACAGTCTTTTACCTCTGAGTGCTGCGTTAGCCTACCAGGCTGTCCTCTGTCCAAGCCTGACCAGCATCACTTGTTAAATCCTCCTGCAACCACATCTGTGGTGTGAGGCAGGATGGATCTGATTTCCACAGCTGATTGAAGTGAGTCAGTTTCTCAGGTTGGTATCAACACAGCTGACTTTGCTCCTGACCAGCCGCTCTTCTCATAGCTTCCCAAAGCAAACCAGGATGTGCTGAAATGGTTGCTCGGTTGCTAAGTTGGATTCTTGCCTCCAGATCTGTGGAGGTAAAACTGATTATAGTTCCACTGTGTTTAGTTAAAGTGCTTGTTTTAAAGTATACAGTCACAGCAGACAAGGAAATTAGCACATTGCTTATCAAGATATTGTTTTCATCTCATCTACTGCGACTTTGAGGCTGCAACAGCACTACTGCAATTATTCTTGCTCTGTTACTGTTGAATCAACTGAAAACTAAAACAAACTGTGTCACGTCACTGACTCCCAAAGTGGCACGCTCTTTTTGTTAGCACTGTCTGTTCAAAGGTCAGAGTTCAATGGTCAGCTACTGAAGCTGGATCTGATCAGCAGTGTCTTTGGTCAAGATAGACACACCTGAATGGTGTACATGTATTGATCATCAATCATTAAATAGTCAATGCAAGGTACGAATTACTCAAGACTCACAACAGAAGCACACAACATAATGAACTGGCTGAAGATGTAATTCATAACGCAGCTCAAGACCCCATTTTGACATGAAACATGTCATCAAAGCAGACAGAGATAGTGGTGGAACAGCTGTGCACAATTTCATATTGACTAGAAGCTTTCAGGGCTGCAGGTGCTGCTAAACATGCTGCTAAATCACAACAGCCAGAGAGACAAGAACAATAAAGTGAAATGAAATGAAAAATGCTGACACATAAGCAAGAACAAACATGTTGAAATATTGTTATTGGTGTCTTTTTCTTCTGCTTCCTCTAAAAATACTTTGTTTTCTTCTGCTGTGGCAAAATTGCTAGTGATGACATATTGTGTATAAATAACTGGATTCACTTCCCGGTAACATTTCAGCATCAGATAACAAACTGAGTGAGTCTGATATTTTGTTTGTCGTTTTTCAGTGATAAATTCCAGGTCAAATTACACGGACACGATACTAATGACAATTCAAACATGACACAATTTTATCAGGATTTCAACAAGATTTAGTATTTATCGATGAGTACTTCGGAGTAGTTACGGTGGCCTCCTCCGGTCAAACAGATTTTTCACACAGCCGCTGTTTGCTCAAGATAAAATGCTGTTTTTCTTTTCAACATAAAGATGTCAAGATGCTTAACTGTGCTTAGCCCCAAACTACACTTACCAGTTGGACTAAACGGCTGACTGAAGACCGACGCACGGCGGTGGGTTACTCTTCTCTCCGCTTCTTCAAAATCTTTGTTAGCCTTCGCGTCATCGTGCGGCTCCTCCTCTTATGCAAAGCGTCCTCGGTGTCCGGAAATGAACAATCCCGTGATGTAAGGGGAGTAGTAGCATAGCATCGGGATGACTGGAGTGCCTTTCTGCTCTGGGCTTTAAAACTTTTCCAGCGGTTGCTGTCATCTAACAGTTTAGCTCCGTTGTCGTCTACCGACATGGGGTTAGCGGGGTCGAAGGGTGTCGGAGGATGTATCCTTCCGCACCAGCGTTAACAACGGCATGAAGCCTCCAGTCGGACCTGATGGGATGCAGTTAGATTAGCCTCTCCGGCGAAGCCAGGTCAGATTTATGTGCCATTTCAGCTAGCAGGCTAGTTCATACGTCTTGGCGAGTTAATTATACAAGTTACATTCCGCTGCCTAGGCTGGGAACATGGCGCGGTTGCTGTTGGAGCAGCTGTCAGATTTCGGGGACTATACAGGCGGTAAAGAGCTGCCTGAGATCTTTAAACTGACCAATAACGAGCTCAAAAACAGTCTGTCAAATGTTCGCCTGAGCCCAGATGGACGTCACATCCACGTTATCCTCCGCAAGCCTAAGGTCGGTCTTGTGACTTTTGACAAGTATGAAAGAACCCAGCTGGCCCAGAACCAGAAGAAGCCGGATTTGTGGCTCTCACGAACTGTGCCTATTGTGGATATCTTCTATTTGGACCATAATAATAACAGCAGCAGAGACGCAGCGGTGGCAGTGGTTTATGAGGATGGAAAAGCTGAGTTTTGGAAATTCCGGGAGTGCAAACCTGGCTGGCATCTCCTGCAAACATCAGACTTGTGTAACAGCCCCCGAGCCAGAGTGGTGTCTGTCTGTGCCTGCTCCAATCTTATCATCTGGTGTGAGGAGAGGCCGCCTTCAGAAAGCTCCGCTGCCCTGAGCTCCACCAGGAATAAGCTGAGATACTGTGTTTGCAGACGTGACTTCGAGGTGGAGGAGGGGGCTGTCAGCCTGGGGGGAGTGAAAATCACCCTCCACAACAATCCTAAATTCACTGTGGTCTGCTCGGCCGAGAATGTGCATCTTATCCCTGATCTGAAAGCAAAGCCGCTGATGAGCATCTCCGGTTTTTTTCTCTCCTGGTCCCCTCGCCACGACTCCTTCACAGTCAGCACCACATGTAAGAACACTCCCCTAAAAAGGCTTTCGGCTAAAGAGTCTGACTTTAAGAGGCTGGTGACAGACTGTTTGGGATATTTATCAACTCTGGAGCCGCTTGAGATCTTTGATTTCTCCCCGACAGCCTGTGGAGGCCTGCTGCTGCTGCTCAGCTCGGGCTGGGTGTGTCTGCTGCAGAAAGATGGGGTGCTGCGGCAGGTGTTCAAACTGGCAGATAACTGCTTGGTAAAATGTGGCACTCACACTAGCCTCTGCTTGTACAAGGACACCCTGGCGCTGCTGATAGGGCAAAACCTGTATCTGATCGACGTGAACTGTGGCAGAGAGCTGGACAAGATCACGCTGAAGAGAGAGGCGGTATTGTATGTGAACCGGGTGGAAAGATTCACACCTCACCTGCTCTCAGAAACTGGACTTTTTGTGGTTGTAAACAAGGAGACTGACTCCAGAGATTGCAGCTCTAAGACAAAGCCTGGCTTCAGCACAGTGGAGAGCATTCATCCTGGAGCTCTCCTGGTGGAGGCTGTCTTTGAGGAGGCCTGTAAATACTACCAGCAGAGGAGCCTGAGCAGCACCCAGCTCACTGTGGACACGCTGATGAAAGGAGGTAGGTTTCAGGCTCCCATCTCTTTAGCCTCCATCCTCAGGAACTACCTCAGCACCGGGTCAAGACAGAAAGGCGCAGAGCTGTCCCAGAAAGGAGGTGTTGGATGCACAGCGGGGCAAGATAAACTAATGGGCTCTCTGGAGGCTGAGCTCAAAGCTCTGGTCTCTCTGGAGGAGGTGAAGGGCAGTTTAGTGAGAGGGAGTGCGAAAGAGGTGGAGGCCGTGTGTGAGAGTCTAGTTGAGAAAGAGGTAGGGAGGCTGCTGTCATCCTCAGAGCTGGATAGAGATGCTCTGCTTTACCTCAACTCCATCTTCAGCATCTTCCCCCGCCAGGTGTGGAGGGCGGTGCAGGCCACCCTTCAGCTGCACTACAACGGGGAGGGCTGTCTGTCCAGCAGGGCTCCCCCAGACGTGTGGAAAACTGTCCTGAGTCCCCCTGTGACGGCCAGCACCCCAGCCTCCCTCCCATTCACTAACGGCAGGCCAAAATACAACCATAGCATCAAAGGCGATCACGTTGCCAACTGCAAAGCCAAACCCACAAGCCCCACCCCGCAGGCTGCCCTCCCCGTGTTTGAGCTCCTCTGCCGCTCAGTTTTCCACTTCCAGCCCAGCTGGTTGCCCAGATTCCTGGAGCTCGCCCAGCAGCAGCAGGGCTCAGCTGGCCTGGGCCTGAGCCTGGCCTCTTCCTCCTGGAGCTTCTCTGGTGTGCGTGGAGGGGAGGGCGGGGAGAACAACGTGCCGCTCTACAAACGAGCCCTGTGCGTCTTGTCCAGCCTGAGCCCAGACAGAGACCAGCACCAGGACTTGGAGGTGGAGCTGCTGCTGGTCAGTGGGCGGCCCAATGCCATCCTCCAGGCTCTGAGGATCCTCATGGCCAAGCAGCAGTGGGAGTGGGTCATGCAGGTGGCCCAGAAGTTCTGCAAGCAGAGTCCACTGCTCAACAAGGAGATTTTCACTACTCTGCTATGCGAGGTGGCCCAGCACAGAGACCTGGACCCGTACCTGGACCTGCTGTGGGTGCTGTGCCCAGAGGACCTCACTGTCACCACTATCCTCAACTTGGTGCTGAAAAACCTCCCCCCTCCTCACACCCCCCCTTCATCCTCCTCCTTCTCCATGTCCAGCACCACCTCTTCATCCCCTGCCCCCTTTGTGGACTCCGAGAGCAGCCAGTTGACCATCGGGCTGCTGAAGCCTCTGCTGAGAAAAGTCCTTCAGAGAGAGACAAAGCCTAGTCAGCGCTACGTAGACATCCTCCAATCGCCATCGTTCCCCCCTCCCGCACCTCCTCGCCAGCCCACAGAGCAGCCCACGGCTGTCACAGAGCCCAGCGCGGACTCAGCTCTGGGCAGCGACATCGCCCTTCCCCTGCTCACACAAACACCTGAACAGCAGTCGTCCACACACACACCTGTCTCGATGGCCGGGGTGGCGCTGCCTGCTAACCCAGTGTGACTGACACAAAAATGGACAAACACTGAAAATGGAGAACAACTCGTAACACATTCCACACATAATCTGAATAAACCGTGAAGCTGTGTGTGTGTTGACAATCAGTATAAAGTAATACCAGTATCCTACAGGTACCATCAGTATAATGCAGTAAATTGTGACATTTGATGGTGTTTTTTTAAACCGATTGGTATTGTCAGATGAAGTATGACTACTAGAAACTATGAAATGACTACTGAAGGTCTTACCAGTGTAAATACTGCAGGTAATTTTAAGTCTTAATGTGTACATACTGTGTCTGCATTGTTATTTATCTCTTAAGCCTTAACTGCACGTGGATGAGAATGTTATTGCATAGACTTGCATTGAATAAGCCTTTATCAGAATACCATCAATAGATGATAATATATTGTGCTCAGACAGTATAACCCATGTTTATCTGCTCAGTGAAAAACAAAGCCACTAACTCCCATATTCGGGGTTTATCGTATCCGCAGAATGTTCTTTACTTTGCCTGTAAAGTAGCTGATGTCCTCTAACTTGGCTACAAAGCCAATCATCTCTGCCTTTAACTTGTTGATTTCAAAGTGTGCTCATGCGGTGGGTAATCTACTGAGTGTTATCCAGACAAGCTGGCCTTTGTGTTCAAATGTTTGTTTTAAGTGTGGTATGATTTAGAAGAGGGGGGGGTGGGGGTGGGTGGCAGGGTCCAAGGTTCCTTAACTGACTTCTGGTTTTGTACTTAATTATTAGAGATGCTGTTAGTTCAGCACCATTGACCTGTTTTCGGTGGGCTTGACCACCTTTAAACCAAACCCAAAGCAGTCTGCCTGTCTGGCTTTTGCTTCCTTTTTTCCATTTGTCCCTCCAGACTCCATCTTGTCCACTCTGCTCCCTCACAGGACATTCCAGAGCCAATAGCCAGTAAAAGTGACTCACAGTTGGAGTTTAAATTCAATTGCTGAGCTAATTCTCTTAGGATTTGAGTGTGGGGTGGGCACATTGAGACTAACAGAGGCTCCCTGCTGCTTGCATAAGGTCGTGTACGTGTCCCTTCACAGTCCCGGTGAGGTTAATGTCATTAAAGATTAACATCTTTAGGCCCTCTGTCTCCTTGTGCATGTAGTTTTCGGCATGCTCTGAAACTGATTGCACTTTTAAACAGTATGTAACTCCAGTCAGTATCCTTTGTACCGAGATTTTTATGCATCTGTGCAGATGAATGTTTTCTGATTAAGTGCTGGGAACAAAAGCATATTTACGTGCCTGTTGTCTTTGATGCCTTTGTTAATGCTTTCTGCTGCAGCAGTTTGTGCAGTGTGTTACAGTCAAAGTGTTTCTCTCTAACTGTGAAGCCCTCTAAAACAAAATGTCATCAGTTTTGTACAACCTTTGGAAGACGACTAAAAATAAGTGACAGTCAGACTCCAAAACGCTGCGGAACAATCAGAGTGCCTTTCACAGTGCTGCTCCTCCTCATTTACAGGGTAGTGTCACATTCCTGCGGCGTCTCCTCAGCTTTGCTCTCATTCAGGAGAAAGAGCTGGGGGTCGATCAGAGGATCGTAGAGTGCAGTGTGTCTGGGTTTTTTGATGAGGGCGACAGCTCCTGGCCTCCGCAGTCAAAGGTTGTTTTTATGACGGTTAAATTTCAATTGGCTGATTTCTTGCTGTCGTCTGATTGGTGTGTTAATAGTGTCATTCCGAGCTGTACACTTGAACAAGCACGACAACATCTGTGCAAAAGGTTTCAGTTCGGTGCCGAGAGTTTCGCTGTGTGCCAGACGTGTTTGAGAGTCTGAGAGTCACTGGGAACTCCCTGACTTCCCCACACAGGCCGCTCCGCCTGATGTTCAGATGTTAAACATAAATTTGCCTTAAAGTTTGCTTCTGGTTTCTGTTAATAAATAGAAATTCCTCCTTGGTTTCCGTGGCAAAGTTTCACATGTCATTTCCTTGTTTACTTTTGGTGATGCTCTCCTTTAAGCAGTATGTGAAAAAAGAAAACGTTAAAAAGTATTTAAGAACGGATGCTGTACGCTATTAAACTGAACATAAATCTTCTGTTTGCCGTCCCGAGTTTTACATGTTAAGCTACTTCAACTGCAACAAATGCACAGCTTGTAATGTTCAGTGTTGAGTCTGAGGTTTTGATTGCACTCGTGGTGTTATTTTAGATTGTGTTGTGTTCCTCTGACATCCCTGATGCATGAGGAACTGAACAGGCAGCCAGTGAACAAAACATTTTGTGTGTCAGCTAGCTTCTTTTTAATGGTACCTCTAAACATGCCATTGTCGCCTACCTGCCAAGTCCCTGTTCCCACAGATAGCTGCAGATCTGGGTTTTTCAGCTCTGTCAGCATACTCCATTCACACCACTGCACAACAACAGGTTTACCAGACGAATCACACACTAATCAATCTGAAGCAGCTAAAATGCCAAAGATGCTCTTCTAGGTTTACAGTTAACCTTGAAAGCAGTCGTCTGATGTAAAAGCTTATGCCAGCATTTGAGGTCTTGTACACACAGTTCATTCATCCGCTGCCCCCATTTCTGAGTTTCACCATATCCCTTCCATGGATAAATCCACTTACAGCTGCAGTCCTGTGTGTGTGTGTGTGTGTGTGTGTGTGTGTGTGTGTGTGTGTGTGTGTGTGTGTGTGTGTGTGTGTGTGTGTGTGTGTGTGTGAGTGTGATCTAGTGGTCGGATTTGAGTGTGTAAATGCACTCAAATGTTTCCATGGTCAGGGCTCATTAGAGGAATGTTCAGCTGTTATCCATTAAGCTTCTGGATCAGAGGCCGCCTCTTTTAACTAACTCTGATAACAACAAAAACACAGGTCGGACACTGAGTGCACTGCCGGTCCTCGCAGCAAATAGGCAGGTTCCACATGGGGATGTGAGGGTATGATCGCAGGAGGGGAGTAAGTGCAGAGATAGAAAGTGGAGGACGGTAAGTGCATCTTCAGCGTAAGAGACAGAGGTTAAAGGGACGTTGAGTCTTCCCAAAGGGCAACAAAACGGCAGAGAGCTGCAGAAATTCATAACCTGATAGCTCCATTCTCCATCCCTCCTCCCTTTCTGTTTCACCTCATGTCATGTTTTTCCCTCTGCTTCCAGCCTCTCCTGTTACAAGGTTCTGAGTCACACTGGGGCTGTAATGCCATCAATTACCTTGTTCTAATTATAGATGGCATCCTGTAAACAATGAATTCAAACCTGTTGTCCTCTGCTCTCTGAACAGCTGACTACACAGAGGGATAACAGCTTTAAAGGATATTTTTATCACTTATATTAACAGGTTTCTCCAGGTAAAGTTAATTTATATTTTACACAAGAGGGAATTTCCAACAGAAAAGCAACACTGAAGCTTGTAGGAGCTGAAAATACTATTTAGGATACTTAATGGAGTTTACAGATTTAACGGCCACACTGCTGCTCGTTGTCTCGCATGATTGGACTATAAAATGGTGTATGGATCATCAACATCATCTTAAATAGATGCTTTCCCCCAAAGGCCGTGATTTCATTTATATGCTGAAGGGTCGGATGCATCATTGATGCAAACAGTATGCAAACGCCAAAGAGAAAAGCTGGATTTGCATTGTTGTGAACCTCTGTGCGGTCGATTTAGAAGATGACTGCTGCATTTCACTGTCACACATTAATTGTGGGACAGCACAGAGACTTAAATATGCAGTCACAGTGTGATGAAGGTTCGTGTAGGATCCAGGGGGACGTACTGGCCTACAAATGTACACTGTGTAAAGTCCTTTCATGGGTAGCATGGAAAATGGACACCGTCTGATCTGTGAGATTCTTCTCATGTTACGGCTAAAAGGTTGAAAAATGCACTGCAGACTCAGTGACAGTTTTTACTTACAGTAGTTTTCACAACAGCGGGCAGAAATGTTCCCATTTTTTGATCACATTGAGCAAACAGACCATATAAAGTGCTGTATAACAGAGAAGTAAAACATAATCTACAATTGAGTACAAAGTGGTACAAAGTACAAAAACCATCATTAGCTGATCACGAATCACATCAGACAAAATCAATATTTACATCAACATATTTGAGAACGGTATCAAAACACTTTCTAGTTGCATTGTGTAGTTTGCAAGCGGCAGTGATGTGGTGGCATCAGTTATGCCAGTCACAGCTGGCACGTAAAAAAAGGTAATCATTTCATGATTTATGTAGGAAATTGTGCTTTGATTTCCAATACTAGTGCAAGTGTAAATAAGAATTTCATTAAAAAGTGTTTCCCACTGGACTTAGGTTGCCAAACCTCTGTAGTGTACAAGCAGAGGCTGGCACGTCGCAAATGCCAGTTGGCACTGTGACAACACTGCTGCCTTCTCTGAGAGCACTGCACACCAACATGACTACATACAACCAAGTAAATGTGATCAACTGTCACCAAAAATCAGCTTGACAATTCAGAATCCAGCAGCAGCTCACAGTTCATCACATCAAATGCATCCAAATCACTGATGTAGTACAATAAAAACAAACAAAACGATGGAAATAAAATCCCTGCAGATTCCCTTACGCCCTGTGTCCTCCTGAGCTCAGTTCAAAGATACTGCACGTAGTGTATGAAATGCATTTTATGACCCCTGCCGTCCCTTAATAAGTGGCTTTGCTTCTCCACCTTATGGTGAAAAACGGAATTAAAACAGTAGGTAACCCAACCCTTTTTTTCAGCTTGAGACTTTCCCCCAGAGCGAGAATGTGCCACATCTGTGCAGGAGTGCACCATGTGTTTTGATTTTGTCAAGCGATGCCACAGTTGTGCCTGCAGTCTTTTAAAGATGCACATATGCTGTCTTCTCAGGTGAATTTCATCTGGGGCCGCGGGATGTGGTTCATGATTATGCGGTCGCTGGATATAGAGACATTAATGTTAGTCAAAGGCAGGCTGGTACAGTCAAACAAATTAGTCATGCAATTCATGAATACATTAGTGTGTAATCAGATCCAGTACACGCTTGTTTGCCGTTTTTTTGTTTGTGTTACTTACTCATAGGCGTCAGAGTACTTCATTCTCCTGTAGTATTTGGCTAGTTTGATAGACAAGATGATGCTGGGGATGAAGAAGATCATGCACCAGCCCAGACTGAACCAGAACGCGTTCTACAGAGACAGAGACAATGAGTGAATACTATGTAGACCAAAGGAAAGCAATTTTCTCAAACTATAGTATTTCCATCAATTAGGCTGTAGGTGTGGGGCTAAACGCATCAGATCCTCACCAGAGACTCCACCATGTGTGAGCAAAGGATAATCTCAACAGAGTCCACAGCTCCTGCCACCGGCCCACAGCGGCCCACCTGCTGCGTGATCTGAGAGAGAACGCACACATCAGTAACTGTGCAAAAAGGTCATTTGTTTAAAAAAATCATTGGACACACACTTAATCCTCTTTAAGTGCATGCAAAGTATGTTAAAAGTGGAAAAAATCTGAACAGACTTTACCGTGAGGTTGGCCCAGTCAGCGTAAACAACGAAGTAATGCAGCTGACAGTCCAGAAACTTTCTGCTCTCCTGGGAATGAGAGAGAGAGAGCAGAGTGAATTCCACACATTCTCCCTGCTTTACAGTGGGGAGTCATGAGGAATCAGTGGAATGCCTGGCCATCTCAGCAAGTGGAATTCTGGGTAAAATCCTCTGAAGTGACCCGTAAATAATGGCAATGGCATTATGATTAGGCAAGGCAAGAAAATTAGGAAAGTATATTCATATAGCATTCAAAGTACTTCGCATAAAGCGTTAAAATTTAAAGGATGTGTCGACAAAGATAGTGGATTTAAAAGTCATCACAGTCTGTTGTTTCTCCATGTTTAGTTTGGACCCAGAACATCAGATGAGGCTTCACATGGCAGAAGAACACACTAGAGGCTAGTGCAGACGCTGAAGAACTGGTGTGATATGTTCAGTTTTCAGCCCCACAAGCTGGACCTAACAAATAAAATGGTCCCTAAAGGTCATCCCGGACCCTTCAGTACATCTGCTTCACTTCAAAGCATGCATGACTACAACTGACGACTAACACGATTGCACCCTAAATGTAATCTATGCCCTGTGGATGTGGAACCAACAAACGTATTGTTTCAACTACAAGCAGCACACCCGCACTCACTGGGCCACAGCACCTCCCCCTCGCCCCCCTCTGGCTAGATGACTGACCGAGCACAGGCATTAACAGACCACATGGAGCACTTTTTCTTCTACCTCATGTGACTCATGGCTCTACTCACGGTCTCCACGATCTGTGTCGTATTTGTGTTGAGGAAGTCTTGCGCCACTTCCACGTCGCTCAGCACCTCCCCCACTGTTCCCTAGAAGAGCCAAAGAGGAGAGGAATAAGCCGCAGAACGAGGGAGAGGAGAATGATCTTTATTCTTGGCAGTTCCAGGTGTTAGACGGTGTATTCACATTGATTTTCTCGACGGTGGATCGAAGGCTCCTGATGGTCGAGTTGAGGTTTTCCTGAGGGCAAAAGCAGTAGATGTCTATGTTTAAATTCAGATGGATGACCAACATGGGGAAAAAGGAGAACCAGAATGAGGAGAGATGACAGTCGAGATAGGGCGAACTACTCACCAGCTGTGGGGTGATGGTTGTTTCTATGTCAGACTGGATCAGCCTCAGGTCCCTGGCCTCATTCTGGAGCTCGTTTTTAATATTATTGTCCTTCTAGCAATAAGAAAATGGCTGGTTACGTAGATAGAATGTGGGCATCAAAAAACACTTATTGAGTTAGGAGTCATGTGATGTGTTTACAGCGCAGAAAAGCAGAGTCAAGTGTAAAATATTAACAGAGGATTATGTTTTATGTCAATTTCTTGTGACTCACTTGATGGTTAGCGAGCTTATCAAGTTCATCTGCTGTTGTATTCAGATTGATGCTGGAAATGTTGTTCAGCTGAGAGAGACAAGCAAGCAACAAAGGATCACAATTACACAGTTCCACATGGAAACATGTAACAACAGTACGTCCGCTCAGAGATACATGGAAGCCCATTAATAATGCCTACCTGCTGTGTGATAGCAGTGGAGTCAAAATCTTGAGCCGTGGAGGAGAGGCTGCTGAGCTGGCTTTTCACTTCAGGGCTCAGGAGAGTGATGGTGGACAGAGTGATGTCTGAATCCTCAAAGTACTGCTGGATCTGCTCTGTGTACTGCGTGTGACCGACAGAGAGGGGGATGAGAGAGGGACACGAACAGCACAAGTGATGATACAGGTTAGATCACTCAAAGACCAAGAATTTCAACATATGTTTAAAGTTATTCCCGGTTTCTCAGGAGACTCACTTTGGACACATTGAGCAGGTCTTCAAGGTTTACAATCTCGTACAAGTGGAGTGTCGTCCACAGAGGCTGGTTTTTCTCACAGTCTCTGTCAACATTAACATCAAGCCAGAATCAGGTTTACCATCAAAGTTTTCACATACAAGGAACTGTCCTTGGCATTTTGGTGCACAGCAATAAACACAGTAAGAGAAAAAGTACAAACAAAAGAAAAAGTACTGCAAAAGTTGAGAAACATAAAAGAGAAATGCATGAAACAAACTATGAAAACAGTAATAAAAATATGTCTGTTTTTAAAATGAAAAGAGCTGAGCAGTGCTTATAACAAAGAGGATGAAATGACAAAGCAGTGTGCAAAAGTTCACGGGATAAAGTATAGAGAATACACATAATGTGCAGAGAGGATCACAAAGGCAAGCACCTGATTACATTTATGGATTTAATGTGCTTTCTGAATCCTGCTGACTTTAGACAAGCAGAGGACAAAAAAGGAAGAAGAAATGATGCATATTTTTATCTTCTGGGATGGACGGGTGTAGAACAGATGTGTGTATGCATTTGTTCCAGTGGGAGAGGAGAAGTGGCATCACATACCTATAGACATCAGGGATACTGATGTTTGTTTTTAATCCCAGTGCTGGACCGATCTCCAACCCTGGAATTAAATCTGGAGTATCAATTAACTGTGGAGAGAAGAGGCAGTAATATTAACACTGAGACACTGAACACACATCTGCAGCGTTTTTGTATTTCTGATGCGTCCACATATAGGTGTGTGCATATGTTTTAGTATTGCTACCTCTAGCAGCTGTCCATTGTTCCAGGGCTGACAGAGCAGACTGTAAATGTTCCCACCCAGCAGGAACAGCACCAGCACCACTATCATGAACAGCCAGCAGAAGAGGAAGCTAAAACCTGCACCCCTGCAATCACATCCGGGTCAGAGATCAAACCTGAGCTCAGGGGGCGAAGCGGTTCAAACAGATGGGCTATGTGACGGAAAACAATGTGACAACCCAGCACTCACATCATGAAGAAGGTGCCTCCACAATCCGCCGTGCAGGAGCGCTTTGTGGGGTCTGCTTTGGATGTCAGACCCAGAGGGCCCAGGACAAGACCCAGGAGGTTACACACCACCACCAGGAGGACCACACAGCACAGGAGCAGACCCACTCCCCATCTGGAGAAGCATAAACACATGATGACTGCTTTTTGGCTTTTTCTTGTATTGATCACACGCATAAGACTTGAACATCCAGGCTTTTTACCTAATCTGCTCAGCTCTCTCGACCTCTGGCGTGACCCTGCCGATTTCTCTCTGCACCTGGTCCAGAGTCCCGGACACGTTGGTCAGAGCAGATAAAGGGATGTCATTGGTAACCTGCGAAATCTGTTTTTCAATGTCACCCAGCAGCTGCTTGCTGTCTGCAAATACACACAAATACACACAAAAACACTTGTTATGAAAGTGATCTTAGAAGTTTGTTAAGAAAGTATTGTGAGTAACTGTACTCACTCACTTTGAACTACATCCTTGGTTTCATTGGTCACCCTCTGGGGGATGCTGTTGAAATAGTCCTCCACCTGAAATGAAGATAAGCAGAACATTCATTTTCATAATATCATGTGAATACTTTTGAAATGTTGCATTTGTGTGTCCACATTTCAGATTCGCTAAGAAGACAAGAATAATATTATGAAAACTGATAATATGAGCATGTTTCTGATTGTGAGAAGTCACTGACCTCTTTGATTGTGGACTTGAGGTTTGTTTTATTGATATTATCCACTGCAGACTGGAGCCCGTTCAAGCTGGGACTCTGTGGAGAGCAAAATGAGTCACACACGTGCGACCATTGTGACCAGCAGTCACATGTAAGCACGTGTTATGCTTTAAACTAACAGCAGGGGGCAGCAGACTTCAACAAAAATAAACAGAAGTTTTCGTTGCGGTTATGAAAGAGCCACAACTCAATAAGCTGATTTAAAAAAAATTAAAAAAGAAGAATTTTGGTCAATGTCTTATTGCTTTGTCATAATGAAGATCATATTTTAAACAGCACATTCCTTTAACTACTGATGAGGAGAGGAGAGGCAAGGGGGAGTATGCATGTGTCACAGTTAGTGGAGTGTAGGAGGAATACAGTAGAACAGATGGGAGGAGGACAAATCAGCTGTTCTGACAAAGCCAAAAATGAAGAGCTATTATCATGTGTGTCATGTCAGCCTGCGTCAGAGATGGTTTGATTGCATAAATGATCCTTCCTGTTGCCTCAGGAGGATGTCTAATAGGGCTGATTCTTAGTCTGCACGTCAGCACATTTGTAATCTCGGCAGTGGAGCCTAACTCCTCCTTTGCATAAAACCAGCGAGCTCACAGGAGAGGATGTGCAGACCAACCTCATTTTAATTTGCCTTTGTTCTTTTAATTCATCCATCCAAGAAAAAAACACAGGAATATCACATTGTGTTATGCAAAACCAGTATACTTACAGAGATGGAGGTACCCAGTGTTAGCTTCTGTAGCTCTGGATTCAGGGCGCTACAGTTGATACACTTTGCATTGGATAAAGTCTGATTGATCTGATTTTTAACAGCAGTGACATTGGCCTGGAGGCGGTCCATGCTGGACTGCAGCTGGGTCAAAGATGAGTTCAGCTTGTCCAGTTTGACGTTGGTGCTGATGGTCTCTGCTCACACAAATAGAAAACAGACAACTGTTACTCAGCATGTGCACAGGTTTAAAAAATAATAATCACTTTAAGACATTCATCTGTGGCCTTTTTGGAAGAAGGCTGCTTTGAATTCCCAAGCAATTTAAAAAGCTGAAATGAAAGGCAGTTCTGAAACAAAACATGAGCGCTATGAGAGAACAGCAGGAACTTGATTTTTAAGAGAGATATTATCCAGCTGCTTTGAGTGAAGCATAAAAAATATTTTCCGTATTGCTCTATTGAGCCTGCTCTGTGTCAGAGCAGACATGCAGTGTTAAGAAATGCATTAAGTAAATTATGAATCAGCACTTAACTTATCAAGGTGGCAAATGGGGAATTACAGCAGCATAAATAAAAACTTGAAATGAAACTACTTGAATTGAAGAGAAATATGTTTTGTTATTATTTGATTACATTTTTATCTGTCTGTCCTTGACGTGGCCTCAGTTTGTAGTTGGATTCTGAGACAAAAGACCCCTTTTATATAGCTGCATTTCATTTCAGCTTTCTAATTATTTCTGTATGTTTCTGTTTATGTCTTTTCTATTCTTTCCTTTTCTATTAAATGATTCATTAATTGAAGGCATAAGAAGTGAAATGCAGTGCACACTGTACTGATGAGCAGATTACTGGTCTCCAGTCAAATTTGTACACAAGCATTTACATGCTCAGACTGAAGCAGCACAGAGCGTGCAGGTACACTATACCTTGATCCAGAAGTCTAACTGAGCGCAGCGCTGGGTCCAGGGTTCCTCTGAACCTCTCCTGGATCTCTGTTCCCAACTGAGATCCAATGCCTTAATTATTCAGACAAACAGGAGTGAGATGCTTAATCATGTGATGAGAGCAGAAACTGCATCACAGTGGTTAGAAAGAGGGAAACCCATTCCTCCATTTTTACATTACTAGTTCCCTGTTCTTACCATCTAGGTTTCTGGTAACCTCTTGTACAGTTTTGTAGCTCTCATTCACCACATAGTCGACTTGCTGGAGATAGGCAGAGGAAAAACAAACTATTTCAAACTGTGCACACAAGATATGGCTTGAATTACAAACTAGAATATGTCAAGGACTGATTCCATGAGCTAATCATGCAAAGCAGCTTTTGAAAATGGACAGGAACAAACAGAACATGACCCTGTCTTTCCCTCCAACCCTTTCCCACTCTCTTGTATCTTGAGATAAGCCTATTGACACTGCAGAGCGCAGCGCTGGCCATTAATCAGTGGACTGACTGGAGAGATGGGGGTCTGTTCTCACAGCACATTGATGGCAGAGGTGCAGGACATCATGTGACAACAAAGTCATTCATGGTTTTAACATCATCACTGATAAAGAATAAGACCTCCCCAGACCTTTGACCTTTGTATATTTCCACACTCATACATGCACTTTAATCAGCAAGAGGGTTTCTCTCACCTGAGGCACCGCACTGAGGAAGGTGTTGATGTTGTCTATAGTTTTATTGAGCTCCACCGGACTCTGGTCCACGCTCACATTGAGGGCTTCATTACTTTTGAACATGCATATGTTTCCGGCACTACAAACACACACACACACACACACATATTCAGAGACACAATTAAACTTGTGTCTTGAACACAGAGTCAATCCAAGGGAGATTCACACAGGCAGTGAGGCATGCATATTCAAGCTGTCTTTTTTCGATGCTAATTTCAGATAACACATCATTATGCTGTTCAAAAACACACATGAGAGCACAGATGCACGCACACTCACAGGATAATGACTGTGGTGATGAGCGCGCTCCAGTAGAGGGTTCTTCTGCGACAGTGAATAGAGGATGTCTGCTTCTGGTACATCTTCCCACCACAGTTGCCACAGCAGCGACAGCACGCCAAGAAGAAACCAACTATGGGCATCAGAACGATGTACAGGACGCCAATGGCTACACACACCAGGAAACCCACTTGGTAGACCAGGGTCTGTACACAAAACACACATGCACACAGATGATATGTATTACAACTAAAATGGCACAAATATCAATTTCAAGGCCTTGATGGCAGAACAGAGGCAGGTCGTTGTGGTGTGTTGTGACGTCAAACACAGTGACACATCACCAAACGGTAGTTTTACTTTACTGTGGTGACAGTCCACAATCAGAGTGGATGAAAGAGTCTCAGTAACTTCAGTCATATGCACAAAGCTGCTTTTACATTAAGTCTTCTCAGATTACCAGCTCCGGGGATTTCTAAGGAGGGTGTGTCAGCAGTTTATTCCAACATCCTGGAATATGTGAAACTCATGCACAGTCACTCACTTCTTTGATGAGTTCTTGATTTGACTGCACCTGGTCAATGTCCTTGACTATTTTCAGGATCAGATCTAGAAAGAAAACAGAGAGAAGGGTTTTTTGTGCCTCTGTTTTTGAGTTACTTTGAGTAGTAGGCTAATTCTATCCTACGCTGCCAGTCCCTGTCCTAGTTATCCATGTACAAAAGCCAGGCTGGTGGGGATTAAGTGTCCTGTGTTCCATACAAACATTTTAATCTCTCTCATTGTAAAAGTGGAAATCTGACACCCCCAACTTGTGGTTACTTGGAAACCAGGACAGCTTTTGGGAGAGATTATGTTTTTACACACCAAAAAAATAATAACACAAAACCTGCTCTTTATGTTCCCACAGACCCCTGATCACAAAACACAGGCGCAGGTAACTGAGAAGGGAGGAAAAGGTTCAGGTGTCCTTCACACAAACTATCTGTGTAGTTCTCACCGTTTGCCTGTCACATCAGACTGCAGTCTGCCATGTCCTGGAAATTTGCATTTCACCTCATTGCTTTGCATTTCCCTTTTTTTACCCTCCCGTGTATTACTTTAAAGTGCATTACTTTTAATACCAATCTCTGCTGGAGTCTCTGTGAATTACAGTGAGGTGTGAACAGATATTACATATATAATATTACTGTGAGCTTGAGACTTTCAAAAGCTTTGCATTTCTCTGCATGTTGATGCAGTCTGCATGAAGCTCTAAGATAAGAGTCGGTATCTCAAGAATTTGGAGGGTGGTGTCTTTTTTTTTTTTGAAGTCTTTCAAAAACTTAAAACACAAGAGGAAAATTCTGAGGAAAGGATTAAACTTTGTCAGCTCTATCATGAGCTGTAACTGTTAGCATGTCTGCCGGTTTACTGCCAGTAAAAGGTCCAACGGCAATGGGCTTGTTATTGGCTTTCTGCATTATTTTGTATTGTTACAGGTTTTTAGGGCCATCACGTTTGTGGATATGTCTGCAAGCCAAGATGCAGCTAAATCAGAACTGCGAGTAATGATCGCAGCTCAGTCCTGCTATTTCCTTGTTTTTGCGATGTTCACAGTTCAGTGTTAGACACCATTACATTTGCCAGACTCGTGGCTTATTCCTCTTTTCCTCCTTCTCTTTTGTAAAAGTCAAGCACAGTTTGAAAATAGGAAGAATAAAGCATAATCTAAATCTAACCACTGCATGGCTTGTCCAATTCTGTTTTTCGACAGTAAACATTCATGGGTTACATTAGAATGAATAAGCAGCCATCAACCATCAAGTCCAAGTTTAAAGGTCCAGTGTGTCAGATTTAAAGACATCTAGTGGTCAGAGAGCAGACTGCAGCCAAGTGAACACCCCTCCCCTCACCCTTCCCTAAAGCAGCTGCTAAAACTATGAAAAAACACACAAGGCCTTCTCTAGAGCTGTAGAAACTAATGCAGAAACACAGCGGTACAACATGGCAGACTTCACAGAAGAGGGACTACTCCCGCTGTGAACATAGAGTTCATTCTAAGGTGATTAAAATAGAACATGTGATTATAGGTTACACTAATGAAAACACAACTGTGATTATCAAATTCCATTTCTGCCAATAGATCCCCTTAAATACTACACACTGGACCTTTAAGACACTTTATCAAGGTTCATGTTTTTAAAATGTGTCACATTGTCACATTTTAGCTAGATCATGAATCTACATTTGAGACAAGGGTCTGTTTTTTGGTTGGTGTATAACACATTGGTGAAAGCATAACTTTTTTTTTTTTTTTGACTAATCAGTCAATTTTTTTGGATTATTTTGCTTCCACCACATGTCTTCTTTCAGACTAGTGGAGAGAAAATACCCAAAATACACATTTAGGTATTTTTGTTCGTTCAGATTTCGGTTCTGGATTTTAATGCAAATTAGTGCATATTAATAGATAATACCTCATTTGCATATAACATTTCAGAAAACTTAACTTAAATAATAACTGTCGACATTTCATGGTAATATCTACTTTTACCCTATTCACCTGTCGTTTCTTATTGTTTGTATAAAAATAAATGGAATTTTACAATGCATATCTTTAAAGGCAGCTTTCTCAAAATTTGTTTTTCCTCATACTCTTAGCCAGAAATGTCCACTTCAGTAGCACTTAAATGCACTAGACTTTCCAGTTTTATTCCAGTCTATATTCTCGAGGGTTTTACAGAATTCATACATCATTCACAGCCTGATTTCTGTCACATTTTCTTCCCTTTTTTATGGCTGTTGACAGTAATTTCTGATTTATGAAGTGATAAAAAGAGATATCCCAATTTCCCTCGGTAAAAACGTTTGACTCAAACATGTCAAAAAAATGACTTTTGAGCCTAGTTTTATCCAGTGTTCAGATATCTGTAATGGAAATGCAAATTTGCTCATATTTAATTAGATAATGCCTAAAATTTCATAAAACTTGTAATTCCAACTATATCTATTGGTTACATTTTTATCCTTTTCACCTGTAGTGTCTCCTCTTCATCAAGAATGAGCCCTAATGATTGACCTGTCCAAAAGAACTCCACAGAGTTAAAATTTAGCTTAGTGGCTTATTGTGAAGCAGAAATCCACCGTTTATAAGGAGCCATCAAAGCGTTTGCCTTATTATAGAGCAATTGCAGACAGTGTCCAAATCACTGTCAGCACTTACTGTTGACATGGAAGGAAATAAAGATCCTTTTATCTCATTAAACAGCTGCTGGTTGAAATCCATTCACAATATCAACATAAAAACCACCATATCCAACATGATGAGTACAATGACTTCAAACAAAGCTTGTTTGGCGTGTTCTTGTGTCCATCTGTTTTACATTTTGAAACCAATACCAAGCAGGAAGTAATGTACAAAACAGAGAGGTGTTTATGGAGCAATTACAACACATCGCAGGGACAGACAAAAGACCACAGGTGAGTCGCAAATCTGAGTCGCAAGAAACATCATGCTGAAAGAACAGGGAATAAAGGTTAAAGATTGACTGGCCAAATACAAGAATTTCCATTAGCTTACTGATTAACCAATCCTGTCGTCTTATTTGTATGAGCATTATTAGCTCGAGGGCAGATGTGAAGGTTAAGTGTGATGTGTCACATTTGTCCTGGGGATAGAAGATAGCATAAAAGCCAAAAGATTCGAGATTGAAATAGCACCTGGTTGCCCTGTGAGCTACATAAATGTCCTCAAACAGAGTAAACAGATGGAGTTCTGTGCATCAAAGATTCAGGATGTTTGCTCAGTGAGTAATACTGACGACACTGACCTTTAGGGAAGGGGTTAGGCTGAACAGTGCGCAGGAAGGACTGGACCAGAGCTGCCATGAAACCCACAATGGTGCCCTCCCCTGCTGTGTCCTGGTAGTGGGGCTGGGTGAGGCTATGTGGGGCGGCGGCTGCTGGGCAAGTCGCGCGTGGAGGGACAGACTGGGCCAGGCTGAGCCCCAGCAGCAGCACTCCTACTCCAGCCCTGAACACTGCAGCGCTACCCTGCCACGGCCAACCCCTTATACTCTCACATAGCCCCATGTCTACAGGTGAGACGGGTGGGGAAAGACTTGGTTGGACAAAACAGGTTTTATAGAGTGATCACCTCATGGCACAAGCTTCATCTGCGTCTGAAGGGAAGAAAAAAACATAGAGAATACAATGACACACTCATACGAGGCGGGAGAATTACAGATTGGAGAAGAAACCCACAGACTGAGTCACAGAGACAGAGGTCGCCGCGCAATTCGTTACAAAATGGCAACAACAGAAAAAAACTGTTTTGCAGAAGAAACAGAACAATGATATTTTGTATTTTATGTCTGAGAACAACAGCGCCCTTTAAGCTTCTCTTGTATGCTTCTATGTTTTCTGTCATGGAGCACAGGGGGTGCTGACATTTAAAAGTTACAGGAAAAGTCTTGGGAACAACTGACAGATGAAGCATGTCTGGCAGGGGTGTCACCTCTGTGTTCACAGTGTAAACACAGAAAAGCTGCCTCAGATACCTCCATTACATCTGTTTATCCAAACCCATGCTTGTCTCTCAGAATTGTAAAACACTTAGAACATTAGAACAAGAGAGGAAACATCTTCTGCCTGCACGAAACTCCAGCACAATATATGGATATCACTTATTTCTAAAAACATGCTTATCAACCGGATATCTTTTGCAGGTATATCGCTCATAAGCAAATAACTTAACAAGGGTAAGGCCCTAAAGCAAATGAGCACATCTACTTCCTCTTATGGTTAAAGCAAGCTGTTGAAATCACAGAAATGCGTCTCTGTATGGACATGATCCTTAACCGAACACACAGCAGCCTGAGGATATTTACTGTACATACTGGGACTCTGGAAACAAACTGTCTGAGTAGTTCATCCACATCTGACCTGGTTAGCCAAGGTAAGAGCATGTGAGCAGCAGTGAGAGGGTAAAAAGTGAAAAGAGGTCAAATAGGGAAGGAATAGATATGTAGAAGAAAACCAAATGTAGACACAGGAGAGCTGAGGGAACATGTAGCTGTTTTCTTTTCAGTCAACTCACCTTCTTTGGCCAGACAGTGAAGGGCAGCTCTGCTGCTCTGATCTTCTCTAATTCAGTCAGGGGTGTATGAGTCTCACAGTCCTGTAGAAATCTGATATGCTCTGCTCCAGCTGACAAGTTGTCGCTGACTGTGTGCTCGCCTGGAGAACACTGGCACTAAGAAGAGAGGGAGGGAGAGGAGGGAGAGAGGGAGAGAGGGAGGGTCTTACAGGCAGACACGGAGAGAGGGAGGCAGCAACGTGGGGAAGAATGAGAGTGGCCATAAGGAAGCAAATAAATGTTTCTTTCTAGGATTCTGAAGTGTGTAGGCTTGACAACAACCCCACTTTTTCCTCATGGTAGGAACAATTATGCAAATAGCAGTTATATTGCAGCATGGGTTTAGAGTGGGGGAAACAAGGAAGCGCAAAATGAATTTCCAGAAAAATCTGGTCTATTCCCTCTGATAAAAGGTTTTTATGCTGGATACGAAAGGTAATTTTCGGTCATGCACTCGACAAGCAAATCAGTCCACATCTGGTGTGGTGTCAAAACAAGTAACAACACAGCCCAAATATGCAGGCCAAGATAGCTGGGAAAGACACACTTGGGAGAGGGAGTTGTGGGAGCACACAATGCCTAAAGCTTGCCAAGAAATTCTCAGAAATATTTCAGTCACCGTTATTTGCAACAGCTCAGAGGTTCTATTTTCCCCATGTTATCGGCAGTGTCAAAAAGGAGGATACACAGTGTAACTGTGCGAGCAAACAAGCCGACACAAGAGTCAAACCATTGTTCTCTACAGGCTGAGCGAGGACGAGACGGAGACAGTGCTATTACTTACCTGTAACCTGCTTCTGCAGAGACACCACTTCGAAGTAGGAGATACGAAACTGTGACAACTATTCTTATGCTTTTCATCACCGTTCAGTGTGAGAACTTCCACACCTCTGTTACTGGGATGAGAGAAAATACATCTGCGTGAAACAGAACAGGAAGGTACAACCAGCAGAAATCTGATTTCCCTTTCTGAACTCGACTGATGCAAACCAAGAGGAAGGAGTTGTATAGCCTTTCTCTACTGTTGTTTCCCTCATCAGGTGACTGGCTATCACTCATCCTCAGTTCACCTCCATCCAAACTCATTAATTACAGGATGATCCTTTAATCTGCCACTAAGAGAGCTCTTACCAAGTGGCTTTGGCATGTGAAGACTTATGGAGGCCTTGCAATGCTCTCACGCAGTCATTGTCCTCAATGATTCTGTGCTCCTGAAACAAAGGCACCTCCAGGTCATGTGAGATCACTGTGTTAACAAAGAGGAAGCCAAGTTAGTGAGTGCATCATAAACTGAGGTCATTTTGTCACATATATTGACGAGCTCCTGTGCTCAAACACCAGGAACTATTTTCTACCTTTTGTTGGATCAAAAGCCTGTTGTGTTTCTGTTCTTGTAATAAAGAGTTTGGCATTATGGCCATCGCTATCTTTGTTGTTTTTTTTGTTTTTTGTTTTTTGGAGCCAGAAGTGACCATATTTGGACTTGAAGGTGGAGCTGGGGAGGATATGCATTGCTATGCCTCTGTCCTGATTGGATCTCACTGAGAACCTGAAAACATGCTGTGGTAGCAACTTTGGTCGCCGCACCCTTAATCATACCCTGCTTTTTTGTCTGTTTTAATATAAATGGGACCATAATCATGCTGTATTGAGGAAAACTTGAAACTAGTAACTGAGAACAAAGACCCTTTAGATAACTGCTTACCAAGGTAATAAATCAAATGAAAAGTTGGATTATTTTCTCATAGGCTCCACTGGGCACCACCAGTGGCCCCCTGCTGGCCAAAAGAAAGAAGGCAGGTCTACAGCATCACTGGCTTCACTTTTCAAGATCCATCCACTTATTATACTGTCAATGGCCTGTTCTGAAACAGCTTTAAAGATTTACTTTTTAGTAAAAAAAAAAAACACATTTATCACTCTTCTGTCTCCATTTGTTGTGCAGTACATCTGAAACGCATTTGATTCACCACTTTGGCAGAGAAAACAGACACCTCTATCTAACTATGGCTATTTATTACACACACGGTGACTGTCACAATTATTCATTATTCCTCTTTTCCTGACAATCAACATGCCTGCCGTCTTCTACATTACTTCTGCCCTGCTGAGAAAGAATGGGTAACTTGAAATAAATAACAATGGCTGGTAGAGATGGGTCACACTGTGAATTGCATCCTTGACAATTTGGTGTTTAACAGTTCAGAAACAATGGCTGCAGTATCCTGCTCACACATCCACTTCAGACTTTGTTTGAATAAAGTTCTGGGCACAGCTCTTTGTCTTCTTGGGCCATGGTTCTTTTGCCTCGCTTTGCTTTTGGTGACTAGTTGTTTTCCCACGGTTATAGGAGAAAATGCCAGTGATCTGTTGTATAATTTTTCTGTGTTTTTGTGTTTCTCTGAGTTCTGTGTGGTAAAAAGCATCATCACAGCTGAGTCCAATGAAAACAAACAAAACATTTCAGTGAAAATTCATCTTTATTGATACCATACATGAATCATCAGACAGAAACCTGGCAAAAAATATAGATATAAAATCACCCCTATGGTGAGGTGCTACAGGAGCCAGCTATGGGTGCATTACCATTTCAGCTCTGTCTCACATATCACAAACCCTTACTCCCTAAAGTATGTCAACTTAGGAAACACAGGGTGTTGAAAAGTTGCCCCTAAATTCAATTCTGTCGGCCTTCTGAGTTGATACACTACAAAAGTAAACTAGGGGTGCTAGAGACAATGAATAAGTACTTGAACACAACAGCCTGCAGCTCAGCATGGATTAACAGACAGCAGTTTTGCCAGATACTATAAAGATGGAGGAATTTCTGATGTCTGCCCAGTCTGTCCTGGTGCTGTGAGAGACCCCTGCTGGGAGAGTCTGCATATTACTATCCAATAAGTGTCAGATAGATTCAGGGTGGTGCTCGAGTCCAAGAGTTAGGCAACATTTTCCATTATATGTATGTAAACATGAAAGCCTGACACAGCAGCTTAAGGTCAAGCCCAGTGAGTCTTTTTTACCCCCGGATGTGACGTCAATGGTCAGATATATTTTTCCATTAATGAAATATCAACTTTTTCAGTTATAGATTTGAAATGTATATGAAAAACATCCATCAAATACATTACAAAACCATAAAGATCATGAGTGAGGGTTTAAGTAGATTTTATTTCATTTAAATTTCACTCAAGGTTGCGCCATTGTGGCACACTTCCAGCTTTTGAGGAACTCGAGGCTCTTCAGATCAGAGGATGACAACTTCACAGAGAAAGGGATAACTAACGTTTTCTCTAAATGTGGTTATTTATTGGTTTTCAGCAGATCTGATGAGCAGGAACCTACAACAGAAGAAACTGGCTATTAAATATCTCTTTAATGCGAACACCTCGAACCATTGTAATAAACAGGCCAGAATAGCCTCGGAGCCGGATGTCAAAAAACACAAGTAATTAGCATTAACTGACTCAGCAGCCCCACAAACTCCTCCATATATTATCATGAGTATTGTACAGGTGGGCTGGACCTAAACGGGATGTCAGTACATAGAAAAATAAATACAGTTTGCTAAAATGAGGGCAAAATTCTTTTATCAGTGATTGTACCATTAAAAATCACGTTTAAAAAAACTTTTAAGAGGTTTTCATCTCTTTACATTAGATTGAGTTTCTCATAGTTCTAGGGAGGAATACATAGAATAACTTTTACAGAAATTACTACCTAAAAATATACAAGCACAGACACAAACATGAGGAGTAAAGCCAACAAAATGATTCTTCATAAAACATAAAACAGCACAGTGTAATCAATATCTAAAGAATCTTTACATGTAGCTCCTTGGTCTGCAGCTTTCTTAACTGTGATTAAAAACATTTCTGGGAAACTTAAGTTAATACAAAAGTCTTTTTTTTTCTTATTTTACAATCCTGTCAAAACTTGTTTTTAAAATATTTTTGAGTAGCAAATTTGAGAAGTTTTCCGTAACTATGTTCTCTGAAGAGAGGACCCCCAGATAGAGATTTCAAGACGAAGCAAACAGTTCTGCAATGACAAGTCAACAGATCCAAACCAGGCGCTTGATGGAAATTTAGTGGGGAAAGCAGTTTCCAGTGTGCTGCTTTGGACTCACATCAAACAAGATGTAGTACAGTATTTAAACACTAGCCTCATTCTCCCCAACCCGTTTTCTAGCACTGAAGCCAACGGCCATGGTAACAGTGTGATGTCTGACACAGATGGATGACATTATATCAAGCACAGACTTACATGAAAGTTAATACCATCACAATAAGAATGATCTAACAGCAATACTTATACATTAATATACTGCAGGTTTCAGATGTTTTACAGTTCTTACATTAGCAATAATAGAAAAGAAAAAAAATACACCATCAATTCATAAGAAAAATAGATTGGAGTTAATAGTGGAAAACAGTGCAAAGAATATTCTGGGGTGTTTTTGTTTGCTTGCTTGTCTGTTTTATTTTTTAGAAATTGTTTACAAAAATAAAAAAAATTCAAAACAAGTCTAAAACATAGAAAACAAAAACACACTTCTGTAGCGTCTGGTGCTCTGGTCCAGACATGCTGTGTACCACCTCTCTCCAGTACCTCAATGTTTTATGCTGTAGGTGTTGGTGAGAGTGTGAGTGTTGGTGAGTGCACTGGTCTGTGTGTGTGTGTGTGTGTGTGTGTGTGTGTGTGTGTGTGTGTGTGTGTGTGTGTGTGTGTGTGTGTGTGTGTGTGTGTGAGTGTGAGTGTGAGTGTGAGTGTGAGTGTGTTTGCGTGTGTGTGATTGTGTTTGCATGTGGTGTGAGTGTGTGTGTGAGATTGTAAGATTAAGCGTAGTGGTTCTCAACTCCGGTCCTCAAGCTCCGGCACTGTACAGGTTTTTGTTCCAACCAGGTCCTACAAAAACAAATGATTGAGTTTTTAAAAACCGAACGTTGAATTTTGATACTAAGAGTGCACACAGTTTTCTGCAGCCTGAAAAAAAAATAAGTTAAATAAAAGCTAAGCATTTCTTCCCTGTGACATGAGCACAACAGAAACAACGAGGTGCGTCGTCAAGGAACACGCACGCCCGAGAGACCCGAGGTTGGAACAAGAACCCACTGACATGGTCGCCATGGCGAGCACTCGGACAACAGGACACACCAACTTTGGCTCAAACGCTGTGGTGAGCGATGATGGGGGGTAAACACACATGCACACACACCGCCACCCCGCCAGTCTCACCACACCTCTAAGAGGACTGACTGGAGCCGAGCAGACAAGGGCCAAGGCTGAGCACCACTGATCATGTGCAACAATGTGAGGGAGCGAGTGGGACTCTGCTGACACTGTCCTTCATGTGACAGCACAGAGCTTTATCAGTCCATCAGCTATCATCCCTTTTCCCTAACCACCTTCCTTTCGTCTTAAAAGTATAAAAACGGAACAAAACAAAAATTAACACAAGTGCTCGAGGCCACCCTCCCTGACTCCTCTCGCTAGTATGTTGGCTCAAGTGGATCCCAATAGCTTTTAAGCATCGAAAAAGTGGCTGGCTGAGACCACAGCACTCTACTGGGATGACTGGGAGTTGTCATTCTTGCTCTCCTGACTGGAGGGAGCCTTGTTGTTCCAGGGCGAGTGTGCCCCCAGTGCAGGCGAGCTGTTGAAACTGTCCTCATCCTCCAGGCCATTCGCCCCATCGAACTGCGTGTTCTCCAGCCGCGTGATCAGACGCTCGTCCTCGTCACCAAACTCCCCTCCCATCAGAGTGGGCTCTCCCACCATCATCACGTCCTAAAGGGGACAGCAAGGGCCGGTACATATTATCCCCATAACACAGGGGGGTGCGCGGAATGACTGGCTGCACGGACGAGTTGTAGCTGTAGCGTTTTTTACCTACGGTCTAGGTGCGATCTAACTTGGTTGACTTCCAGCGTTACAAATGAATTCTAATCAATGAAGTGCATTATAATTGATACTTCAAGCTAGGTTACAGGGGGACCCCCAGTGTTACAATCCTGAGGTATTAGTGTCGTCTCATTCTGAACCCAATCACATCAGGACAATGTGTCGTCAGGGCATCTACCCTGACGGTTCAGCAGTCCAAGTGGCACTGACTCCCTGCCCCTGTTCGGAGAACCAGGGTCAAGGGGCCCTCCCTACTGGCCAGCAGTGGGCATCCCTGATCCTTGAGTGCTGCACCGGGGGGGGGGAAGGGGAGAGGGCGGGGGGTTTTCATTCCACCTCGGGTCTCGTTCGCTCAATCAAGCAACCAAGTAAGCAAAGACAGCAGTGCTTGCGTGAATCATGTGCTCTGATAGGCTGAGTGGTAACTCTGAAACCAAGTCGATACAGCGGATTTAGAGAGAAAACCTAACTGTCCAACTGGAGATCAGAGCAAGGTAACCCTAACCCATGGCCCCAAAGTATTTTACTTACAGTAGAGATGGAGATCACTTGTACCTCCTCTTTATAAACCCATAAACCTGTGGCCCCAGAGGACCAGGGACTGCCCATCACTGGTTCACATCAGGGGGTCTACAAACTACATCTACTCTTCCCCAGTAGAATTACAGAAATGAACCCCCCTCCCACCTGAATCCAAACCCCACCTTCAGATCTATATCCTGACCTGCTGCTAGACCTACTCCTAAACACACTAACAACACCAGCTACCACCCCTACACCCACAAATAACTTTCTGACCTCCTCACTTTTCTTTCCAGCCCCTCCACCCTGCCCTATCCTCCCATGCCTTGCTCAGCTGAACTTGGAAGGTGAAGATAGAGGTCAAGTAGATGTAATGCTTACAGGTACCTGGCTGGAGAGTGAAAAGCTGTTGGCTGGACTCTTCTTTTTGCTGTTGCTGTTGTTATTGCTGCCTCCGCCGGAGCTCACGGTGCTTCCACCGGACACCTTCCTTTTCCGCCGCTTGTTTGGAGCTTGTCTGGCTGGCTCAGCTACGAGCAGACGAAGGGAGAAGATATGTTTCATAATCAAGTACTTAAATCTCTATAAATCAATTGTCTCCATGTCCTGATGCTGATAAGGTCTTGTGTTTGATAACTTGTTTATGAGTACTCGACAGCTTACTAAAGTTGGGAAACACTGCCATAAATGCCACTTCAATTTCAAATGTGTGTGTGTTACCTGGAGGTGCTACCATTCTTTGCCACTTTTGGAAGAGGCAGGTCTTCAGGCAGTCTCTGGGGCTCAAGCTGTAGGTCTTATGCCTGGACATCAACTCTTGCATGGGCTCCAATATCACACATAGCTTATGAGAGGAAACAGACATGAAGGAGTGTTAGCAGGTTGTTGCATGTGTAGTTGAGGTTATTTCAATGACTGATCACAAAAGAATAGACTGATCGTATGGACATTTGCTTACACGGAGGTAGTTGAGTGTGGAGTTAGACAGCCCACATCTGGTGATATTTTTAGCCAGCTGATCAAGCATCTGGGGATCCTGCATGATTGGGTTAAAAAGTGTGAGATGAATAAGTGCATGTACGGTGTGTGGATTTGAGAGCGAAAGTGCATTTTGAGTATGGAACTCACATGCATAGCCAAAATGCTCCTCGGTAGGACCTCTCTGTGTTGTCTGATGCTGAAGTGCCACGTCTTGATCCTCATCATGTCATCAAACATAAACTCTAGGTACAGGCGGCCCTCCACACAAACCTGATCAACAGGAGAGAAATAAAAGTTAGACATCGCAGCACCAGCGACAGAGAGCCGGTGGATGGCTGAACATTTTTCATCCAGTGTGACATTAGCTGTACCTGAGTGAACATAGGCTTGCCGTTCTGGGTCACCATGGTGCACTGGTCACAGTCGAGAGACACAAAGTTACTGTGGAAGGACTCCTTTGGATGCTTCAAAACATAGAACAGCTCAGTGGCGCCCCCCTCAAAAATACTTCGAAAGTATCGTGGAATCAACGTCCTGCCGATGGCTGCAGACATAAGTGATCATTTAGCAAGAAATCAAATGCTTTGGGAAATACATCACGTCCAATCCATTACCGAAATAAAACACTGCCACAACAAGTTAAATCTTGAAAATACAAATAAACATTCTTACTGTATCGTTTGGGTCCATCTTCCAGACAGAAAGTGATGGTGAGCATGGCGTCATCCTCAAAAAACTCTGTGGTGAAGGCATCCCACCAGAGATTGTCACAGTCCTGAAAGAAAGGTGCTGTTTGTCATTAATAAAAAGATATTAAGTGTATTTGTCTGTGAAATGGAAGATGTCACTATGTTGACATGTTTCCAGTGAATTGATGATTCAGAAACATGCTGTTTCTCTTAGAGACCATTTTTACAGAGGAGTACAGAAAACAATAGAGGCTGTGTCTGCTCAAACAAAAGGTGAAGAAGTTCCATCAGATAATATGAATAAACAATGGATGTACTAAAACCACTCCAAAAGAAGCAGAAAACCTGGCTTCCACAAATTCCCACATCAACAGTGTAACCCTTGAACCCTCGTCCCTACGGTCTGGACAATCGGCACATGAATGCAGAATCTGCAGGCAAGGGACAAGATTTTGATATCAGGAGTGTCCTGTTTCAATGTGTAGTCCAAATAGCATTGACAAATCAAGTTTGAGTGGGATTTGGGTCCACGCAGAGACAGCACAAGTCCTTGAGGAGAGCAAAAGAGGCGGAATGGACTGGACGAAATGCAATGCAGGAACCAAACTTTTCATTTGCCTTTTTTTATTTATTTGCATTCGTATGCAGATATGTATGTAGATATCTGTTTATAGAGCTTACTAATCGGACTTTACGCAATGATCAGTGCAGAAAAGAGGAAGGCTTGGCCCGGATATTGAGTTAACATATACCCACTGGCTATACCAGAAGCCCTGAAACTCTGGCCATAAATCGTTGCCAGACAATCAACTGATGGGTTCTGACAGAGGTTAGTGTGCATGTATTTGTTGTAATGTTCAGACTGACAGTCCCATAAAAAGCGTGGCTCATAACATCCACTCAGGCGCGCTCGGGCATACAAACAGCTGGCACTCCAATTACGTTTTAGCCAGGTTGATCAGATAATCCTGTTAGAGCCTCAATGTAAATGAAGTCTGTGAGTTCTCTGGCTTAATTTCCCACAAAATCCCTAGCATGGTTAGCTACGCATAAACAGCAGCAGGGAGGGAAAATATGAAAACATGGCAACTGTAAGCAGTTCACAGGAGCAGCAGAATATGGACTGAAATGAAACACTAGTGTTTACCAGTTTGTTGTTGAGTCCTTACAACCCTGTATGAAAAATGAAGTCACTCTCACCTCTGTCCAATTCTGTAGCCTTTTGTTCAGCTCATATATCCGGTAATCTGTCTGGTTCCCGTACGGTGTGGGTCTCCTACGACAGAAAACAGTATAATTCAACAGTCTGTGGTCTGAGCTGCATCAGCGGCTTTTCCACACCTGTAGTGTACACACAGAATAAGCCAAGAGCAGTCTCAAACATAAGTGACTGACCGGCAAATTGAATGCCTACATTTTTAAAACAAATGAAAGCACCACATTTGAATGTTGTAAAAATTACTTGTAAGATAGCTTTAAGTTCGCTGTTCAAGTGTCAGTGTGCTCACCCCATTCCAGGCTCCATGTATGATGGGGGGTACATGGGTGTAGGCCTAGGAGGAATGAAAACCACAAAAATCAGCAACTGTAACGCCAAGCATTAGGGGTGTGAATCTCTGGGAATCTCACGATTCTTGGGTGTCCGATTCCCTATTCAAAACTGAACAAAAGGGGGCGCTATTATCTCTTGCTCCAGTAAACTGTATGCCAAACCATTCAGTGGTGACCTGAGTCCAGTGAAATACAATATGAAACGTAACAGGCAATTAAGATAAATGATCCACTGCCTTTTCATTTTAAAAAGTAGCAGCACTAATTAACAAATTAATTTGAAAGCATTTTACAGTCTGCTGCCTGTATGCAAATAAGAAAACGAGGAGGAGCGTCCTTCTGTGTTATTAAGGTTATATCTCCAGCAGTGGAGAGCAGCCTCTGTGATGCGCCGCGAGCTCCAGGAAACGTAAGCAGACACAGGGTTTTTTAGGTGAAACAGACTGAGCGCTGAGTTATTTTCTTCACTTCAGCTGGTTGAAGTTGTTTAATGCTGCAGTGTGTGTTGCTCAGCCGGTCTCGTTTGTGACGGCTGATCGCTGCTCCACTCTGCTACCAAGTTCATAATATACTTCACTTTCAGCTCATTATTTAGCCATTACATAAAAAAGTGTTTAAGTAACATTTAGAAAAACAACTTTTGACATTTGTAAATCAGTTCCAACTTGTAGGGGATAAGAATCGAGATTCTTCTGTGGTTGAATTTTTAACCCACTCCTGCCAACATATATGCTTCCACTATTATATGCAAATGTACTACATGTCATGACCTCTAAAACTTGATCTTAGAGCTAAAAAAAAAAAAAAAAAAAAAAAACCCACATTATTTATTTAAAGGCCCTGTTTATCTGTCTTAACCAACATGGAGATTTCCGATACAAAAACTGGATACAAATCCAGATAAAAATAGAACAGGGATATACAGAAGCAATGTTAAAATACCCAGCACTTGCAACAAGCAAATATATTTAATTAGTACTTTAAATAGACACTGTGCGTTTAAAGTGACATCTGATTTGTAATTAAGCTGAAAGGATGTTGGTCCTCTCAGTATTCCCTTTTTATGCCACATATGCTTCTTTGCCGTCAACTCATTTGATTTTATTCCACGATCACCATCAAACAGCATTAGATCAAACAGCGCAATATGAAGAAAGTGCCATGAAAAACACAAAAATATAGCCATAGAACATCAATACATATAATTATTTATCGTCTAAGAACATGTCATATTCTTCAGTTAACGTGTTTATGTCAAGAAAATAAACTCTAATCTAACAATAATACAACTTACAGCTTGAAAGAAGGAGACATCAGGAAAGCAAAAAATTCCTTGATTTAATGCAAAATGTGCTATCAGACAAGTTTTCCTTTTGACGGGAAAAACTGTGTCGTGATGGTCTAACCCAGACCTACCCCACATCTCTGTCCAGCATAGCGCCCGGGTGGAAGGGGGGAAAGCTGCCGCCGTTGGGGGGCTCCTTAGGAGAGTACAGCTTGAATGACTTTGACGAACAGCCTGCACACAAGCGCACATCAGAAGAGGAAAAAAGAGCAGAGATTTAGAGGAGATTTAGATTACTTTAGATTTAGCTCATTCAAATCACAGCATTATCTAAGTAATCTAATGTTGGATGATTTTGTTGAGATTTACTCAAATAAAGACATGCTGCCAAAACAATTTCCTGCTGCTTTCATTATCTAATGCATCTTCAATCTGGTAAATGGACAAGAAAACAAATCATCAGAAGGGGAAAAAACAACAATATTTATTAGCCTGCAGAAATCTGAGAAAACACTCAGGAGAACAAGCAGAAGAGCCGGTCTGGCGTGTTCTTTGTGTTCTTGTGCCATCCGTACCATTACAGGGAACCCTCCTCTCTGCTTACAACCCCATGAGATCCAAACCATGTTGCACAGTGAGTGTGTGTCTCCCCCTTTAGTTGCCTCTTCTACCCATCCCCCCACTCGTTACCGTGGCTGTTGTTAACCCTTGTCTGCCCAGATAAGCCATTCATGCTCAAATAATTCCAGCCTCTGAGAAAACATCTATTCTGTGTCTCAACTCAAGGAGACCTCACACTGACAGCGGCTGCATGTAATTAGGTCTGACCAAAGATATTTTATACTCAAACAGGCAGTGGCGGACTGGGATGTTTGACAAAAACAACCCCTGGTAATTTGACCCATCACAACCACCCGACAATTACTTTACTTTTCAGCACGGATACAGAGAAATGTGAGGTGAATTCGAGGAAATGAATATATGCTGTGATGACACATTCATATAGGTTTGAGAGAATAGAAAATCCCCCCTGCTCTTGTATTTGCCCCTCTGTAATGTTGATTATGTGTGCCCTGCTTGTAAATCTAGCATTCCCAACATGCACCTGAAGGCAGCACACTGTTCATTTCTGACTTTTTAGTCACAATTTATGCACATCAGTCAGTCACCGTCAGCTTGGCATATAAAATGGCGATTGTACCAAATCAAAACCAGTAGGGGGAGAAACATGGAGATGGGCCACTCTAATGCAGGATCAGACCTAACTAAGCTGTGTTTTCTAATCTTTTTACATCACTCGGTGAACTGATGGACACCCTATTGGAGACTACTCCACAGATGGCGGTGGTTAACATCAAGACAAATACAAACTGAGGAAAAAAAGGCATGCATTGGGGTTAAGTATGCTTGTGTGAACTCTTGTGTGATCTGTCTGTCCTCCACCACAGCACAGTCAAGACTACTTGAACAACTGCAACTCCTCCTTCATTCACTCTCACCCTTTTCTTCCTCGCTCCAGTATACACAAGTAAGTCATGGCAGGTCATCTTCTCCTCCCCACTGAGATGGGGGTGAACCTGCTCAGGAGCATCCAACAATGGCTCTCTAAGCATTACCTCTGACCTACATGACTCCCCCCAAACAACACCAACCATTAGGCCCAGACAGCATTCAGTCCCATATGTTCAATCTCACTGAGCAAAACACACAGTGCAACAGAGTAGACATCTTATTTTCTCTTACATATATGAGAGAAATTTCTCAAACATATGCTCTGCAAAAATGCTGACACACATCACTCTCACCTCGAATAAACACACACCCTTAAAGAGTCCATGTCAGGAGGACCCACACAGCAGCATGAATATAATGACAATTTCACAGGCAAGACCAGACGCAGTCAAAGACGCAGAAGCCTCCAGAGTTGAGGTACGCAGGACAAATACAGATGAAGGAGTCCAGCATCCTTAAACAGAAGAATCTGATCAAAAGCAGATGGCAGCTCGTGATGCATAACCACTTTAACAAAGACCAACTTTAAGTAGTGAGACTTTGGTGCAGTTCAGTCCGCCCAAACTGTTCAGTGCAAACAATAGAGCTGCATCCAGAGGCTGGCCGCCAGCCAATAAAACATCCAAAGCAATGTGCGAAGACACATACTTGCATGCTGGGGTCAACTTATTAGTCGGTCAGTGGACATGCACGGTGGACATTTCAGAATAAGCCAGTATTGACTTACACGCACAGAAACAAGCGTGAACTGAACCGCAGGGCCGCACTCAGTAACCGTTTGCAGAGGACGGTTGCCATTGCTAAACTACTCACCTAGCTAGTTGCTAAACTCCCATTATCGCCGCCATCCACTTACATATCCCGGTGCCTGTTTATGACCAGTTTCAGCGGTTTATCATGACCGAGTAGTGCTACTAAAGAAGTGCAGCTGTAAGTTTGAGTTACCTGCAGAGAAAGGTCCACCGAAACGCGGTGCTGCTTAACACCTCCGCTCGGTGTTTCTAGCCACCTAGCCTCGCTGCTAGCCGGAGCGGCTGGATGGTGAAAGCTCCGGCTCCGACCGCTGTCAATGCAGTCTACGGTCCCAAACAAGGCGGCAAGCGACGGGAAGTAAACACTCCGACTGGTTCCCCTCGTTCCTGTCAATTCGCAGTTCTCAACTATATGTTTTAAATGTCATTTGTGTGGGGGACGGGGCTACCTATCTACTACTACAGGACCCTTTGTTCCTGCCAGCCGAGACACGAACAAACAAAGGCCCCGCCTTCTCCAGGCTCCTCCGCCCATCCCAGCTCACAGACCGGGACAAACACGGGCCTCGCCCCCTTTCAGCGGCCCCCGATTTTCCAGGACCCCATCCGCACACCAGTGGCCCCCAGAGAGGCACAAGGTGAGTCACCTCTGAGAGGAATAGTTGTAAGCCCAAATCCGCCCTCAACACAAAATTGTTTCAGATGGATTAAATGATATTATTCAGTATCAGTTTGTTCAAACTCCCCACCACTGCACTCACAGCAGAAACCAACTGGCTTTAAAATATACTTAAAGTGCAAGAAGTAGTCATTATACTGAATAATGTCTAGTATATTAATCATGATTACTGATGAATTAATGTGTACATTAGCTGGTAAAGGCAGTTCTCGTGAGTCTTTTCCTGTTAATCTGAATTTATTAATAACTAGCAACTAAAGTAATAAACGTATGGAGTAAGAGGTACCTCAGAATTGTACTTAAGTACAGTGCTTGCATAAACTATACTTAGCTTCTTTCCACCACTGCAGACATGATACAACATATTACTCTGCTCCCAGATTTATGACTTGTCATAAATACAGTCCTTAAAATGTCATAGTGTGCAATAAAGTTGAACATGGCCATGTCTGTTAGGAGGGATTAATTAGACCACCATAAATCTAAACATGAAGATTACATTAAATATCTACTTAACAGAAACCCAGAGACCGACAACAGCCGCCCACTGGCCTGGCTTGTTCTCCAGGTGCCACAAGTTGGTTTACATTTAGGAAAGTCTGTATTAGAGGTGGTGGGGAAAGAGCCTCCGTCTCACCCTCTCAGTCATCAGTGAAATTATTAATGACTCGTGGATAGTTTACGGCTCTATGCGCATTCAAAACACCCTTCAGGATGAATAACATATTATATTATCTCATCTTGTTCATTGTTACTGTAGGTGCTTCACCAACTGTCATTTAATATTTTGTTATTTTATTTGCATCTATAGTCTGAGAGACCACAGACCCTATCACATCACGCTCCACGAGGAATAAATACAGGCTGAATTTCTAATATAAACAATAGACGTCAGTGCGATGAAGTGAAAACTGCCTTTCATTTTTTGAGTTTGGAAGCTCCTGTGTTCAAACGCGGACCCAAAAACTGGTTGCAGGATTATATCCTCTGTTTTCTGACCTGCTGCATTTATAAAAGCTTTGTATGTTTGGAAACTCGGTCATAATAATCAGTCATGAGGAATAAAGTGATGGTAAAGTCATTTTTGCTGGTGAAGTACCACTTTTCATCCAGTGCTGTACAGTTTGTCCTCACTTTAGCGATCTTAAATTAGAAAATGAAAAGGTCTTGATCTACACGTCCCTTATGGAGTGGGATTCAAACAGTCAGATCACACTGTAACTAGTTACCTACATAGTCTGTTTAATTCAAGCCAACCTTGTAAAGGCTTGTGAAAAATCATTGACTTTGCTTATGACTCAAATCCTTCAGACCGCAGTCGTGAGCCTGTCATAGCCTCAGATTATGTAAGGGTATAATCTGCTGCCTCACTTTTAATCAATAACCACTCTAATGTTTACAAGCAATATATTTGAAGGCTGGAGAGCCTTTTGTGGTCTCAAAGTGCCTTTAAAGCTCAATTTGTTGAGGCTTTCACTCGAGCTGCCAGTCTGTTAGTAGACCTATATAAACCGGGAGTGCAGATGAGAGAAGTGGAAAAAATGCATTTCATTGAGAGAGTTAAACACATCTGACAAACAACAGTCACTCTTATTGCATAAAGGGCAGGCTTAGAGCCGAGATATCTGTCGCAGCTTGAGATCAGAAATATCTGGTGTGAACTGTGAGCTAAAGTTAACAAAATCTAACAATCCACATCACATCTTAGATCTGGACTTTCATGTCATAACAACTGATGGAGTATATTTCTTTGAATTTTTCATCTCATCAGCTTGTTCTCTCCTCTGCTGTAACCTTTTCTTAGCACCAGGATGGTTTTCAGCTACACTGGATATCCTGCACCACGCAGTTCAATTCTGGAAAAAGATGCTATTCAAAATCCCTTTCTAGTAAAGTAACCGTTAAAATCTAGTGAGTTGCCTTTGTATTTATAACAGAGCATGAATTATGAAACAGCTACAGGGGGAATAACAGAACGACTGAAGCCTGTTGTTATAACGTAGACCCAGACCTCAGATCTCGTTGAAAACGAAATTCCCCACTCAGCTGTCTGTTCAGTGTTGATGGACTGACACGAGGAGAGATGTGATAGAACAGCACCTCCCTCTGCTGGCAAATGCGCCAAAAACATCTTCCTCATGCTTCAGAATAGAATAGAGTAGAATATAATAGAATGAACTTAATCCAGGTGGTTTCACTGTGCCCTATTCAAGTGAATAGTTTTAAAGAGAAACTGTAGAATGTCTCATTTCTATCATGTAGTTAGATCTTTATCTTTATTTCTGCTTCCACAGCTATAACAATCAGTAACTTTTACATGCACCATCATTACACTGGAAGTGTGGACTATGTGGGACAAAATATGGGGTATCAAATGCATTACAGTGGGTGTTTCAGTTCTGAGAATTGAATCCTATTTCATCTGTATTCAGCAAACGTCACATGTAGTACACACACACACACACAGAGTACCTGGCAAGTAGGGCTGGCAGGCAGCGATAACATTAGAGGCTTAATCAGAATATGGCAGTCAGAAACACGAGGTCTGAGTCCTATTTTAGTCACCGAAAAACGTCTTGTACTACACAAGATCTGATGTAACCGCTTGTATTTATAGCTAGATCCCTCGCTCCTAAGACCACTTTACATGTGCTGTTCTATGCAGAGGTGGACTGCAGCGCTGAAATGTCTCCACGCAGAGTCTCTAACAGAGGAAAATATCAAATAGATCTGATTTTTAATCATTTGGTTCATCACTCAAATGTTGGTACAGTTTCACACGTGAGGAAGCCGACCTTGGGAAAGAAACTAACTGAATTAACTTCACATGCGTCATACACTGGTCACATGTAAACATGCCTTGAAAACATTTTCCAAAACCTTCAGACGCACCGTGTCTGCACGCGAACGTCCGACGGCGAGAGGGAATCGGTGGTGAGAGATGCAAAGAGAGCGCTGGTGAACAGCATGTTCAGATCCCTGTTGCTGCTTTTCTAAACGCCACCGTGGAAGCACTAAACTGTCAAGGAAGCTGCTGTGACACCTGACTGGTAGTGATAGCAACAAGGCAGCAGACAGAACTCACACCACTGCAACCAGAGGATGCTACTGTGGCTTGACAGGAGGAAGTTAAGCAGCATGTGTTCAAGATAACTTGCAGGATAATAATAAAAAAAAAAAAAAAGTTGTGGATGCTTGCAGTGATGGAGGTCACTGATCTGAATCCAGGAAGGAGTAGCAGGTCCCCAAGGTACATCAGAGAGGACTGGTCTGGTGCAGTTTAAACTGCAGGTTTGGTCATTTTCACAGCTTCTCTTGTTCTCCAGGGAATGAAACGTCCCGAGAAATAATAATAATTAAACAGTATCAACACTAGTATTCTTATAATTATGCACAATTCAGCATTAACGTTCTTAAACCGAACAACAGAGAGACAGACTGCAGCGATGATGGTATTTACAGGCCGATCTCTGAGCCGCTCCACGGATCGTGAATAATGAAACAACTATGACACAGCACACGATTTTACTGGAATGAGGACTCTTTGTCTAATTCACAGCACAAAGCCCTTCATTCAAACAACACTCGTTTTAGTGTTGCATCTCAAACACAATCTCGATCAGCCCGATGAGTCAGTCGCTAATTCTAAGTAAATGGACCAACTCCACCCCCACCTGCTGACATCAGCAATTCAAGCCCTCGTGCTCTGATTCTCAGTTGAGGGGAGACACGCTGTATTATGGCAGAAATGCCTTTAACAGCCTCGAAATGTCAACATTTGCCTTGATTTTCATAACCTTTATCAAATCTGCGCAGTGCCATTTATAGTCTGTCTGCACAATTCATTTTTGACAACAGTCAGTCGTGCAAACAGGCTGGTTGACTCAAGATACATTTCTAAAGTCTTATGAAAAAGCCATTCATCTGGTTGATGGTTTGTATGCTAACAGTCTTGAACCCACACGCTTGCACGTACACAGGTGGCACAGAGATACGGCGAAAGCTCTCAAACAACCTTTTCCCTTTTGTTTTCAGCACAGCTCTGTTTCAATCTGAGCACTGTTGCCGTCACCTTCTCCCTCAGCAGCAAACCCGCTTTCATGTTTTAAAGACTCCGCAGCCGGCGCATCGCTCACAAATAAAGGTGTGCTTTGATAGAGAAATCATTTTTTCCTTCCCACACATTTAGTTTTCTCCCCATCCTCCCCCTCCTCTCGGCCGTGTAGCACATGGCAGCTTTCCTCTGCCGTCCTGTCGGCCTGCAGCAGATGTGACATCACTTCAGCTCGTCTCCGCTCTGCCCCCCCCCATCTCTCTGACTCCCCAGCATCTCTGTCTCCCACGCATTCCTTCTTTTTCTCTGCCTCTGCACACACAGCCATTTTGATCTAGCAAACAAGATCTGAGAGACTCACTAGAGAGGAGGGGGACGAGGAGAAGGGAAGGAGTGAAGACCTGAGGAGGAAGAGAAAGAGAGGCACGGGCTTTCAGCGCAGTGAGATAAAGCTGAGCCAGTCGTGTTGTTGTGTAACGGTAATCAAAAAAGCCCTGGCTGTTTGGCTGCCATCTTGGCTCTGCTTTAAGTCACTTTTCTCCAATCAGGAGCCATGTGACTTTCTGCATGAGGTAACACCGCTGTTGCTGCGAAAGGCAGTGAGCGAGGGATGGGGGAGTGACAGAGAGGGAGAGAGGGTGAAAGAGGAAGAGGGGGAGAGAGTGAGATGAGGAAGGCAGAAATGAGAGGGAGGGGTTAGAGTGAGAGACGGAGAGAGTGGTGAGCAGAGGGGAGCGCATGCTTGAGTGGGTGCATGTGAGAGTGTTGGGGGGGGTATCTTCAGCTCACAGGCAATCTATTTTTACCATTTAGTCTGAACAAAGGATGTGATTGGCTCCACTGTGTTAGGACGGATCTCCTTCATGCGGGGAACAAAGCCTTAAAAAGGCTGATTCACAGCAAAGTCACAACAACAGCAGGATGTCACAGTGTTGTCAATGAACTAGACAGCCTGGAGAAGTCTGTCCTTTATTATGGCTCACATTCTGTCACATGCAAATACGCTCAGTTCAGATTTCCTCTATTCTATAACGCTCTGGCCCAATAACAAAACAAGGACCAGATGAAAAGAGTCAGTGCTGTTAGAATAAGAGAGGATTTGTTTTTCCAGTGCAGAGTCACACACAAAAGGACGGGGAGGATCTTCCATCCACCATCATACAAGAATGTAAACAAACCATTCATCCCTCAAATATAATGATTTACAGCACACGCAGGGAGGGGGAGGGGGAAACTGCAAACGGGTGTTGATCAATGCTGCTCTGTGGTTATCTGAGAGATCCACCAGTCTGAACTTGTCCGAGCAGGCTCCTCGCAAAGGTGTGCGAGCGTGAGCGCGCGCTGTGCGTCTGCACGCATGCCTGCATGTGTAAACCTGCGAGCGTTTCGACGTTCCAGATCGCTCCGTACATCCTTCTCGAACATGTGGATGCCATTAAAAGTTTCTGCTCCGCACTGAAGTCGGTCAACAGAGGGAGAGAAGATATACTGGAAAACTACAGGAGAGAGTGAGGAGGCAAGATAGTGGAGAGGAGAAAAGATCAGAGAGGAGAACATCAAGCAGAGGCCTCTGTAATTGTATTCCATTTGATAGCCGACTACCAATGAATCAGAACAGCCCCATTAAAATGATACTGGCACCCTAATTCAATCTGTCCTCTCTGAGATCCCCCTGAGCACATGCTGCGATTCAATTTCTATCTGTTACTTGCTCCCTTGTGCTGCACAGAGCCCGTCCCCTGGCACAGTGAGGCTTTCACTGTGCACAAGGCAACCGTCTCTGTAGCCCGCCCGCTCTCACTGGGATACCGTTAAAGAGAAATTGCCCCAAAGTCAAAAAAGGGATCAAACACTCTATGGGAGAGAACAGATTATAAGATCTACTTGATAAAAATTGCCATAACATTTTGCCTGCCAGAGACATGTGCGGACAGATTCAGACAGCACGAGATTTCCTTCCTCTCGCTCTGACACAGTAGCACAAGAGCGGAGTGTGGAAACTGAGAACCAATAAGACACCATGATAATGGCACTAAAGCATATTTCATGTAACCTTTATTTAAAGCCGAAGACCTCAAGAATTCTGACTTTAAGGAAAGCCAAGTGTGACAACCGCATGAAAAATGAAAATGTGCAAGAATACAAAATGCAAAGTCACAATGACAAAGAGCTGTCTAATAATCCAAACAGCAGCTTAACACCAAGCAATTTCAACTCTTAGTTAAATCTTCCAAAGTGGCCTCATTAAGGGTGTATACTCATCAAGAGAGACCAGCTTTAAACCATTTTGCAGCAAGTAAATGAAAGTCTCATTCAGTTCTGACCCATGGGATGAATATAAAAACCCTGTGACAGTAAGCAGTGATTCCCACCAACTCCTCTAGCCATATAAGACCGCAAATAAGCAAGAGGCAGACTTACAGCGGTCAGACATAGCTGAGAAAAAGAGCAAAAAGAACTACTTATTGATATCTCAGTTTGTGTATGTGGCAAAACTCAAAGAGCCATTGATCTGCTGCACAGCAAGCTAGCGTGACTGAGAGGGTCTGCTGAACAACTCAATCCTAAAGTGTGCTAGCCTCAGTCTATAACCTTGTTTTAGGACATGTGTTGAGAGTGTAGCGTGGCTTCACCAACACACACACGTGCGTGCACACACATACTCACACTCACACAGCTGGCCCTGGGCGGCTTTGCAGCACTTTTACATAAGTCATCTCTCTGACAGCACCACTGAGCACAGAGAGCGGGAGAAGAGAGGCACAGAGAGAGAAAGAGCGAGAGCGGGCACTCACCGGGACAAGCACAACCTCCAACAGACATCTTCTCACATGTTGGGCTCTGCTCGGAACGAAACAGCTGCACTCAGTCCACACGCCGCTCGCATGGGCTAACTCTGAGGAAAACAACACGGACAGAGGGGTGGAGAGATTAGAGGGAGTGGTACAAAGCAGGGCATGTACACCACAACTACGCTCCTCTCTCTCTGTCAGAGACAGGAAGTTGGCAGTGGAGCTCTAGCTGCATCATTAATAGGCATATTGCAACACAAGTGGGAGGGAAAATGAGAGGGGAGTGAAATAGAAAGAAAGAGCCTTTACGGTATGTGAGACTGGAGTAAGTAATATGGAATGAAGCGAGGGACTGTGTGTGTGTGTGTGTGTGTGCGTGTGCATGAAAGGGAGAATGCAGGAGGGAGGCAATTAGAGCAAAGGAGAGGAAAAGGAGAAAATGCACATGGTGTGTGTGTGTGTGTGTGTGTGTGTGTGTGTGTGTGTGTGTGTGTGTGTGTGTGTGTGTCAGTGATGCATCGTCCATTTTTACCCTGTGCTGCTGTGGGAGATAAACATGCTCAGTAGGAGCCCAGAGGCAGAGGGTCATTACTGCCAAACAAACACATATGCACACACACACATACACACACGCACACACGTACCCTGCCTCGTGTATGACAGATTTCCATCTCTCTTTCTGTCTCCCTCTCTCACTACTTTCTTCTGTTTTTCTGCTGCTGAGAGAAGACTGGTGTTAATCACTACAGACAGTATCGATTAAAAATGCAAAGCCCACCTGGAGCGCGGGGACACTGGGGACCCATGGGAGGCAGGAAGAATGTGCATGTGCAAATGTGCACACGCTCACACCCAACAGGAGCTGCATGTAAACAGTCTGACTCAACTGCAGACTGTTTGCCCAGCAGCCTCGGCCTCTTCTCTCTTTTCTCCGCTCTTTTCTCGCTTTTTAATCTTACTTCACTCTGTCAATTTAATCTCCTCACCCTGTTGATATCACCTTGACCTTTCTGCAGCTTGATGTGGTTTGATGTGATTTTGTTTCATTTCCTTTGCCTCCTCCACGTCTCCGGTTTCCCTTCCTGTTCATCCCATAACTTCTCTTGGCTCGAGCGAGCCCACTCTGCGAGCCAATAATCTCATAATCTCACACTTCGCTACACAAACACACGAGCACATAACTGACTCCCATGACTGGATGTCTTTGTTGCTCGTGTACCTGATCCTGTCAGATGGATAACAGACTGGGCCGTATCATTGAGTCACTGCGACTGGGTGCAAGAGAAAGAAGAAAATGTTTCAAGAAAACACAACTTCAGTCGTAGCTGACGACAAAAAGTATAGACATAGAGTGCAGTCTAGTACATTTATTCCCCGAAAATGGTACATTTTCCTCAGGAGGTACAGTTGTAGCGAGTAGCTAAATGGTTAAAATACAGCTAAAAAGCCATGGATGAATGGCTGAAGTAGGCAGCTAAAAACAATGAATAAACAGTTGACATAAATGCTGAAATGTGATGGAAAATTGGAGAAAAGTAATAATTAGACAGTTGAGGCTAATTGTGATACATACTAAAGGTAATGGACAAATGAGTAAAATGAAGTCAATCCATCCAACAGCACCCAAGTCCACCTATGCAGTGTTAATAGACTGAATAATTTATTGAGGCTGCGTGTGTCTCTGTTGTGCGTATGACTGACATGCAGTCACATGATCACGTGGTGTGAGTGAGGGGAAAAAGCACAACAAAACATTTTAGAGGCTGCAGAGGGAGAGAGGGAGGTGCGCAGGGAGAAGAAGAAATACCAATGTTTACCTGAAATTACTGAAAACTAAATGACAGCAGAATCAAAGGATGGCTAATAAATGTTTAATGTGGGATAAAAGCTCCCATTTGCATTTTTAAAAGTATATATTTTAGCTTTGCATAATATGCAAATTAACTGTAACTTTCCTAATTTCTTTCTTTTTTTTTTCAGACGACATTAATTTCATAACTAATAAAGTTTTGAGAAGAAATAAGTAAACATTTTACTCTGAAGGTTGTTTGTTCCAGCACTTTATTCTTGCGGCCCCCCGCGTTCCAAATATGTGATGGATTGTGTGCATGATGGGCTGCTTTGGTTCATCTGATAGGCCTGTGGGGGTTCATCAAACCACTGGTACAGTATATCCATGCATCTCCTACACTAAAGAAGCCCCCCCCCGACCCTCCCAAGTGAGTCGAAGCCTAGTTTAACAAACCTCAGATCTCTGTTGTCTGTCACTCACAACCAATATACTAACAAAAGACAAACAACTGTCTCCACTGAAACGAAAGCTGACAGGCACATTCCCCACACACCAGCGCACTGGCAGAGGCATCACAGTGAAATGTCATACACGGTGTCAGACACTGCTCTCAGGACCGAGACACAATGAATAACCCTGCGGGCCTCCTCTTCTTTTCCCCTTACTCATCTTCTCCCCCGTCTTTTCATTTCCCCTTCACACACTTTTTGTCTCTCTCTGTTTCAACAAGGTCTGCCTCTCTCTTGGAGTCCTCTCATCTCTCGCTGCTATTCTGACATCATTCGCTCCTTTGTGCAGCTTGTAGGTCGCGATCCGCGGGTTTGACATTTACAGAAGATCCTGCTACTGTAAAATGGTGAACTCTGAACAAAGGCAGATATGAGAGATAGAGAACGGCATCCCCAACGCTGCAAGAGACAGACACAGAGGAGACAACAGCAAGAGAGGAGAGATAGAGGAGGGGTGCGTGAATGTGATTTGGGAAATGGCTTCTGTTTCCAGGAGCGATTAGGCTTTGAAGCTGAGCACTTCGCCACTCACTGCACTGCTCTCTCTCTCTCTCTCTCACTCTCCTACTCTTGCAGATACAGAGATTCCCGCTCTGTCAACACATCCGCACATCGCTCAAAAAGCTCTCTGTGAATAATGAAGTTGCCCCTCTGTTCGCCTCCTTCTCTCCACCGTGGGAACATGCAGCAGCAGCACTTTCATGACATTGTGTGACAGACAGCAAAGTGCCTGCACACAGACAGACTTACAGCCCGGCTTAGTAAAGCACACATCCACACGCACACTCATACACTCCTCGCATGTTGTCCTCTGACAGCAGACAAACACTTGCTCACATGCGGCGACAACCTCATTCCGTCCTCATTTCCCAACAAAATGTTTAAAAGGCTCGTGGTGGCATACTTGTTATCTCAGGTGAGTTCACGCCATCCATGCTTACCTCTCAGTCTTTTGTCTTGCAGCTGTTCTGCGCCACCCCCCCCCCCGACCCCCCCGCAGCCACTTTTCTTTCCTCCACACTCTGTCTAACAGGCAAACACTCTTAAACATCCTCCATCTCCATGCTTACCTTTGTCTTTCTTCTGCACCCACGCTCGCTTGAAAAAGTCCGCCCGGGTCAGCCACGCAGAGGAAACCAAGCTGCGCCAGCAGAGAGAGAGAGAGAGAGAGAGAGAGAGAGAGAGAGAGGGAGAGGGAGAGAGACTGTGATGAGCAGATGCAGATAGGAGACACAAATGGAGGGGGGATCTAGCAGTGTGCAAATTGGATGATGAGAAGGAAGGAAGGAGGGAAGGAAGGAAGGAAGGAAGGAGGAGGAGGAGGGAAAAGGGGAGGGGGGGCGGCTCTCAGCTGCACTGGTATGAATATGACGCAGAGGCAGCAGCCAGAGCCACTTCTCCTCTCCTCACTCCTCTCCAGCCCCATCCCTCCATACCCACCGAGAGAGAGGAGAGAGGGGGAGAGAGGGCACTGTATCCATGGCAACGGCAGAGCAGCGGTAGGTAGCGGTTGGGAAGTGCGTTGGGGCACAGTGGTGCGTTCCTCTCTTCCTCTGTCTTTCTCACACAGAGACGAGCTCATAAGTCTTTCAGCTCCCACAGATGTACAGTGTACATCCTGTGATGCACTGGAAGAAAAGCTGCGGAGGAGATGCATGCAGCACCAGATTCATTAGGAAATGACAGGTAATGTGAGGCAGACCATTTGGGCCAGTCGAGCCTCAGACGACTCAGGGAACAGGCACCAAGGAAGCACAAGAACAGCAGGGAACTACCAGCATCGAGTCAAGGGATAAGTTATTTTCATGTTAAATATCGATCCTAACGGTGCAGATTAGTTTTGGTCCTCTCGCCACATAAAGTACAGGACAGGGACACTGTGAAACACTGCAAACACAATCATTTGAGACCGAACATAAACGGTGATTCACAACCTCCCCAAAACTGCAGTCAGAGAAAACCAAAATCAAAAAAATCCTTCAAACAGAGCGACGCGAAGAGGTCTCGCTGTGGCATTCAATGCATTTAAACTCAAGAATAGGAACAAATATGCAAAGCTTTCTTCCAGACATCTACTTGGTGTTTCCTGTTTGACCTGAAACACTGCGACAGCCATTCAGCACATGCTTCTGTTTAAAGTGATTTTTTTTTTTCACCATTTCTGGTGAGCGCAACCAATTAACACTGCATATATTTTTATATAAATGTTATATGGCGCATAGCTAATATGGCCTTGTTCTTCATAGTAAATTCATGTTCAAATGAATGCAGCAAGGGACGAAATTGATCAGTGAGACACATAATTGTTGCCTGAGGGTTTCCTGGATTGACGCCAGAAAATCTACAGCACACAGACACAAAACTACACCGCAGTGGGTCTGCAACCCGGTGTGTCTGTTGTTTTGACACTGCTCGGCAACAAGGATGCTTTTTCAAATTTAGCAGAACATCAGTTTACTGAAGAGCTCTGCCACAGCAAGGAAGCTGTTGGGGATTGTAGGCAGATTTTAAAACTTTACCAATGGCAGTGGGAGAATATTCATCACACAGCGGAGAATAAATGACATACGTAACATAGAGGCACCTACAAAATGGTAACCCACAGTAGAAGACTACAGCGTGTGTGTGTCTGAGTGTGTGTGTGGTAATGGTTGGGCTCACCTCTAATCCATTTCTGCCTATGGGACAGAGGGAATTGCCGATGGCTTTTCTGTGCCATGTAGCAGTGATCCTACAGAGGAAGACATCACCCCCACTTTTGTCTTTGACCCACTTTGATGCCCAACTTTGTGCTTCACATCCTGTCTTCTTGTTCACCCTTCTCACATGTTTCACAGCCACTAACAGAAAGACATCTGTCCATGTCCTTTATTTACCTCCCCAGCTCTTAGGGAAAATATCTTCTTCTTCTCTGTGTGATGTTTGGTTAGTCCTGTTTTCATAGCGGTATTCCCAGCTAATGCAGTTGCTCAGTTGTCAGTGCTAAGTGTGGATGGACATATGTGGAGGGTGATTGAAACCTCTGTCTCTGTTCGAAAATGCTCTTTTCTGATGGATGTGAATGGCCTCCTGCTACCCACTGACTCCTGGAAAACAGAGAATGTCATATGATTTTCAGGGTAAGATGTGACCAAGAATAGTGATTTCAAGTCAGCATTCTTCACAATTAGTGTTTTTCCATAGCTGGAATATTAAAGAGAGCCTATATGACTCTTGCTGAACAGCGACCCCTGGAGCCACAAGTTAAAATTACAGGGTGAAAAACAGTGAGCATTTGATTGAGATTTCTCAGAGTCTATATGCACTTCTAATGCAACAGCCCCTCAAGTTTAGAATATAGTTTTAACATAATACACTGTAAAAAATGCAAACAGACAGACAGACAGACAGACAGACAGACAGACAGACAGACAGACAGCAGAACCTGATTTGAAACAGTGTGAACACACTATTAATGAAATGAAATGAATGAAAATCCATGATTGCCATTGTGTGAGACAAAATGTTAACAAACGTCCTGAAATGTGCCCTTAAACTGTGGCAGTATACACTTCAGTTTAAATGGGAAACAATCTCCACATAAATGATGTTTTTCTCATCCAAAGAGCAACATGAGAGCCCTCCAGCCCTGCAGAGACCTCCTGACTTCCTTGTTTCCACGGTCATTGAAAGTACAAGCAATTAGACTCAAACTGTGGGAGCAGAAATGCCAGACAGATGGAGGAGAACCAAGAAACTAGAGTATAGGCACAGCCAATAGTCAGGCTGAGTTTTCTTTGCTCCTAAACTGAAGCCAAATAAACAGTAAAGCTATATGTCTGAGCTATAAGCTTCCACAACATTACTTTAAGACATATCAACATGTGCAACTCATGGCATGTCATTAGAGCAATTTCCCCTGTAAAACAGCTTATCTTTGTATAGTTGACCTACCAAGTTACTTAATAGAATGTGTACAAAATTCTTTCTAATGCAGACATAATTGGCATAATTAATGTAAATCATCTACGACACATAGTTACGACTCTAAATGAGAGAAATTACCCATAACATTACGTGTGTGTGTTGTTGTTGTAGTACCTGCATGTTTTGCATACGGTGTTTTCCCTGTAATGTTCCCAGATTCCTGGAAGAGTGTTGGCTGTGTTGTTGTATTGGATTGCGCTGCACTGTAAGGTGACTCAAAGTGCTCTGCTGCTCCACATGTGTAAATCTGGCAGACAAAACATTGGAAAAATATGTCACTATAATGGAGTCTATTACAAACTACAGTACACAGCCTCAAATGTGATCACAGAGCAAGGTCAACATACATATAGTTATATATTATCCACACTTAAACTACCTTAAAGGGATGTTATAGGACTTCGGCACATGAGAAATTAACTGCACAGAATTTAATGAATTTGTTTAGTGACTGCCCATCACAAAACCCCTCAAAATACTCAGTTTATAATAATATAAAGCAGAATCTAAAACAAAACCAGCACATTTGGCATTTTTCTTGATATGTCCTATCAATTCAATTATTAAAACTTTCTGATTAACTTCCTTATTGATTGATTGGTTGTTTCAGCTGTCACTCACAAGACTGGAAAAGTATGATGAACAGAACGTTACACTCGATACTGTCTTCATATTTTTGGATCTTCTTATCATGTCTACAGTCTAAAGTTTGAAATGTCAACGTGAACTCATCGTTTGTGTCCACGTGTCAGCCCTGTGATGAACTGGCGGCATGTAGGTGGCGGACCCCGCCTCTCGCCCACCGTCACCTGGGATCGGCTCCAGCCTCCAAAGGACAAGCGGTGACAGGTGAAGACAATGGACGGATGTGAATCACATACTGAAACCAACCTACCTGTGCGTATTCACTGGATAGTTTCTATCCTGATGTTTCTTCCATTGTCACCACTCAAAAATAAATAAATAAATAAATAAATAAAAATTAAACAAAACAACTGCATAAGATATAAAGATTTTGCGCCTGTTTTACATTTTTGTCCTCTTCACTTTCCCGCAGAAGTCAAACAACCAGCCACCAAAAGGCAGTAAAAACCTACGGACGTATTAAATAGAACTACAAAAAGAAACGTGGTCCGGTAACCCCTGACCCCCCCCGACGTCATATGCGTCATTTTACCGGGAATGTGGGACCACGTGGCTCCTGCCGGCGTGCTTGTTCCTCCTGCGCGATTCATTACTTTTCATTCCGAAACGAGTCCGGTCGGGGTGTACGCATGCAAGATGGCGGCGCGGTGGGGAGCAGGCGAGGAGACTTTAACTGCGTGCAATATGGAGTTTTTCCCCATGGATACACTAGACGAGGTAAAGAACATGTTCCATACTTTATTTCCTAACATGTGGGTCCACTGTTACTAGTTTGGTGTGTGTTTCTGGAAGCGGAGCAGAGCGTGTTGTGTGTACGAGCTGTACGATGTGCATGGAAAAGTGACACGTGGATGCAGCCGTAGCATCACAAGTACAAGTTATTGAAAAAGTAGTCACATTTTAATGGTCAATACAGTCGCATACCTCTTTGGTCGTGCATTTAATACGTAACTTCATTGTGCATTTCGTGGTATTTTCCAGCTGTGTGTTAAAGCTAGCCGGTGAGTCAGTGTAGCTTGTCCGGTCAGTTGGTGAACGACGCAGATTTCCTCCCTTTTAACAGCACAGTCGTTTAGACAAGTCAAGTGACAGTTGTGTGTTTTTATTGGTAGACTACCCGGCATCTCCACCAGTTCTACCATTATTAGCAGTAATACAAATTTAAGCTCCATCTGTGGGTTTTTGTGCAAAAGTACTCAGTGTCCTGTTCATTCACACGTGGCAAGGACCCTTCAAGATGCTGGTTAGCTAGTTTTCTCATCACTACAGGGAGGGTGCATCGTGCTTTATTTTATTTTATGGTTTAACCAGGTACTGGATAAGGTTAATGCCAGGGTGGTGTAGTTTACAGGCTCCATGCCAGCACATTGCAGTAATGTGTCATCGGTGATGATGCACACTATGCTGAAGCTCTTTTATATTTAGACAGTGACTGCAATCAGTACACACACACACACACACACACACACACACACACACACACACACACACACACACACACACACACACACACACACACTGCAGCAGCAAGTTTTCATTCAAAGCCCATCCTGTCACATCCACATGTGGTTTCGTCGTGGTGATCACGTTTTGGATTCCTGCACACATGCGCACAGCAGGCACAACGCTACACACACACACACACACACACACACACACAGAGATACACACAGACACACTATCATGACATTTTATGACTACCTGCCTGGAGATTTTGAACGTTTCGACCAAAACTGTGTTCAAACGTCCCCTATCAACTGCTAATTCAAACATATCAGACAGCAGCGCAGACGAGGGCCCTGCGCCGGTTTGTTGTAGTGCAACACGTGGGCGAGGTGGCCTCCCTTTGGACGGGGTGAGGCAGGGATCAAACATGTCTGCGCGCTGTGTGTGCATGTGTGTTCGGGAACACGTGGGTCACTGTAAGATGTGACTGCGTTTTCAGATGAAAGTGCATCATGTTATCAGCTGGCTGCTCTTGTTGGGGGACCTGTGTGCAGGACTGTGTGCAGTTATGCATGTAGTTTAAATAAATAAAAGAGTTGTTATAGGAGCAAACGAGCCTCATCACATGGTCTGACACACTTAAACTATCTGAATTTTACATTGGTTTATCAGACTAGTATTCAAAATGTAGTATTTCTGCCTTACCAGTGTTTTCTACTGAATTTTGTCTTTGTGGATTACTTAAGATGTTTAGCTTATTTGTCAAGTTACATGTGAACTTAAATTGATCATTTAAGTGTTGATTGGAGTCTAGAATATCCATCATGTCCTCTCATATTTCAGATCTTAGGAAAATGCCTTTGTTATCTTGTTTTCGTCTCCCTCATGCTAAAGACATGTGCCCTGCCTTGCCCTCTGGGGTTTCCTTCAGACTCTCATTTTCAAACGCTTCACTTGTGCTTAGGCTTCCTCTCAGCTCCACTCACAGAGTAAATCAACCTGATTGACCTCTTTCACTGCTCACTTTTACACAGACTAGACTATTTAAAAGATATTTTTTGTTTGAAACAGTCAACTCTGCCGACACAGATGTACATGGTACAACACTGTTTTTGTGATGGAGTTGGTAGAACGCCCCAGTGGTCCGTATGTGATAATACAAGGGAACAGGTCTTTTGATGGAAGTCCCTGAACTCAAATTACACCTCCATCTGCAAACCTTTAAAACAGAGACATTACAGTTTTTAATAAAATAAGGTTGCTGCCTCCATATAATATGTCAAGCTTCTAAATATTGCTTAAAATAGAGTTAAGTGAGCTGTTTAAAGAATGCACAGAAGTGGTTTTTATTTTCCTTAGATTTGGGTGTGCTGGGAGTGTAAGCATTTGTTTTCAGTAACAACTGTTTGTCTTCATCTATTTTGTACTGTGGTAATTAAATGTTTGTAGCCTCAATTATGTTCTTGTGCATGAATCTGTGTTTTCTGTTTTGTCAGTTATGTTTGAACTATACTGAAGTGTATTTTTCCCTCTGCAGTCTGCTGTGCTGAGCTCTGGAGAAACTCTGGAGGCCCTTCAAAGCTGCTTAGACCCCTCCATCCTCTCTATCTTTGAGGACACGCCAACAATAGAGGCAAGACTGATTTCACATGGTTGACGTATTACAGAAATCTGAGACATCTGTGACGTGTGAGCATTGAAACGTTGTTTGTTTATACTCCCAGTTGTGCCTGCTTTGACCTCATTTCTATGTGTTTATTTAGACTAAAGGACTAGACGAGGAGAGCGAAGCCACGCTGCTAACCGCCCTGACGGAGATCCTTGACAATGTCGATGATGAGAACCTGTCCCCGTTTGACACACTGCCTGACTCGGACCTGCTGTCGGGTCAGAAGGGCAGGGAACACTCTCCGGTTAGTTCCCAGCTGTCATGCATAACTCTCAATGTGTCTCACAGATTCCTGCTCTCAGCATCCCCCCCTCTGGCCTTTTGAGCTCAGGCAGAGAGAGTGAAAGGGGGTGGAAGGACAACCTGCTGACCTCGTGGTTCTAAACATACTTCTTGCCCATTCTCTTAATTTCCACAAATGTAGAACTCTATTAATAGCATTATGCTTTTGTTTGTCTTCGCTCTCTAGCTGAGGAGATTGCTGTGTCTGTCCCGCTCCCCTCCAGAGAAAGATGCATTCTGTAGCGCAAGATCCTTATCGACTGGAAAGGTAGCTTTTCACACATATAAGCAATGCATGTACAACTGTACAACAGATGGATTTCAGGATTTATCTGGATATGTGTGTCTGTGTCTGTACCCAGAGCCTTCCCAGGATACAGGCGGACTCTCTCCAGAGGAGTGATGGGGAGGAAGAGGAAGACAGCTCCCTCACTTTGAGCCCAGTGAGGCACGATTCATGTCATGGCAATGACCTGCTGGCCTGGGAAGGTCTGACCTCCTCACTTCCTGTCACCTTTGAGCAGGAGGGGGACGATGGCGTTTCAGTTTGCCTGGGGGACTTGGTCAGGCATATGCACCCGTACTGTATGGCCATTTGTGTTGAGAATGACGAGGGGGAGCAGATGTTGCCCGAAGGAGGCATCTTACTCGAGGTTGTGGACCAGGGGGAAAATGGAGAACCCATCCTGGCCATCCCAGACATGGATCTCCCAGTGTCTCTGCCACTTAAAGAGCAGTCTTCAGAGAATGAACAGAAAGTCTCAGATGAAGCAGACGATGTGGCCTCTGACAGTTCGGAGCATATTGTCGTCGATGATGAAGATGTAACAGTTAACGAGGCTCCAGTGAAAGTTGCGGCCCCTGTGACACCAGACCTATGTTCAGATATGAAAGCTAAGATGATCAAGAGACAGCAGGAAGAGATTAAAGCGAAGAGTCCCTCCCGGAGAAAAAAGAAAAAGAAATGCAAGGAGCAGTTCCAGCCCAAACCTGTGGAGGGAAGGGTCCTTAGGAGTGGCACAGTAAGGAATTCAGCACAGGAGTCACCCAAAAAGCCAGAAAAAAGTTCGATCAAAGAAGAGAAGAAACAGAAACTCCCAAAGGTTCCCCTGGTCTCAGCTCAGGCTTCTTCCTCTATAAAACCGAAGAAACTAAATCCGTGCCAAACTAAAACACAAACTGAAACCACCACCACCACCACAACACTAATGTCGGAAACAAAAGTGGAAGTTGCCACATCTGTGTCATCCAGACAGAAAACGGTTCTGTTAAATGCTAACCCCGAGAAGAGTCAGCCCACAGCTGTGAGCTGCCAACAGCACGATGAAACTCCTGAACAGCCCGCCCCCGACAAGCTGGAAGACTCATCAGCAGCTCCCTCTGCTGTTCTGCCCCCAGTGTCTTCAGAGAGCCCAGCAGCTGCTCCCAGTCCTGTAACACCTCAGATGACACCACCAGTTGGTGAGGCCCTCCCTCTTATGGCCCCTACAGTCTCAGAGCCGAAACCCAAGTCCCTCAGTCTAGCTGAGTACCGGCGGCTCCGACAACAGAAAAAGCCAACTCCAGTGGAAAACAAAGACAACAGCAACAGCACCAAGTGGCCCAGCCTTCCTGAGCCTCCTAAAGAGCTTCTCCCTATTCCCTGCCTGCCTGACCCCACCCTCAAGGACCCCCGACGCCACAACCCCCAGGTGGTGAAGAAGGAAGTGGAGGAAGTCAGACCTGCCTGGCAACCAAGGGGACCATGTGCACCACCCACCCCTGAGGCGCTGTTGGTGCCCCCTGCCTACATGGTTGCCTCATCCAGCAAGGTTTCAGCTGCTAGTCCTGTTCCTAAACCTCAACAAACACCTGAACCTTCCAAACCTTCTCCACCCCAAACGCCCTCAGCTCCTGCCCCAACTCCAGCGACGAATGTACCCACACATCAGCACACCGCTGCTGCCCTTTGCGTGCCTCAGAGCCCTGGGTCTCCAGCTTCTTTAAAACCTGGCACTCAGTTAATGTCGTTAGCAGATAGGAAATGTTCTCCTGCACTTTCAGGGGCGGAGGGTGGAGTTGACGAAAGGCCCCAGTCTCAGACTCCTAAGTCTGTCGAGCTCACTAAAACCACTACAGAGGTGATGAAACCTACCGCTGCTTCCTTGTCTGCACCCAGTGCCTCCCAGAAGATCACTGTTGTTTTCAGGAAGGTGCCTGAGGTCACTGCTCCAACCCTTTTGGATAACCCCGTCACATCTGATAGCAAGTCCTCCAAAGCTGCAGCCAATGGTACTAAAGTAGGCAGTGCTACTCATCCCTGCCAGAGTCTAAAGGCAGAACTTGTTGTGCTTGAAACTAAAGAGAAGTCCACTATAACAGTGAAGCCCCAAAGGGCAAAGAGCCCCACACGGGAGCTGATTGAGGCCTTCACCAGTGAGATAGGTGAGCTTAAGATTGATTTGTTGGTAGTTTTGTTTAAGAAAGGCTGACAGTAATGACAATTTTATTTCTGTGCCCTTTTTGATTGTAAGCAGGCTATGTTCAAATTCTCAAATCAACATTTGTTCAACACCCCATTGAGTCTTGAGCCTCTTTGTCTTGTTTGAGTGTTCTTGGTTTATTCCAGAGTGACTGTAATCAGAGCATTTGTGTATACAAACAAATATGCTCAGTCATCATGTCCCTTTATGTTCTATTACGTCTTATCATCCAATACATAATGAAATTATCTTTTTTTTGTTGTAGGAATTGAAGCAACTGATCTGACCAGCTTGCTGGAGCAGTTTGAGGAAACCCAAGGTAATCAATAATGGCAGATTTCCACTGTTTCCTGTTAGAAACAAGTGTTCTGTCCATTCTGTGTCACACACTCCAAAGTGTTTTCTGTCTGAGTTGATTTCTGGCATAAGGGTGGGTATACTGGCCAGTAGCTAAGTGGGTCACACACTGTAGTACCAAGCTAAATGTAGTTAGAGTGTCAGTTTTCCTGGTTTCGTAATGGCAGGAAGGTGCAGGTACAACATTGCAACATTATCTTGGTCAGCAGTAGTAGTGGTTTAATGGGTAGAAGGACTTTGATTAAAAGACTTAAACGACAGCATGTGCCTCCATAAAGAGCTAAGTTGATCACTACAAATACACTGCTGTTGTGCATATGTGTGTCATCAGCACAGTTAAATTGCCAGCAGAGTGGATAAGACGGCCAGCTTTGAAGTCCAACATGAGAGACCTATGGGGCAAATCAGGCTGCTCATATGATTTTTAAAGCTCATCTGATCCTCCTAGAAAACTGTGTTCAACACCCCCGCCCCTGCTGAAACCTTCCCCTTTAAGAGATGGGTGCTGCGGGGGGCAGAGAAGCTGCTTTGTGCTCTTGTCTGCTCAGCTGCTGGAATTCTGCCCTGTCCGCAAATCCATTTAACTCTCACCCTACTGTCTTTGTTTGGGCGGATGTACAAGCCCCTAACAAGTGGCTAGACTCTGTATGTGCCTTTACTCATGTCAGTGGACTTGGTATTGAGCCATCACACTGTGTGTACTATGGCTAATGCAGCTGCTGACCATTTGGAGAATTCCCATTGACATTACACTGCACGCTAATATTGTGTGCAAGATACACCGCATTTTCACCTGACATGCTGCGGCATCTAAAGTTCATTCTGTGTCTGTCAAGCAGGATTTTTATCTAGACCTTTCTTTTTGGGGGTTGTTGTTTCTCTGTCCATCGTGTTCCTCCCTGTGCTGATGCACTCATTTCCTTGTTCCTTCTCTCTTCAGCCAAAGAGGAACAATGTGTGCCGGAGGTCTCTGGTAGAGCAGTAGCTGTAGGAAACTCTAGGTGAGTTACCCTACAGCCCTGAAGCTGCTCTGTGTGAGTGGTGGAGTTGTGCTTTCTCTGAATGTCCCCAGGAGAGTGATACCTGCCCAGTGTATGTATGTGTTTGTTTCTGTGTGTGTGTGTGTGTGTGTGTGTGGGGGTGACGCACAAACACCTTTTGCCAAGACCTACCGCAAACCCTGCTTTTGTCTGGCCTCAGTGGCCTCCTCAGGTCTGAATTTGCACAATTTTTTTTTTTTTTTTTTGGCCTGGACTTGGCTGCACTCTAATCCAGTGATATTCTGTACTAAAAGACTCTTGTGTTCCCTTTGCAGTGTTGAGTTGGCTCCAGAGAAAACAGTTGTGGAGCGTGTTAGAGCTAATGACCTTTCAAGTACTGCAGGTAAATCAGCGTTTTGACTTTGGCTTTTAAGATTACTCCATTAAGTTACATCACTAAGAAAAGTGACTTTGATTTTTATCTTTATAATAAAATTGCAGATTAGAAGTGTTTCCATTTGATTCTCTTCTTGTATGGCTTCTGTGCTCTGAATGAATCCAGCATTAAACTGCAGCTATTGGATACAGTTGTAGTACATCATGATCAGAGATTTACTACCTGACAACACAAATGGCCAACTTAGTATAATTGTGGTACACTTTCTTTCTTTAGCTCTTACTCCTCCAGCCACTCCACCCCACCAGATGTGGAGACCTCTGGCCCCTATGGCCCTGCTGGGGAAGAGCAAGGTCGCTGAGGCCTCCAAGTCAAGCCCCTCCAAGGTTATCCAGATTGAGGCTCGGCCGCTGCCCTCCGTCAGGTCCCGCAGCAAGCCCACTCCTGCTGCTGCCACAGTCGCCCCCGAAGTGGCATGCATCGACCATGACTATTGCCTCCCCAACAAAGGCACCGAAGAGCCAGGCAGGCGCTGGAATGTCAAACAGCAATCTTTTATCACTATTAAACCAATTAAGCCCGCTGCAACCACTACACAAACACCCCCAGCTGCCCCAGCGTGGTCTGGCCAGTCTACTACAAACGCTGCCGTTACAGCCAAAGCACCAGTTTTCCCCCTGACAGAGCCCCTGGATCACAGGACTGATGAGATGGAGACGAGCTCTGTTCTGGAGACTCCTGATGCTTCGCCTGCTCGGCAGGAGACTGAGACCACCGTTAAGGCAGGAAGCCCCAGCAGAAGACCTTTTGGGAGGTCCTACCGTCAACACGCTGCTTGTCGCACACCCAGCCCCACATCTAGTCCCAAAGAGCGGACTGGGGGCCGGTCTAGAAAAAGAAGATCCCATCGTTCTCCCAGCTCCATGTCCAGCAGTTCAGAGTCAAACTCCCATTCCTCTAGATCTCGGTCTAGATCACACTCTCCATCTAAGAAAAGGTTAGACCCCTCACCCAAAGTACCTTTCATTCCTGCGGCATCCTGATAGCATTTCTAGGGCTTATACTTTCCCTTGTTCATCACTGGCATGTCTTCTGTTCTAGATATCGCCCCTGTCCCTCTGGGAGGAGTTCCAGCTCCTCGTCCCGTTCCTCCTCTCGATCCTCTCCCTCTGTGTCCCGCTCCCCTCCCAGGAGGAGGAGGAGGTACTCCTATTCCTCCTCTCACTCTGGCTCTTGGAGTCGCTCCAGGTCGCGGTCTCGGTCACCTCAGAGGCGGGCACAGTGGAGCAGAAGCAGAGGATTCCACAGGTACAGTATATGCATCATGCTCATCTGGGTGCCAGTCAATACAGTACTTTCATGGCTATACTTTGATCAGTGAAAGAAACTGACTAAACACCTTGCCTTCCTCATGTAGGCCCGACTATGGTCACAGTGCAAATGTGGAGATGGACAAGAAATGCAAGGAGAAAGCCATCGTAAGTTAATTTTACTTCAGTTCACAGATCTCAAAGCAAACAGTTCAAACTTTGAATCCTCTGATCGGCTGCTTCCTTCTCTCAGGAGGAGCGTCGGGTTGTTTACGTTGGTCGAATTCGGGGTACGATGACCCAAAAAGAACTTAAAGAGCGCTTCTCTTTATTTGGTGAGATTGAAGACTGCACCCTGCACTTTAGAGATCACGGGTAAGTACACAACAGCGACTGTACACGTGCATATATATTTGTCTTCATGATTTTCTTTTTTACTAAAGGAATACTTCACATTAACATTGAATTAGGCTGTAATACGATCAGATTGCACTGTCTTTGAACCTTGTTGGTCTTGTCTGTGACCTCTTAGGCCAAGCTACAGTGCTAAAGTGAATTCAGGCTTGTTCATAACTGGAGCTTCCTGGCAACAGTCCCAGGTCGCTCTTTTAAAAGCAAGTCACAGCTCAAAACTATGTACAAGACCTGCTCTGACCTTCACTGGACCTCTGAGAAACTGAAACTGACTACAAGCTGGTGGTTTCCTCATCTGTCACAGGGACAACTATGGGTTTGTGACTTATTACAACAACCAGGATGCTTTCACGGCCATCGAGAATGGAAGCAAGCTGCGCAAGCCCGACGAGCTGCCATTTGATCTCTGCTTTGGTGGAAGGAGACAGTTCTGCCAGACCAGCTATGCTGACCTGGGTACGTACAAATCAGCAGACAAAACAAAAGTTCTGCAGCTCTTACCCAGAGTGCTGTTGATCTATACAAATAGTATTGATGTGGTTTGCAGAAGGTTGGAGATATTGGCTGCAATTGATCTTGATGCAGTGTGCTCACCACAAGCCAAATGCAACGGAGAGCTGTTGTACTGTGTGAACTACAGCCAATAACTCAGAAACTTGGCAAACCACACGGTAGCTGTTTGGAGGGATCCTGTCCTTTTTTAATGACATGTTACATGACACATGATGGGTTTTAAATGATGATTCTGATGTTTTTTGACTCAGCATATTCAAATTTGATTTATTCTCTACCAGAACTGCATTCTTTCAAATGGGGAGAATATTTTGAAACGATAAAGTTCACTAAGAATAGAAAGAAATAGTGATGAAAAAGAGAAAAGGAGAGGTGGCAAGTCAAAAAATTGGGATGGGTTTTGCTGGTGGGCTTTGGACTCATGACTTGACTCTTGGGTACAGCTGTGGTTTCAGGAGTCACATCAGTCTTAGTTTAGGAATAGTTTCAACCCAAACACTGTGTTCTGCTGAATTTCAATGCAGTGCCAACTTTGTTTGTCCTTCTCTTTTCAGATTCGAGTAGAGAGTACGATCCATTGCCTGCGAAAGGCAAGTTTCATGCACTAGACTTTGACACTTTACTGAGGCAGGCCCAGCAGAATCAGAGGAGGTAACAGGAGGCCTGCAGCAGGAAGCAGCTGACACTTACCTCAGAGCCAACACTCGGCTCCTCACCTGCAACACTGTCTTTACATTTTAGTTGTTGCATTACCTTTGCATAATTTTGTTTTGTTTTATTTTGTTTCTGCAAGCTAACACCTTCTATTGAAGTGAAGATTTGTAATGAAAGTAGTAAAAGAAAAAAAATGGAATAAGTAAAATTAAATAATTTTTAAAAGTTTATTTAAATGTAAAATCAAATCTGAATTGTATGGAGAGAATCATTTTTAATATGGAAAGGTAAGTGGAGTGGAGTTCCCTAATTACTGGGACAGGTTGTAATACATGTGAATGTACTATGAACCTAAATAAAAATGAGAACTTGAAATGCTTGTTTTTCATTCCAGCTCACTCGTCTGTATTGCTTTTGTCATTAAGGTACATGCACAAGTTTGGACACTCCTGGTCAAAATTTATTTTGCTATTGTGAATAGTTTAGGCAGTAGAAGATGTGCTCATCTCCAAAAGTCATAAAATTAAAGACGACACATGCTCTTCAGTATTTTAAGCAATGTTACTGCATCATTTTTTGTTTTGTACAATTTTAGAATGGGAGGAAAAAGGAAAGGAAGCACCGTGCAAAGGTTTTGGCACCCCGTGAGATTTGAGCTCTCAGGTTTCTGACCATAATTAGACTGATATGGCTATGGCTTGTTCAGTCATCGTTAGGAAGGGCCAGGTGATGCACATTTCAAACCATGTCCCAATAATCAGCAGCTATGGCCTCCTCTAGGCAGCTGCCGAGCACTCTGAAAATGAAAAGAACTGATGCCCACAAAGCAGGAGAAAGGCTATAAGAAAGCAAGAGTGTTGTCAGGTAGCAGTTTCCTCAGTAATATAATTAAGAAATAATAAACCTATTTACATTGCACCTTTCATACAGGAAGTGGATGCTTTGGATAAAAAAAAAAAGACAGAATGGGCATTAAAACAAAAAATGAATGTGAAATAAGGATAAGAAAGTCAATTAGGGCAAAGCTCTAAAAGCATTCTTCGTCTGGTATCTCTCTCTGCTTTCTGTGGTTCTCAGACACAACAGAATCTTTTTCCTTCTCTACAGATACTGATTGAGCACAGGTTCACAGCCACCTCAGAACGTCCTCTCATGGATGTAATCTTACTGTGGGTCTTATCTGCCTATAGGACACAACCTAATATTGCTCAGAGACCAGCATATAACAGGATGGACATAAAAACAGATAAAAAGTGAATGTAAAATAAGGTGGAATAAAGACTGCATAAAACACAAAGGTAAAAATAAGGCAGTCACAGCATAACATGAGGGTATACTTAGGTTAAACTAGATTACATTGAATGCATAAAATCAAGTAAAACAACATTTTAAAAGAAATGCAGCAGTGTGTGAGTGTGAGGCAAAGCACAGAAGTTTCAGACCTGCAACAGGAAGTCATAGCTAGTGAAAGGCTAAAGTGAAGAGATAAGTTTTTAACTTTCTTCTAAAAATATTCAGTGAGCTGCTTCCCTGATATCTGCCAGCAGTGTGTTTCAGAGCTTTGGGGCGTAATGGACAAAGGCTGCATTGCTGATTTTCTTTTGACAGTTGCTGAAAACCACCAACAAACCAGCAGTTACAAATGACAGTTAACAGGAACAGTGGAGGTCAAATTGAGGTCTGGAAAACTTTCTGACCGAACTGCTCAAAAGGCAAATCAAACATCGCACCTGCAACAGCAGAGTAACGATCCTTAATACACCTCAAAATCCACGATGGACTACCTCAAGAGGCACAAGCTGAAGGTTTTGCCATGGCCCTCACAGTCCCATGATTTAACAATGAAAATCCCGAACAAGAACAGAAAAACTCTTAGCTGGAAACAAAAAGCCTTTACAAGTTGCATCACTTGACAAAGCGGGTGTTATTGACCATGCAGAGTGGCCAAACGTCTGCTTCAGGCCTTTTTCCGTTCTTTATTTTGATATTGGAAAAGACAGAAATAAAGTAATGCTGCTTGAGATATTAAAGCTCATGGCAGATGTTTTGACTTGCCATGGCAGGAAAAGCACAGGTGAAACTAATTCAATTTACTCAGTTCTACTAAGTGTCCCAGTGAGCCAACATGCAAGGCCCTGGAAATAGCTCATCTAAAAGCAATGCACTCATTATATTTACAAATTTTGTCTGTGCTTTACTTGCTATGAAATGCCAAAATGTCTGCTGTGAAGAGTCTAACCAGCTCACAGTCAAAGTCATGGCTTATTGGGACACTATCTTTAGTTATTATTAAAAACCTGTGCTTTTCCTGCTGTCAAGAGGCCCAATCACATAAAGCAGACAGGATCCTTACACCACCTTTCATTAATAACTACTACATATTGTGATTTCTTTGGAAAATTTACTTTCTGTATTAGTTCTGGGTAATTACTCAAACACATAATTGGATATATCCTGGTGATCTAGAACAAAGCGTGTGTATTTTGCTGACAGGATACACAGACTCAGATCAGGACAGATGAGCAGCACATCCCCGTTGAATGTAGTGTTAACGCTCAGCTGCATTCCTAATATGGACTGGAATCTCAAGATGTTAGAAAGATGTTGAGATCTTTGACATGGACTGAAAAACGAGTCAGCGTTATCTCTAATTGTGCTGCAAGTTTACGAATCCTCTTAATAATTGTTTGAACCTGGTTCACTAATAACAGCGAAATTATCATTATTATCAATAACATCAAATAAATTGGGCAGAGAGTTTTTCAGCCACTGTTTTATAACCAATATCGCAACTGAGGTTTTTTCTGCCAATGCAAACGAAGACATTTGACTTCATAAATCAATTGTACCTTGGCAGCTATTATAAGGTTACAAATACAGATCAGTTTACCTTTATTAATGTTAGCTACGGGTTGATGTTAAGCGTTGCTCTAAAAATGTAGTCTATCTCTTTTACATAGTGACATCTTTGTGGTGTTTTGTCACGCAGATCTAGTTTTGACTGGTTTAATCTAGTCTCGTGAGCATGCGCACTCGGTGTAAACAGGAAGAACCAACGAAAACCAGGGCAAATCCACCATAAAGGGAAGAAAATGATCGAACAGAAGCGGACGGACGTCTTGTTTTTTCTTATATATTAACAAACACAAATGTTGTCCTGTAACACCTGATAGTATTTTCGTTACATCTTGTAGAAGCGGTTGCTTATTTTTCGACAACTTTGATAGACTTGCTAATACCGTGAGTTAAGCTAGCTAACGTGAGACAGTGACGATATATTTCCTCCAGGTTTTGCTTAGCGAATTTATCTAATTGCCTACAAAAAGGAATAAAACGGTACTCTCTGAATCGTCTTTACGTCACACTGAGAGAAATCTCACAATGGTTCAAAAAGAGAAGACGCTAGAGACTCCTCCGGTGGATGGTGAGCAGAGCCCCAGCCCAGTCTCCGGAGAGGCTTGTGCAGAGGCCCCTGGCCCGGTGGAAGAGTCCGGCATTGCAGTCGAACCGACGGGGCATCGAAAATTCATAAGCGGAGTCGTGGAAGGTTAGTTAACGTTAATTTGAATATAGAGCAAAAAGAATTAAATCTGTAATTTGATCCCGTTATGATCCGCATGCAGTCATATGTAAGGCACCTAAATACCGCAGCAATCCTGCTTGCTGGAGGAGATGATTGGTATCAGTTGCAAATGAGCTCGTTTGCAAATGGATAACATTCGGAAATCAATATTCAGAAATCAATTGTGAGTTTAGAAAGCACAAGGGGCGGTTAAACACATGAATTTAAAGCTATTCAGATTAATCATGTATGCTTACATGTATGTGTGCAGATGTTAAATCAACACTTACACGTCGTTCACGGCTTGGTTGTTGAATTTATACTTAAGGTGCACTTTTATTGACAGGCGATCAACAGCAATGACAGTATTGATACAGGATTCGTTTTGGCATTTTTTTTCTGATGTATCACTTGTCAAGTGCATACACCAAACACTTTTACACCTTCATGAAGATGAAGAACTATTTGTATGTTTCATGTTGTAAGTTGTTGGATTTTGTGTGGTTTGGCCTGTGGTTAGACTCAATAAGAAGATATGAGACATAGTTTTGGGCTCTCACGTACACCTTCAAGTTGCTAATTTTTCATACTTTCTGATGATTCATAGAAAAAATTCAGAAATACAGTAATGACCTAAATATGCAACAGTTGCATGTCTAATGTCACTCCCAGCCTGTGCCTTCACCTGGGGGCAAATTGTTAGTTGTTAGTAGTCAAGCAGCTCAACATGCACAGGAAATGTAGTTGATCATCAGCACTGCAGACTTCATGGAAACTGAGTATATTTTTTGCTGATGCAGGCTTCTATGGTCGACCATGGACAATGGAGCAGAGGAAAGAGTTGTTCAGAAGGTATGATGACCTATGTGAATTATTTAACCATGCATGTTAATCAAATAATATTAATGACATAGCTAGATGATTTGAGTTGTTATACTGAGTTTGCATAATATTGTGTTTGACAGGCAGCAGAAATGGGGACTGAATACATACCTTTATGCACCCAAAGATGACTACAAGCACAGAATGTTCTGGAGAGAGCTGTACTCAGTGGAAGAAGCAGGTGAGTACAAAGAACAGATCATTGGATCACTTGCCTGCTTGGGGCAAGGACAGCAAATAATGCCTGTTTTTCTGAGTACAGTCTGCATAATACAGTTTTAAACATGGGTGAAGTGGAAAAAGTGCTTTCAGATAATTTGTTAGAAAAATCTCAACAATGCATTGAGCGACTTTCCCCAACTATCCTCTCCTAGAACAACTCATGACTTTGATTGCTGCTGCTAAGGAGCATGGGATAGAGTTCATCTATGCCATTTCCCCTGGACTGGACATTACCTTCTCCAATCAGAAAGAGGTTTCTGCACTCAAGAGAAAACTCGATCAGGTATTGCAGCATCTTCTGTGACAGCAGTGTGAACAATATGTTGAAAGTCTCCATAGATATTTTCAAGAGTTCCTTGTCTCTCCCCCTCAGGTTACTCACTTTGGCTGCAAGTCATTTGCCTTACTTTTTGACGATATTGACCACAACATGTGCCCTGCTGACAAAGAGGTGTTCAGCTCATTTGCACACGCTCAGGTTTCCATTACCAACGAAATCTACCAGTACCTGGGAGAGCCTGAAACCTTCCTCTTCTGTCCAACTGGTACTGCAGTTCTGTCTGAATCCTTTGCACATTTCCCACAATTGTTTCACCTACTTGTTTATTCATTATTCATTTGCTTTCTTGCCTTGAAATCCAGAGTATTGTGGAACATTCTGCTACCCAAATGTCCCTCAGTCCCCCTACCTCCACACAGTAGGAGAGAAGCTGCTGCCTGGCATTGACGTGCTGTGGACAGGTGAGTCTAACACAGTTTTCTGTCAGCTGACCAACACCATGCTAATGTTAAGCATGCAGTCATACATGTCAGAGTAGTTGATTTATTGGGATTTTTTTTTTCTGCAGGCCCCAAGGTGGTGTCCAAAGATATTACAGTAGAGTCTATTGAAGAGGTGTCAAAAATCCTAAGAAGAGCCCCTGTGATCTGGGACAACATTCACGCCAATGATTATGACCAGAAGAGGCTTTTCTTAGGGCCATACAAAGGCCGCTCCACAGAGCTTATTCCCAGGCTCAAGGGAGTCCTCACTAACCCAAACTGCGAGTTTGAGTCCAACTTTATAGCGATCCACACTCTTGCCACCTGGTACAAGTCTAATATGAATGGGGTGCGCAAGGATGTGGTCATGAGTAAGTATGGTCCAAAAGTTTCCTGCTTCGTAATGTTTAGATGTATATACACTGTGATTTTATGTGGTATCGTAGTGCAGGCCATTCATCTATGCTGTTTTTTTCCTGTGTTTGTTCCTCTTTCTCTCTCTCTTTACCAGCGGATGGCGAGGACAGCACAGTGTCCATCCAGATAAAGTTAGAGAATGAGGGCAGTGATGAAGAACTGGAGACAGACATGCTCTACAGCCCACAGCTAGCTCTAAAACTGGCTCTCTCTGAATGGCTAGGGGAATTTTGTGTTCCTCATCAATATAACAGTAAGAGCAGTTCCATTATTGTATCATATCTCTATGCTAATGGCTTCTCTAGCAGTGATACTTGGATTACACTCATAGTGTTGGCACGGGCGGCCTAAAATGGTAATTTTATGGCTGAAGAATATAATGCAGTGAGGCTCATCTCTGTCTTTCAGGCCGACAGGTGCCTCAGAGTGGTGCCAAAAGCACAGCCATTGATGTGTCATCCATGGCTGCTCCCTCTCTCTGCTCTTCCACAACAGTCACAACTGTGTTCCAGCAGCCCATCATGTCTCCATCCATGCCGCCTCTCTGTCTGGATCCACTCTCACACCCCTTGGCAAAAATACCTCAGGAGGAAGAGGAGGTGAGTTTTCTTTGTTCCATGTGGTTTGGCACAATACAGTAACATCACTTTCTTTCTTTAACATTTGCTTAGTGGAGGAGAGAGCATCTGTATGTGGTTCTACAGGCTTTTTTTTAATGCACCCATGCAGGTGGAGGTGGAGAAGAAAGATTCAGATGAGGAGCCCATGGATATGGTGGTTGAGAAGATGGTGGATGAGCCAGAGGCAGAAGCAGAGGCTGACCCTGAGGAGAAGCACATTGGTCCCATCTTAGCTGACAAGTTGGCTGAGGACCTGAAGCCCATGGATACGGACAAGGAGAGTCTGGCAGAGTCCAAGTCCCCCGAAGAGTCTATCCAGGAGGACTCTGGGAGCGATATCGCCCCGATGCAGACAGACGATCAACTCAAACAGGTGCTGATGACATTTGAGAGCTTCTTTGTGCTCTTTGTATCTGTAGTTGAAAGCGAAAACAAATTAAGATTCTCAACACAGTCACATTATTGCTGGTTTGTGTCTGCAGGACGTGTTTGTGCCCGGGCCCAACGAGAAGCCCCTGTTCACAGCAGAGCCCCTCACACTTGAGGACCTGAGCTTGCTGGCAGAGCTCTTCTATCTGCCTTATGAACATGGAAACAAGGCCGTGCAGATGTTGAAGGAGTTCAACTGGCTAAGAGCAAACAGCAGTGTCGTCAGTGTCAACTGCAAGAGAAAGGAAACTGACAAGGTGGGTTGATTCAGTGAAACAAACACACAAGAGTTGAGCGAATGAGAAAACTGGTTCATTATTAACTGAACCTGCTTGTGATGAGCGTTGGTTGGTGAAAACAAAATGGTGGATGTGTACTACCTATACTGTCCATTGGGTGGTGCAGTTATGATAGCAGATGGAGTGCACCACTGCACATTGTTTTCTGTGTTTGTGTGAACCTCAGCTTTCCTTATTAAACCATCAGCCTTGTTGACAAGTCACAGAAGAGCACAGGTGTAAATAATGCAATTAATGATGTCATGGCCACAACAACATGTCATGGCTTATTGGAACACAGATAAAACAGAGGGACTATCTGTGTTAGAAGTAACATCTGCGCTAAGACAAGTCAAGATGTCTGCTGTGCAAATGGGCCTATTACAAACCATAATGTTTTGCTGCTGAGCTTTTCCAACACTATTTACTCTTTTTTTCCAACCACTGTGTCGCCTGCAGGTCGCAGAATGGCAATCAAGGGCAGAGAAGTTTGAGGAAATGTGTACCTCAGTCATCCAGATGTTCACACGGCTGTCCAACTCAGCCAACCGCACCATCCTGTACGACCTGTACCCTTACATCTGGGACATCAAGAGCATCATTTCTATGGTCAAGTCTTTTGTCCAGTGGCTAGGTATGTATGAGTGGAACCATGAGGCGCTTACTCTTAGAGAGCAGTAGCATAACGATAGTCTGGGCAAGTCTGGCACTCCTGACCTTTGTTATTCTCAGAGACACATTCACACACAAATCAGTCAGTTGCCTTTAAAAAAAACAAAAACAACTCAGATTATATTAAGAAAAAAGCACATTAATGACAGATTATTTAGCTGCATGGATTATGTTGTAGTCCTGCACTCTGTAGTTTAATGAGGCAAGTTTATGATTATTTCACACATCTTGCACAGTCTGCTAAACAGATGGTATTATTACTGATCACAGACTTAGGGGAATCTTGGTGACCACCTGTAAAGAAGGTGAGAGTCTGTAGTGGCTCCAGTTTTAATTGACCATTGTCTTATAGATCAGCTGAGCACAGATCAGGCCAGATGCATCACCTCTCAGTAGTTTTGATTCTATTAATTGCTCTTGTTCACACATGTTGATTGTTTTCCTCTTTTTTTATTTTATTTTTTCATCTGACTGAATGCCGCTTGCACTGCTAGCATCCTCCTTATTTACTCCATAACTAGCTACTCCATCTTGGTGATATCTAAACTGGGCCTCTGTGGCAAACGTCCCAGCAGGGTTACTGCTGCTTGCTGTGTATCCGGTAACATCACTGCTGCATTCCCACACAGACACACTTGCTTCCATCTCTCTGTCTGTGGGGATGGGAGCCAGGGGGAAGTCCCCATCCCCCGCCTCCTCCATGCCCTAGCGCGCACGCGAGCTTGGAGAGCAAGTTGACTGACTGACTGTGGAAGGCCATTCTGGTGCATAAACAGTGTAAGAAATGTCTAAATGGGTGTATGTTTTTTCAGCTGGTTTTAACGTGAACCGTATTAATACGTCACTGGAAGTTTCGTGCTGTTGCCTCACTGAGTAGTCTCTGACATGAGGCAGTATTTTAACCCTCTGAAACATTTACTCAAGCTGTTTCATGGTGCAATCCATCGCCTTGCATAAGAGAGGATACTCTTTCTCCCCCCCTCCTCCTTCTCCCTTCACCTCCAACTTTCTTTCATTCTTTAAGATGGTGCACTGTGATGCAGTTTGAGTGGTGTTCAGCTTTGTAATAACACCTCCATCCTTTTTTGGGGTGTTCTTTTGAATAGTCTAAAGCACCAGCATGGCCTGTAGACTACCCCCTGTAACCCAGTTTCATTCGCAGGTTTCTGTCCTGTCCGGCTATATGGTAAAGCTGAGGATTCTAGCCCACAGTACACAGCAGGCAGCATACCCACTCTGGCAAAGCCACATCAAAAGTCCACATTACTGGTTTAATGCACCAGGAAATGACCACTTTCGCAACATTGAGGAAAATGAAAGCGCCATACTTATCTTCTTAGTTACTGCAGTGTCGTAAGTGCCTAACTGTTGACTTCTGCTGTTGCTGTTAGCATGTTTTTACATCAGTCCCCATGTTTTCCCTTTAATAGAAGCTGTGCAGCCGGCACTTAGTCACAACCTCCCTGGCTATTGTACTGAGAACACTTACTAATAACTATTTTCTACTGTTTTCTCCCTTCATTGTGTACAGATGGAAGAATCCACAGTACAAGTTTCTACTGCTATTGGATCGACAGTGGCCGATGTATGCACAGTGCTGACGTTGTCTTTCCTTTGTTCATGTGTGAAACAGATTTATGTACTTTTTTTTTTTCATAAACTAGATTGATAAATGTAAAAGATTTGATTTGGAGGAAAGGAAGCCGCCCTCCGGATGAAGTCACATTTTGCGCAGCGATTTTAGCTTTGAATCCTAAGTGTTAACTCCCAAATTTCTCTTTGGCAGCATCTCTCTAACTTGTTTTTTTGTTTCTGTCAGTAGGCCTATAGAAATGGCTCAGACCAGCCTGATGCACCTACTCAAGGGAATTTACACTTGGCTTTGAAATTGAACCACGGCACATCTCTGTGCCGACTCTGGGATATTTCTGACCGGGTAGTTTTAAGAGAAATGTGCTCGCAAATACACCTCAGCCATGCAAGGACAAGAGTTGCATGTTTTCTGTGTAACTGATTGCAGTAAGACAATGCAGTCTTAAGGGACCAGTGTTTTGTCCATTTTGAGGTTTTTAATTTGGGTAAGCAAGTTCAGAGTTCCTCCCGTGGGTGCATCTGCGCGCTGTGTTTTGCCAGCTCGTCAGAGGAATTGTTTTAGGTATCAGGGTGAGGTTCATATGTAAGGCAGTGTTAGATATCCTTCCCGCGCGCTGCATTTGTCTGGTCACATGACAGGGCTTCTCATCAACCAGGGTTAGGCTTTGCTTGCAGCAATGCTATTGTATACCAACTGTAAGAACTCTGTGTGCTTCAGATACACATACACGCCTCCTTATATGCGTTGTCCCTGCAGTGTATTCCCCTGTAGTCTGTCTGATTGTGGCTTTTAAAAGTCAGCCGAGGGGCCTTTTAATTCAGGGAATGTTCATACCACCTGTTTGTTCTGTCTTCCTGGTTTGATGACTCATGCTCCCCAGTCATGTGACGAGGCAGATAAAGATGAGAATGTGACTTCACACGGGGTGCTAAGATGAGTGGGGTGACGGCAGCTGAAGCTTACCTTTGTAGTCATTGGGCAGTATGGGTTTCAGTTCTGATAGTCAGTTCAATAAGTCCGTCAGCTGAACTGCACTTAAGTCTGTTCTCGCTTCAGTTTTCGGAGAGCGTGCGTTCTACTGCATGAAGGCACTTATTTCTTAAGACCTGCATACCATATTATGTGGAGCAATTGGATGTTGTTGTCTTATCACTGAGAATTTAAGGTTCAGAGTTTATAAAAGGCTTTTTGAATAATTAGAATCTGGGACCTGATTTCTTCTTTCCAACATGTAAGCTTTAGTTGCTCAAGCCCCATTTTATCGTAAAATATTTCCTCTGAATATAATCTATCTATCCCAAATTAGGTCCTTTTTGTGTGTTAATGGTTAAAACAAAATACATTTATTTATATGGATTTTGCTATTAGATACATATGACCCCCTTCCTCCCCATCTCCCCACTCGCTTCATCTGTGTCAGAGAGCCCCATCCTGTGGTAACAATGTCCGCTTGGCTCTGCTCCTAACAGGGTGTCGTAGTCAGTCCTCAGCACAATTCCTTAGAGGAGACCAAGAGCCCTGGGCCTTTAGGGGAGGTCTAGCAGGAGAGTTCCAGGTATCTAATGCATTGAACTTACAGCCATCAAATGGAAAAAAAAGAGTGTTGTTAGCAAAGAAGACAATGGTAAATGTGCGCAGGTATGAAGGGCTTTGGTCTGTCGAAGGTGAGCTGATTGTATTGGGTCAGGCTTCATAAAATTCCGGTTCCATCCCCATCACTTGTTCTCCAAAGACGCTCATGTCCTTGTATTATTTTGGGATATTGTCAGTCTGCGGGAGGGGAATGGGTGGCCTGAAACCCATCCTGACAAAAGAGCTTACAGCCCGTGTTTGGCATGGCATTTCCTGATTGATTAATTTGAATTTCTTTCAGCAACTGCCCAAGGAGATGCTGCTTTTCCCTAGCGCACGCGGCGCAAGCGAGCATGGCTAGGTTTTATTTTCATGACATCTCATTTCTTTGCAGGAAAGCACAGCGCACAAATTACCACGCCAACCCTTTGCAAGCGCGCACACAAGCATCGCAGCGCCCGCGAGAACGCTAGCATGTTTGCAATGGGAAAACTCCATGATCAAACGCACCAGTCCAGCCAAAAGTATTATCTCCATCCTTGGAGAGTAGCAAGACTCATGATAGCAACTGATATTGAATGACTCAGTTTGCTCACATTTAATTTGCCACTTTGGTTTTTTTCCTGGAGTTCTCTCTGTCTCTCTGCGCCAGCATCATTATTTTTCTCAACAGGAGGGTCCTGCGCAGCGAACTATTGCGATGTCTTACAAAAGGGAAAGGAGCATCTCCTTCAGCCAGTAAAACCTTAGTCAGACCAAAATACCACCCTCGATTTGTTATATTTCAAAAGCAAATGTGTGTGTGTGCTTGTCGTGCTATGTTCCTTTAGCAAAAATGAGAAAGATGTGACGTTTGCTCTTGTTGTCCGCTGTCAGATCAATAAGGAATATCAGTTTACGAGACCTTTGTTTTAACTGTCGTTCCAAAGCACTTTGCTCTCGTCTATAGTTCCTTCTGGTTTGACAGTGGCTCAGCTGCAGCAAATGCACAGTGAGGCAGTCAGCCAGAGCGGCACACCACCTGGTCTCAGTGAAACTGAACCTGTTTTTTTGATACCCACAGAGATTGTTGCCAATAGATGGGGCAAACGATCTTTTCTACCAGCCTCCACCTTCAATGCCAACCTCCAAACTTTATTCCATAAGGCCGTACTTTCCCAAAGATGAGGTAAGATGTTTCTTTGTGTGTGTTGTCATGCACCTTTTTTTTTTACCAGAACTCAAGTATTTTGTCATCAGTTACGAGGCATTAATAGTGCTGTCACCAAAATGCTCTAAATGTATAGTTGCAGAAGCGATGTTGGCCAGTTGCTTGTGTTCCCAGCAGAACTGACCGAGTTTATGCTGTCAGTGCTCTGTGCTTAATATGCCATAATGCTACGCTCAACTGCTCTTACATCAGCAAGTATATGTACTGAATGTAAAGACAGCTTCAGACTGTGTGTTTCCAAACCGTCTTTAAGCACATTGACATTCTTTATGGCGTTTTCTGGGGTTCGCTTTAATACTTATAGGAGAGTTATTTTGGGTGCTGCTCATCTACTACATTAACAGCTCTATCTGTCTTTGTGTTCGCAGGCTGCAGTTTATAAAATCTGCAAAGAAATGTACTGTGAAGGGCTTGAGGATGTCCCCTTTTCAGATGAGGATCCTGACCTAATAGGAGACAGGTAAAACATGGAGATTTATTTGTGTACAGTCAGCCCAGCCTAAAGTCGGGGCTGCAGGTTTTTTCCCTGCAGAGCAAATGCTCATGGCTGACAAAACTCCTTCCTGCTTGCTCACAGGTTAGTAGGAGGTCTCCTGACTCTGAGTTCAGAGTATGGGTTTGTGCTCGAGGATGATGAAGGGATCTGCGGTTATGCTCTTGGTACCGTGGATGTCAAGCCCTTCATCAAGAAATGCAAGTTGAACTGGATTCCCTTCATGCAAGAGAAATACAACAAACCTGACTGTGAGAAGGACCTCACAGAGGCTGAGGTAGGATCCTAACGATCATGACATCAGTGTCGGGTGGCTCCAGTGAATTTTACTTCACCGTCTCTGTTTGTCGTCCCTGTAGAAGATGATGCTGAGTTTCCACGAAGAGGAGGAGGGTCTTCCAGACTCTTTCCTCTCCAACTTCCCCTCCCTAATCAAGGTCGATATTCACGCCAAGGTCACTGATCCCAGTGTGGCCAAAAGCATGATGGGGTGTCTTCTATCTTCACTCAAGGCCAACGGTAGGTGGCTGTTGTCTTCACTCAGGACAACAATGTTCATTGCTACTCATTGCACTAACTAGAGAAAGAACATATTGCGTTAGTCTCACCTGTCACGTTGGTAAAAGGGTGTTAGATGTAAATTGGTGCTTGGCTGCGTTTCTAAAGCCGAAGACGAGCAGCTTCACGAGTCTGATCTACATGCAATGTGAAAATGAGAGCAAACCTAAAGCAGTTCTGAGATGAGTTTTCATAAAACATAGTTCATCCATTTCATGGTAAAATGCATCCCGTTTATATGATGAAGCTTTTGTTAAGCATCTATTTATGAATCAAGGCTCACAGTTTTAGCTCCAAAGTAAACTACAAAAATGAATCTGAGGGTGTTCAGCTGTAAGAAGTAGAAACTGAAATGATCTTCTCTTCCTGTGACAGAGGTCTTGAACCAGTTTTAGTACCGGTCAGAGACAGAGAAGATGATCATGGTCAGCCTAACACCATATTTGGTGTCGTTGTCATCTTTTTTTGTCTTTCACTTCCAGGGTCCCTTGGTGCATTCTGTAAGGTTCGTCAGACTGATAAGAGAATGTTGGACTTCTATAGTAAGCTGGGATGCTTCGAAGTCGCCAAAATGGAGGGCTTTCCCAAAGATGTCATCATTATGGGACGCAGCCTATGAAGAAGTGTCCTGCTGCAATAACAGACAGAGGGAGAGGGAGAGCAAGTCAACGTGGCTTAAACATGTTTGCTACCTTCATGAGAAAAACTTCCATGATGATTTTATACTACATTACCATCTGGGCTAGCCCCAGGAAACCTCTTTTTAGGATTTGTGTACAGAAGCACAGCAGTCGCACACACAGATTCCCTGTGCTGCCCTTAGATTTTATGGCTCTGTTGGATTCAGCAGATCTGAAGCTAAAAGGCAGAGAGAGATCTATAGTCAGATGGAAGAGTGGCACTCCAGCATCGATTCCTGGGGTCCCACTACTCATATACCTCCAGGAGGCAGGAAGTAATAACTCCATAAGCCTTTTTCTGATTTAATCCAGTAGCCATTACATGGATTTTGCCCGCATGCCCAAATGCATAGTGTCTGTATCTGAAATGGAGGCAGAGCTGTGAAATGAGGGCAGCCTGTATCTCAGGTAGTGTCTCGCTACCCCTACGTCCTGCTTTCCCAGCTCTAACACAGAGAAATAACACAGCTGTCGACATAAGTAGGACACCTTTGTACAGGATGTGAGGTGCTATGTGAGGGTTTGCCTTTCATCATCACATCATGGTATTTCCAGTTGCTCCACAATATACTCGGAGAAAGAGGCCTTTTTAAGTGGCGTGTTTCGAAGAAAAAGTGATGTGAAAAGCAGCGTCTGTACGCATGAACAAGTGGGTGGACAATTGTAGCTTTTTGGGGTTTGTGAAACCCTCAATAAAAGATCCTCACAGACCAGCAAAGAGAAGTATTTGTTGAGTCTGCTGAAGACTCGACCAGGGGGTCTTCTGAATTTCCGTTCAAGTAGTAGTCAAAGTTTGGAAAGCAATAGAAAAGCTTCCACAAGTTTACAAACATGGTTCTCAGCCTGTTCCTGTTCAGCGCTTCGCTCATGGCCAGTTCGTTTTTATAAACCAGGAGTGTTTTTTTTTTTTTTTTGCTTATTTCCTGTTTAAGCTATTGCCTTTTGGTTCATTGCCTTCAACTTTTAGATTTATATCGCAGACCCCAGTGTCTTCTGCATAAAGGCTTTCTAATGTGCGTCAGTCAGATGCAGCTAAAGAAGGGTCATTTCTGACATTGGCCTTGCTGCTGCGCAAATTCGCCGAACCAGATCGTTCCAGCACGGAAATCCCTCAGTAAACCGAAGCTAGCTGACAGAGAAAGCTCAGACTGTCGTTTTCAGCTGTGTCAACTGTTACATTTACTAGTAAGTAAATAATAAGTCAGTTAAAATGAATAAGAATCCTAAAGACGTGGAAGCTTCAGCCCTCCCGCTGTCATGAAGCGCCTCAGTTTTGTCTTAGCCACTAATTCCAAACCTGACTCGTAGACAGCAGGTGATCTGGGCTATGTTCAAGAGATGTGCTGAAGAGTTACCCTTTGCTTACTGTTGCTAATAGAAATTGTTTCAGCATTGCTAACTCTCAGATGAATGTCTTCTCAGCGGCGCCTCTGCGAGTTCTCCATGTCGCAGAGGTTGTTAAATCCTGTCACCAAAGTGACTCCCGCACTGTTCAACTGTTGTTGGGCTCGGAGCATAAATTCCTCGGCCTTTTTCCTATCTGCCCATTGAATGTTTTATATTCCGACGCATTTCCCATTTGTTTTTTGTAAATGTATATAGTTACTTAAAAGAAAAAGCACTTGGACTGTAGATAGGAGTGCTCTGTTGGATACATGAGGATCATCAGTTGCTTTTCAGTAGCTGTCTGCCAATGTGATGTTTTGATACTGTATACATTCATAATGTGCATGAGGTGTATTGGAGTTGCTGTGGCGGTCGTTAGAGTAACCTCATCACGTGCTGCATAGAGGAAGAAGCATGCCACTCACCTCTGTGAGCATAATACTGTAGTTGATGGACAGTCTGATTACACTGTCAGTCATAAAGTGTTATTATTTTGTATATCTTCATTGAAAGTGCGGCTAGTTTTCTGTTTTCCTTTCAAGGAAAAGAAAATGCTGGCCTTGTTAACAACGCCCTGTCCTGTGCAGCCGTCCGAACTGGCTGTGGTACAACAAGGTGTGAAACTCACCATCAGACCTGCCGTTCGTCTTCAGAAAAGACAGCAGAATATTTCCAAGCTTTGTTTCAATGGTTCATTTTGCTGTTTGCTCGAGCTTTCTCCTCTGCCAATCAGGTTTGATAGAAGTGGGCTGTGACTGAGAGAAAGGGCTCCAATTGTACATTTTGATTATCTGGGGTGGGGGGGTTACCATGTAAAATTTGTATGTAAGATACATAAGATTAAAAACTAATAAACCATAATAAGTCACTTTGTTGCTTCCTGTCCTTTGTGTCCTGACTGAAGCAGTGAAAATGTCTGTGCAGTATACAGGATGTTTTTAATCTGGCCAATAATCTTTTCTGTTTGTTTTGACAAATAAAAGGAAGGTTATGCCTGCAAACACGGAAATATGAAACCGTCTCCATCACTAAATACACCTGGTCTGGCACAGGTAGGATAGGGGTCATTCCTGATTTAATGTCCCTGTCAGGTTTCGAGTTGTGGTGTAAACCGTCCTCACCAGCTGCAGTGTTCCTGAAAACATGATTTAAACACAAACTCACATATCTTTTATGTATTGTGTGGAATAATCTGTGTACATCTGCTTGTCAGTGACAGCTTGTTTTTTTTTTGATTGTATAATGGTGAGCTGAGTTGTTACATTTTCAGAAATGCATGAGGCAATTATCCCTGAATTTTATTGTGTTTTAAGTTCTTAATTTAGAATTACTTGAAAGTATCATAGGTTTAAGTTACTGTTTTAATTTGTTTTGTATTATTTGGTAACGTGACACACAGTATTAATGTGTTAGTCGAACACATCCATGATTGGCCTGAAGGAGGGAAAAAGCCAGCGGCGCACAGTGATGACGCGCAATCACGGTCATCGTGTGCGACTCGCTTGTTATTTTTCGTGGAGCTTTTCATTCGGCTACAAAGTGTGAACAGCAAAGCCCAATTTAGTGCTTCGACAAAATGTCTTACTACGAGGACGAGTCGTCGGATGTCGGACTGGCTGGTCAGTCGAAGTTGGAGAGCTTCCTGTTCAGTACGGACAATTTAAACACAGTTTTGCACTTCTGCTCTCATGGCGCACACGTGGGTCTCTTCTGTGACAGAGAAGAACCCGATATATCTCAAATCATCCTGCATTTGTCTGTGCGATGAGTCAGCCAGCTACCGTACATCATGTCTAAAAATTGTTTTGTCTTCCAGGCTGTGAGCTGTCCTCCAAAGTGCCTTTCTACACTTTCCAAGGAGATGAAGAGGAGGACCTGGAGCACTTCCTTGAACTCAGAACAGTGTGTACAGTTGCAACAGTTTAATCAAAATTGAGTCATTGCTCAGCCACTTTGATGCAGAGCTTACAGGAAAGTGTGTATTCAAATATCCAAGGCTGTTAAGACATAGTGTTGCTTTCATGTGTAAAATATAGAGACAAATCTCTCACACTGTGATCTGGGTGCTGACAGCATGGATTCATATCAGGTGATTTAACTGCTCTGACCCCTGTAGGTTTGTCTGGGAGATGGTGCCAAGGTGGAGAATAATGTGGTGGAGGTAACAGCCATGAACCACCAAGGAAAGACTATCTCTGTGCCCATCGCTAACCTCCACATCAGCTGTCTGCCCATGGTACGGTGGAGTGATTTCTGTCCACGTTCAGATTAATCCACCACACACACACACACACACACTGCGGAGATGTGTCTCAGCTTTTCCCTTTCTGTCCTCAGGTGAGTCTGGGAGAGTTTGAGCTGAAAGCCCCAGTGACCATCCGGCTCAAGGCTGGGACAGGACCAGTTACTGTCAGCGGATTACACCTCATAGGTAACACCTGAGTTCTTCTTCACTTCTGTCTGTGCATGCAAAGACTTTATCAAAATATCCAAGAGAGAAAGGGATTAAAGAGCACAATGTTCTCTAAGACGTTCAGCATTTGACTCCATTAGCTGGTCAACAGAAAAATAATAGGCAGCAATTAATAATCGATTAATGATTTCAGTCATTTTCTTTTAAAGCAAAGCGATCAAAAGTTCTCTGCTTCCAGCTCTTTGAAATGTGACTAGTCGTTGGTTTTCCTCTGCGTTCGTTATATGAATACCTTTTTTTGGAGAAGCTGTCTGAATATGCCAAAAAAAAAAAGAAATTGTCGTGTATTTTTCTCTAATGTCTGACATTTTAGCGAATCAGTTAGTTGAGAAAATAATTGGCCGATTGATGAATACATGATATTCATGCAGCTCGGTGACAAATGGAGAAAATTAGGGGTCTTGAGATTCTGAAATACTTTCTTCATTCAGTTTCAGGACATGAAAAGCTAAATGTATCTGTGGGTAATTGAATGTCAGGTGTCTTTCTGAATAAAACCCCAGACCTTTGACATTTTTGATAATTCTGAGTTTTAAAATAAGATTGTAACTTATTTAAAAAAAATGGATGTACATTTGTCAGTGCTGCAGGGAATAGACACAGCGCGCGCTGCTGCTTATTACGATCTGTGCTTGAGGTCAGCTGAGAGGGCAGATTAAATAAAGGCACCTTTCTGGCCTCTCTAATTAGATATAATACCAGGATTCAATTGAAAACAGTGACTGAACATTGTCTTCTGTTCTTGTGCAGCCTCACAGGTTGAAGAGTCGGACCTGTCCGATGAGGAATGCGAAGATGATGATGATGATGATGAGGAGGAGGAGGATGAGGAAGACATCACACCCATTAAACCAGCAAAGAAGAAGCAGTAGGCGGAGGAGGCCGCTGATGGATTTTTGGAATGGCCTCTCGCTTGCTGAGATGTTTTATGAAATAATGCAGCTTTTTGTACCAGACGGACACGTTTTACAAATTTAACACTTCCTCCACGCAGCCATGTGAGGGGTTAGAGGTGGCAGCTGAACATGCTGCAGGAGGGAGGGACGTCATGACGGACTCGAACATTTTCTCGCTGGCTTCTCACTCGTAGAAGAACTGTTTTTGCTATTAAATGCTACCTAGTGTTTTATACTGTATGTGAGATGGCCACCACTGATGTGAATTTGTTGCACCAGTGGGGAAAAACGTGTTTTACCACCAGTGGATTCAGGTATTGTTTGAAGATGCTCTTTTTGTAAAAGTAAAAACATTGTGTGTGTTTAAAAAAAAAAAAAAAAAAAAAAAAAAAAAGGCTTTCCAGATTAATTCCAACTGAATGGTGCAATCAGATGATTTCCACACAAAAAGTTTATTAAATGTTCTTGGTGCACAATAGCATCTCCATTTCCAGTTGTTTGTCATTCCAAAATACTGTTTTTCTGTGATGTGTCAATCATAAATGTGAAGATTTTGTGTTTGTAGTGAATGCATCAAGAAAACTTTGTTCGTGTTTTCATTTATCTCCAACTTGAATTCATACAAAAAAACAAAATAATTTCCAGCCTATTAGATGAAATGATAAACATCTTATGTAGCTACAACACACATTACGATCCCACCTGTGAGGAGCAAACATCCTCGTTTTTAAACATGGTCTTTTGCAAAGCAGCTGTCACTGTACTGGATTGTATAACTGGTTCAGATTGTCAGAGCCAGGCTCTTCATTAGAGCTCCCTGGTAAAGTGGACATAGTGCTCTTTAACTGCACGCTGCAATGGAGCTCACACACACAGCCACCAGCATCACTGGCAGAGGTGCGTGGAGGAATGTGATGCTCTGAAATTGGAAGTGTGGAAAACCGGCTCCACGTTCATCCAACAAAATAATCTGCAGATGTAAACTCCATTAAAAAAATCCTCCCTCGCACACATTCAGCTGTCGGCATTCACTTGCGTGAACTCATGCCTCTGCGTGATGACGGGCAGCACGACTGTGGCACAGGAGAGGGAGAAGTCAGGGGAGAATACTAAACAAGCAACACCGCTGAGCACCAGATGCCCACAAGAGGGTAACGCTGCCACAATATCTGTCCTGAGAACTAAGTCATGCCAGGTGCTGTCATGGTAACATGACAAACGACCACCTGTGTGATGCCCATAATGGCAGCTGTCTGTTAACGAGGAGACAGGGTTGAGGGGAACAGGAGCACAAAGACAAGGAGGGTAGGGATGCTCATCCTGGCTTGTCCCAGGCGGTTGCTGTTATTGACAACAGCGCAACCTCATATAACCTGCTCTAGACTTTGGATGCGCTTTCACAGTTCATGAGGGTATGTCAGCTCAGGAGGTAGAGTCATTGAATTATACACCAGCAGAGGGAGAAAACCCTCAAAGGGAACATGTGATAGAGAGCAAATCAATGTGTAACAATCCTCCAACTAGTTAATGTCACCTTGACTCAGAGCAGGTGCTGCTGCTTCTTATTTTCTGACTCATAAACCACATCCAGCTGGTGTGCGCTGAGTGGGAGTTTTGTGAACCTTTACACCACTTTTATTAGGTGTAAGGGTTTTATGGTCCAGTGCCTGTGTGGTGCATTAAGTCCTCACCTTTGTGTAGAGGTTACAGCTGTGTCCAGAGCACTGCGTGTCTGCAGCATAAGCAACAACAATCAGATCGCACAGAGAGGTGTGTTATAGGCTGTTGTCGTTGTCTTATAAGAGGAGTTCACCCTCTTATAGGTGAGGTTACCTTCATGACAGACTCCCAGGGCATGCACAGGGTGTGGACTATGATTGGCCAACTATGATGGGTTATCTGCCCGGTCAGAGGTGGGACCTGAGCTCTAAGCACAAGTAAATTGGACTTTTGTTTATAGCTGCAATTCAGTCTTAATTGTGAGAGGCAGCATTTTAGGATTTTTTATCTAAGAACAAATGGTAAATTAATGCTATTCCGATTTGCGTGTGTGTGTGTGTGTGTGTGTGTGTGTGTGTGTGTGTGTGTGTGTGTGTGTGTGCCATCCCTGCATAAGCCAGAGCCTAACTTGTCTGCAGACTCCACTGACATTGGTAGGAGAGTGCAGTATCAGCTTTATTTTCACTGAAACTCTTTTGTATATTTTTTGAATTTCATGCTTTTCTGCCACATATGTTATATTATTAATCCATCAACTTTATGTTTAGAATGTTTACCTCATTAGTTTTTAGCCACATCGCTTTTGGGGCAAATTTACATTTCTTCATCTGGTAAAAAGATGGCCTCGTTAATTTCAGTACATTAAGAGAGGGCTTAGAACTGCTGATCTGTGGAACTATTAGGGATGAGCATGCAGTACATGGATGGCTGATTTTTAATTTTGGGTAGGGCCTTAACACAAATTGCACAGTATAGTGAGAGTAATCAAATAACTTCAAAAGGATCCATCTTCATCAGGTTTGCTCATCATAAATATGGCTGATGCTGAGTCACTCATTAATAGCTCATTAACAGCCACTGTCCTCAAGAGCAGCACTGCCACTGCACCACCAATATGTGCGGACTGAAATTCTGGACTCTGCTGAGCTTGGAGGTCCTGGGCTCACCTGAAATGACATGCATTCAGTCAGGTTCATGGTTCACAAGTGTTCCACAGAGTCATATGTTTGTAGTGTAGAACAGCTGCTCTTCAGTGGTGCCGGGTGGAACAATGCCCACTCTGACACACACACACACACACACACACACACACACACACACACACACACACACACACACATACACACACACACACACACACACACACACACACACACACACACACACACTCATAAACAACATATCACAGTTCAAAACACTTCCTGTTCATTCCGAGTGAAGCCAGCCAGATATGTGCCACGGTTAAAAGGGACGTGTCGTCTGTCCACCTGCAGCTGTCCACCAGTTCACTGACCTGGTGTTCGCCAGTAAGACAGTTATGATTAATATTGAAAAAGAGTTTCAGTCAGCTCATAAAAATACTTCCACTGTGGAGCATCAACACCAAAGCAGCTGAGGTTTACAAGTGGGTAAAAAAATGGACAGATTAATGGCATGTGCCTAACTAAAGCAGCCTACTGCGGCATCTAATTTAGGGCCTGTGGTTTATTGTATGCCCTGCGATCGGCTGGCGACCGGTGCAGGGTGTACCCCGCCTCTCACCCGTTGACAGCTGGGATAGGCTCCAACCCCCCCCGCAACCCCAAAAGGGATAAGCGGTATAGAAAATGGATGGATGGATGGATGGTTTATTGTATGCCAGTTTATGTCAGTGACACGTCTAAACCATTCAGCTTTGCCTGCCCACCATACCTCATAACATACACCTGGTCAAGACTATTCACTTTGCCCTTTCAACCACCAAAGGCAATAACACACTGATGACTATACGCATGCATATTGGGAAATATAATCCCTCAAATAGATTCTGTTTGTGTGTTTTTCCTGCAGCCACTCACTCCCTCTCTGACTGCACTCACACTTTGTGTTCAGTTTCTGTCAGTTTTATCAACACAAAGTGATGCAAAAGCTGGTCAGCTGGTCGCAAACAAAGGAAGCAGAAGTTCTGTAATCTGTCATGTGGACATATCTGTACTATTACTAAAAAAGTGCCTCTTCGAACAATGCATCCACCGGTGAAGCTTATCTGAAGTGTTTCTTCGGTAAATACCTCCCAGAAACAACTTCCTGTTTGCTATCTCGTCACAGTGACGTCAACGTGAGCAGCCAGTGAAATGACCCTTCCCTCTCTTCCTCTCTCTACACACACACACACACACACACACACACACACACACACACACACACACACACACACACAGACTAATTAAGCACTCAGTTGTGCTTCAGTAATGTCCATATATACCCAATGAACAACAGTGAATACATTTAAGTATAATTTAGGCACAGTAACTGTTTTTGCTGTTTCTACTGCAGCCTTTAGAAAAAGCAGGTGGCATAGAAAGTGAATGTTTTCCTCAAAAATAAAAGCACCACAATGGAAAGAAAAAAAGGAAATAATAAAGGGAAAAGCCAGAAACTCAAATTTAGAAGTGTGGTACTGGAGAAAAGATATTTTATTAGTTTCCACCTCTGACACTTAAATGTGTCACTTAGTCCAAAGTTACTATGGCAACAGCTGAAGCACGCCACTTTGTATTCTCACTCAGCCCGATACAGCTGTTCGCCACAGAGGGACTCTGAAATGCCCTTTAATTTTGATCTGAAATGCCTGCAATGTTCACACACACAACACACATTTCCCCTGGTGCAGTTCACCTACACACACACTTCCTGTCTTTGCTTATTTCACTTATATATATCTATTTAATTGCCTGTTTCCCCTCTGTTGGATCTAACCAGAGGACTTGTATATGTTACAAAGACTTCTACAAGCAAAAATAGACGTGGAGATCAATAAACTTTGGCCACGGCTCTTTGCCTTTCATGTTTTTGCACTGCGACTGTGTGTGTGTACACTGCTATCCTGGATTGGAGTTTTGGCACAGATTTCAAAGGCCTAATCAGATGAAGGTTAGCATTCTGCATGGTTGATGAATAGCTGCTCTGTATGCATTACACTGTATATGTCAGAGTCACTGGGATGTCTGCTAAGACTGCGAGTGTGTGTCCGGACTAATAGCGCTGATAACCACTCGTTTCATCCACACACTATAATATTTAATGCTGCCATGTCAGCCACCTCTCACATCCACCGCTGAACTGATAGGCCGGTTATGCAAGAGGCAAGCTGTGCAAATGTATTGGGACTATGTCAATAATATTCGTCAAAGGCCTGAGTTACAGAGGGAAACCCCACCCTCAGATACTCTTCAGCTGCTATATATCACCAGTCTGTGAAGTTCAGTGCATTCCAGGAGTTATTCTGTGCTGAAGTGCTTCACCCCACCCTCATGTGACTGCATCGACCCTCTTTGATTATTTCATCTTTTCAACATGGCGAGTCTGCAAAGCCGTTTTCTTCTTGGTTTTAGGGGGGATTTCTCTTTCAAGACATAACAGTGAAATCTCCTCTTCGCTATCAAACATCCTCTTTAGGCCATCACGGACACAGACATCACGGACGTCTTATGATGCAAACATCTGTCACACTATTAATATTTCATCCAACATAAACATACTCTGAGATATATAAAACGCGTGTGTGTGAGTGAAACAGACAGTGCCCACTGTAACTCCAATAGTACCTCTAGCCACTGGCTAAAGCACACAAACAGCAGCTGCACAACAGCTGACAGTTCCCCATGCATTGAAAACACACACACACACACACACACACACACACACACACACACACACACACACACACACACGCACACACACACATTCATACACTACAAACTCATGTCCTGTTGCAGTCAGGGGCGTGTTGTACTCATACATATACAGCTCCAACACACCTGCCACAACAGAGCACAGCTGTCAAGTGCATCGCCCTTTACCCTACATGTAACCTCACTGAGTGCACACACACTTATGCACGCAAAGCCTACTTTAGCACATATATGAGGAAACACGCAGTGACTGGCTGATTGTGCGCTGACACCTGAGCACACATTTGCTCGTACAACAGGATTCGACATGCACCAAGCCTGCACAAACCAAACGCACACAAAGCTGCGCACCTTATTTCAAGCTTACTGTTTGTGCCAGTAGATAATAAGATCGATAAATGGCAACGCTAGTAGACTGCGTAATGATCTGCAATAAAATAATAAAATGTCTTAACACTGAATTCAAAAAGGTTTTATACCCTTTTCAAACTCAAATAAGACATTTTCAGTCTTCTTTAATATTGAAATTTTAACCAATTTAGAGTTTGAAATGACAAGGCCGATACAGACATGCAGTTATCAATGAAATTATTTATGTGGATCAAATTAATGGTATGGTCTCCTTCAGGATATCTACTGTATGTTTTATTAATAACACACACACACACACAGAAGGAACAGTGCTCAAGGGGAATGCTAATAGGCTTACACACACACACACGCACACACAATAAATGTCAGATTCATGCCACACTGTAACTAAAGCTCAGCTCCTCCTCCTCCTCCGCCTCCTGCATTCACTGCTAAAGGAGGCCGAGTTCAGTGGAAAGGAGAAATTTCAGCATCCACTCTCCTGAATTTGAATGAAATAAAACGAAAACCAGACTGAACAAGAGAAAGGGGGAAAAAACGGGAGGGCAGAACATTTTATAACCCATAAATAAGTGATGTGCCTCACTTGCTCTGTACCCCCCCCCAACCTCTCTAAAACATTGCCCCCTTTTTCCTCTCCTCCCTCCACTCTGCCCCTCGGCTCGCTCGCTCCCTCTATCTCACCATCTTGCTGGGGGTGGGGCTGGGGGGACACGATGAAAGGACCATGAGTGACAGATAAGTAGATGACTATGCTGTCCCAGCCCTCATTAAAACTCTGCGCTTATATCATCCGCCGCTCGCACCCTCCTCCACCTCCTCCACACCGAGCCCCGGCAAACGATACCCCTGGAGAGGAAGAGACAGAGGCGAGGGGAGGGAGGTGCTGCTCATCAGTTATTCCTGTTCTCTGACCTAACTTGACAACAAGCTCCAATAATGAGACAAAGAGGGATGAGATAGAGATTTTGCCCCAGACCAGGATGTTGACAAGGAAGTGGACTGTCCTAAATTGGCAGATAATGGGCCTGCTGTGGACCGGTCTGCAACAAATCATTGTCCAAAACCTCCTCCGCCGTGTTCTGAGGTTCCTCTGACTACAGTAGATCTCAAACATGTGGTCATGCAGTGTCTTGTTTTGACATTTAAAAGCCTTAACCTATGAACACACTGTGGGTGAGTCGCAGGGTGGGATGCAGCGCAATAATGGCCTTTTCTGTTGTTCTTTTTGTTTTTTTTTTGGTACAGGAAGCTCTGACATTTCAACTATAACCCAGAGAGTCCAACTGTGAAACATCCGAATCTAAACAAATCACGCAATGTGCGTCTCAGTCCAAGCAGACCTCAAACTATAATCAAACATGATGTTTAAAATAACAATGTGTCACTGGGTTTAGAGCACAGACTACTGTATAATGAAAGTCCACAATACTGCGTTGAAATCTGGAAACCACTGCTTAGAATACAACAAAACAGTAAATTAATATGCTTGTTTATTCAATATTTTCCACTGATTTTGGTTTATTCATAATCTTGTATAAAAATTCATGAAAAACCTGACAAGCATTTGTAGTCCAGTGTGTTTCTAAAGCCACATGGACTTTGGAGTGCATGGAGAGGCTCCCTGCATGCTTTTAGCCGCAAGCAGGAAATAATCAAGAGCTAGGACAATAAGTACAATAAGAGCGTGTTAACAGTCTTTTTAGGCACTGAAGTCTCTGGAGTCCCATGTCAGGACCAGTGATGAAGGATATGTTGTTTCTTTAGTTGACTGCTTGAATGGATTTAAGACTACATTATTCACACCAGCACTTCCAGTCGAATTGAAACAGAAAATAAATAAAAATACAAACTTGTGCTGTCAAATTAGAGCAATACTGCTGTCCACTGTGATTGAGGAAGTAAACAGGACTACCAAAGTTAACAGGGCATGGTTTCCCAGAATGGGGTCAAGTTGTCAAAATAACATTATCGAGGAGGCGTGTTGGAGACACAAACTGACAACACATCTCTGAACATAAACGGAAAGGAACAAAAAGCAAATATGGAAATTCTGATGCCGAATCTGAACGGAACAAACGTCGACTGTGGTTCATTATTTGGTCCCGTAATGCTTGGTTGAAGACTGGCCGTACAGCCCGTAGAAGTCAGGGTGCCTGGCTGTCTGTGAGGCTTCCATCAGCCCCCTCATGGGAAAATGCTGCAGCGGCTGGCTTGCAGGCAGCGGGGCATGTGGGGGAAACTCCTGAGAGGTCATGGAGGGGAAGGAGTCTGACGCTGGGTACGGAGGCCGGGCACGAGCAGCGGGGGCCCTGGAGCAGCAGCAGTTATTCAGAGTGCACATCAGTACTTTCCTCCCCTCGTACATGGCTTGTTGCGAGGCCCCTCCGCCGGGGAAGTGGGAGGGGGGGAATATGGTCCCTGAGTGGTGGCTAGAGCTGGACCCTAGACCCACCATGTGATGGGCTGAAGTGTCAAGGAGTCGGCTATGGCCGGGGCCAGCCTGAGGACTCTGGGAGAGGCCTTCAGAGGAATACATGGATGAAGCATGGTGGCTCTGGTCAGCGAGAAAGGGTTTTTTGCTGCTGTAGAGCAACGGTGGAGGATTCTGGGAGGTGGAATTTGCTGTGCTACTCTCCAGAAAAGCCATGCCGTATTTCCTCTTCTGTAGTCCTGAACTAGTGCCCATGTGGGGGCCAGCAGAGCTACTGTGAGACTGGACAATCTCAAGAATGGGTGCCTCATTGAACGGTTCTGAAAACGGCAAGAGGCGGCAAAGAAAGAGGTAAGTTATTTCTGACAGAAGTTACAGAAATACATTTTTCACTGATCTTTATTTAGCAACGTTTTCTTACCCTCCAACATCTTCCGCAGGTTCTTTTCTCTTGTTGAGAGTTCGGATAGCAAATGATGAGAGTTGAGTTGACCGACTCTGAGTGGAGGCATGGCACCAGTCAGGTGTGAGTTTGATCTAAAAAAGAGACGCAAATACAAAATACTGACTAAATTCAATAAACCGTTTGCATCCCTGGTCAGGACGCGTTCTGAACTTTGAGTTCTATTTGACTGGAAGCACACTCAACTAACGTACACCTTACATCCAACAGTGAAGCATACATGTCTCATTTATACAAGCACATTTTGAGTAGGATCATGTGAATAATAGGAAGAGATATGACATGCAGTTGAATGCATATTCTTCTTGATTTACTAGGGTTCTCCCAATTTGCAAAGGTTATGTTTGCATGGACAATTCCCTGGTTTTTATTATATGAAAACTAAATTGTGGTTGGAAAGACAGTATTTGATTATTCAGTCAGCACGTATGAAAGCGCCACTAGTTAGTTCAAAGAAATTTGTGGAGAGAAAAGAGCACAGGAGCATCAAGTGACCACGATCTCTACCCTTTAACATAATACCAAACAATGGATGCTAGTTGCTTTCTGATGAATACCAAATGCAATCACGTACCAGTGGAGTGAAACAGAACAGAATAATAGAAATGGAAATGCTTACCTGTCCATTAGCAGCTGGTAAGGTTTCGTGTTCTGGAAAAGACAACAGGACACACGAGTCATTCAGCATTAATCTGCCTGTAAAGGTCTCACTAACAGCTACGATGAGGAGGACAGAGGAACACGAGGACAATGAGCCTGCTGTGGTCTGCCTGTGCACTATGTGTATGTGCATCAATGTTTGTGTGACAGTCGAAAATCCAACACTTGACTCTGTGGATACCGTAAACCATTCTCAGTTGTGTGTGTATCACATGTGTTTCTGTGGCTGCGCAGACATGAACGCATGTGGAAGAAAAAAAAGAGAAGTGCAGATTTGTACCTTCATGAAGTTAATGCTGTCTGATCTTTGGAAGAACGTCTGTACTGAGCTCAGGAGTTTTTCCGCTTCCTGGCGCCTCTCGTTGAGCTGCAGAACCTGCTGGGAGTTTTTCCTCACGTACATGGTGAAAGTGCTTTCCAGCATCTGCATGGTTTCAGCTTGGTTTGACTCGAGCAGCGCATGCATCCTCTGATACTGCGCTCTCACACGCTCCTTCAGTTCAGACACCGCGTCCTGTGGAGAGAGGACAGGTCGGACACGAGTTCAATTAATTTACTAGCAATGGACAGCCCAGCCCAGCCTGTGATGATGGTTGTGCCTTTGGTGGCTCTGGAGGAGCTTTTGTCAAGTGTCAACATGACTGAAGAGTCATCCCTTTTGGTTTCATCTAGTTCGACCGCTCTTTCTTTAATCCACCTTATGTGAGTGCCCTGAAAGCACAATATTAACATGCTGGAGTGCCAATTTAAACAGACAACTTTGCCTTTTTTTTTACCAATTGTTTCTGCAATTTATTAGCATAAGCATCTACTCTACATAAATTATCTTTAACACCATTCAGCAGAAAGCAAGTGAAGACCCAAGATGAAGAAAACAAACAAATTATGCATCAATACACAGTAATGAATTGATGTGTTCGGTTAGTGCATGTGAAAGTACATCTTTTCTTACTTCATTTTGTGGAATCTCTACTTTCCTTGTTCAGGACTGAGTCATTTATAAAATGCATTTCCCACCATAATGCACCGGCTATTCAAAGCGAGAGAAATTATATTTTCTTTTCATTTTCCAACAGCGAACAAAGGTACCGAGTCACTTCATTACAGCCCAGCGTAGACGAAATTAGAGCACAAAGACCTGTACAGTTCAGAATGGCGTCCCTGTAAGCATTCACCACGTGTGTGTGTGTGTGTGTGTGTGTGTGTGTGTGTGTGTGTGTGTGTGTGTGTGTGTGTGTGTGTGTGTGTGTGTGTGTGTGTTGTGTGTGTGGTGCCATACCTTCATCAGTGTCTTGTCGGACTCCAGCTTGGTGAGCTGCTCATCGACGTTCTGAACACGACCCTCCAGTCTGTCTTGCTGCCTCATTAGCATGGCCTGTGGAGAGATGACATGCAAGAGATGGATTGGACAGATGAACCACAACAAGACGGACTGAAATAAATAAGCAAATAAATAAATACACGCTATTTTCTTAAAACTCAGGCCTCTGGTGTGACCTCAGCAAACCTGGGTGCTGTCCATTAGTCACTAAAACAACCTCCTCCACAATCCTGATGAGACTGAGGAAACAGCTGCCAGCGACAACCATATGCATTTACCCATTAGGAGAGCTCCAGCAAAGGCAAACACAATTGCACAAATACATCTCTGATGTAGTTTAACAGGGACCGTGCTCGTGAAGTCTATTGTCGGGACTGGCCTACTTCCTCTGCGGGCTGAATCAGAAGCCAGTAAAAAGAGTCGGTAAACATAATCCTCCTCCATTTACTGCAGGAGATGGAAATCAATCTGCAGTCACGGGCTGACAGCTAACTAGGAACAGGGGAGGGCAGGTACGCTTTTTAATGAACTGTGTCTGCATGGGAAACTCACCGCGCTCAAGTAAGAGCAAACCTGCTGTCATGGCAACAAACCCTTGTGTATGTATTTATATGTGGAAGCTCATGTGCATGTGAGGGAGCGGGGAGGAAGCAGAGAGCAGGGCCGCCTCTACCCCTCTCTGCTTTCTCACTTTGCCACATGCATTGCTCCCATTGTTTGCACTGGCCTCCGTGTCAGTGACAGATTGTCATGTCTGTGTGCATAACGCTGGGGTCTGCCCGCTCCCCCCTGCATGAGCGTGCATGCGGGAAAAGGGAACGGCAGGAAAGGCAAAGTGCTGTGGGGCTCCGCTCCCACATGCCAAGAGCGGACAGAAAGAAAGTGAGACAGACGTACAAAAAGAGAGTGAAAGCAACGGAGAGAAAGTTTGAAGTGAAAGAGAGAGAGATGGGGAGAACGAGGACATTCCTGCGGTCTCCAGTGAGCGAGGTTCAGGGTAGCTACATTGTGGTATCGCAGCAACAGGCCTCTTCAGCTGCTTACAACACTCATGGAGCCTTATGTACAACAACTGGCCATCACGCTACACCACAGTGAACACTTCCAACAGTCTGGCTAGTTTCAAAAACAAAACGCCCAGAGGACAAAAAGATAACACTATATCCTCATTTGACTTATTCTCCTCTTTAGTGGAGAAGTACTGATGGTTTTGTCACCTGTGAAAAGGCAGAAATGCTTCTTCTCCAATTCACCTTTTACAATTTAAGATACCTTTGCGTTATGCCACAGGCGACTGTCAATGGAATCACCATTAAGACAAAACAACACAATAAATGAATCAAGTATCTTAACTGTTAAAGCAGCATAAAATGTTTTTTTTCCGGGCCACAGTTCAACATTTCACATATTATCACCATGTCACATTGTCGGTGGATGTATTAGCTCACAGTTGGCTGATTTCACATCCAGTAGACTCAGACCAACATTAAAATCTAACAACAAAGAACAGGTCAAATGCAAATGCAGGTCCATTATTCACTCTCCTTTTAGCTCTGCTTTGGTCTTCGCCAACTCCCATCTGGCTTCTTAGTGACGAAATACTCTGCAATGTTAGTTGCTAACTTTGTTGCTAACCTTCCTCTCAGAGGTTTTTGTCTAGCTGCCTGCTGTGGCTGATGAGAGCGGCAAGTACGACCAAATCAGCAAAGTTGCCACAAGGCCATAAAATCAAAGCAACGAACTTAAAGATGCTAAAAAGCTGCAGAGCTGTGTGTGGACTACAGAGCTGGATGATAATCCTTTGTGGGTTTGTCACAAAGACAAATCACTCTCATGTTACACAGTCATTTGATCTGTTGCTCAGATAAAAATATTGATCAGTACAGCTTTAAGTGCTTGTAAGAAAACTGTATTTCTAGTAATATGATCGTGCATTAATTGCTGCTTCCACATTGCAGTGTTGATTGTCAGTGTTCATGGGAGTTCACCCTAGAGAAATCAATCACATACTTCATGGTTTGTGATGCTGAGGCCTGAGTGCAAGAAACGTGGACGAACCTGAGCTGCTGGAGGAAGTTCAGCATCATAAAATGATAAATTATACAGCCACTCGGGCGACAAGCCTGCCTTGATGATGTTGGGTTTGGAGGAATGTAATTGACAGCTACACTCTGATTCTTTGATATTCATGGTCAGAAACCGAGCAAAGGAAGGTTTGACCAGTGGTTGCACTTTGAACACTGATGGCACAACGTTATGATGAGTAAGTTCCTTGTACTGTTTGTATCACATGTTGTAACAGCATGCACGAGGCTTGTAGATGTATTAAGACAGCTGCGCTGGGTGCGCGAGTTATGTCTGATGAATGGTTGGCCACTTCATCATAGCACATCCAGTCCTACTTAATACATCACCGATGAGGACACACAACACAAGCACAGGGCTGAGGCGGTAAGTTGGTGGAGTTAATCTTCGGGAAAATGCAGCCATTTGTCAGTGAAAGAGGAGGAGAAGAAGACTGTGAAAACATTTAAACGATGCACTGAAGCCAAGTGTGTATTCATCATGTGTGTCAGGCCTTAAAGATACGCACAAGCAGACACACTTTGGCTAACTAGTAACTGTTAGCAGCTAATGTTCCATGTTATTAGGTTAGAAACACTTAAAGCACATGTCATGCACAGTATATATTCAACACATACTTGTCTGTGCCTCCTTGTCACATGCTGAAAACACATCCCACACCTGTACATCTTGGTCATGCAGGCACTTTGGCTAAAGAGTCCTCTTCAAACAATCTGACATCACACATCATGACTGACTCTGCCCTGCAAGCTCACTTGGTAACCAGTTAGTTGACTGTGGTTCTTGTTCCATGCACTGTGTGCTCAACACTTTAAAACTTTTCAGACAGCACTCTTGCATTAATCATCACTGTCTGAACTCGGCGGTACCTTCTGTGTGACTGTTGTATTGACAGAAAACAGGAAAGACCACTTTGTTCGGTTGTTGCTATTGTAAACTTCACATAATGGCAACAGCTCTTCTGTGCCTGCATATTTCTGCTCAACAACTGCGTCTTCCTCATTTTGCCGTGTTTCCTCCAATTCCCTTCTTGTCTTGTTGTGTGCTTGAAATAGCATAAGGGGACAGGAGGGAACTGTCTGGTTGCTGATCTCTCTGTAACAGTGTGAAAGCCTACCTTTATCAAGATTAAACCCGCCAATGATCACTTTCCCCACTGTCCTATTTAGGCATCCAGACACCCGCGGGTTGCCAGGAAGCTCATGTTTAAATGAGGAGCCTCAGGCTCAATGAACAGAGAGCCTCTTTCACAATCAACTGACAACTATTCCCCACGTCTGATGTCAATGGACTGCCCTCAGCATTCTGAGGGACTGACTCACTCCAGCCCAGATACAAGAAACTGCAAACGGCAGAGCTTCCATGAGCGATGGTTTCCTGCTGAGGTGCCTGAGAAAACCAAGGTGAGGTTGTGTGGGAGGGGTCCTCCTCCGCCGGTCCCATGGACAACATTACGATTATATTACTTTGCCTTTCTTGTCTTGAAATTACCAGCACGCCTGCAAAAGGTTACAGTAAAAGCCTCCTTTGAGAGCCAAAGATAACCAAAGATATGAATGTTGGTTTTTCCCTCTTTGTTTATCCCAAAAGCAACAAGAGTGCTGCCAAGGGAATTTAAAATCCTTTTACCAAAATAGACCACAGCTCTGTCAAGGAGAACAACCTTTCAGTAAGTAACGAGGAGAAGCCACTCTGGCCTCATATTACTTCAAGAAGCCCAACTTTTGCCTATTGCCACATTTATCAATATTAGAGTGCACTCTGTGTCTGAAGGCCCAAGCATGGACGGTGTTAATGTGAGATGTGCCAGGACCTCTGACTTCTGGATAAGTCCATTCACCCTGCAAACATGCAGTGGGAAAAGAAAAGAAAGATGGGTGGGTGTGTGCATGTGTGTGTAGAGAGCAGCTGTGGAAAGGGCTGAACAGACATCTTTTGTCCCAATAATAGCTCAGAACCAGAGCAACAGTTTGCACCGAAGACTTCAACAGATTTAGAACTTTGTGATGCACACACTGGAAAAAAATGTGCCTGTAACTTTCCCAACTGGAATAATACGATCACCGAACATATCAACAAGATGGCAGATGCTAAAACTAATCTGATTCTCACTCCCACCCCTTCACAGATAGGGAGGAACAGGGAAGAAATGTGTATGAGGCAGAGTGGGTGGTTGTTTTTTACACCTCACCACTTACATTAGACTTGTGAGAAGAGAGCGAACTGAAAAACAGTATAGAAGTGAGGAAAATACAGAACAGCCATGACACGCTGGCCTCATGTGAGGCGAATTCCTCCATGCATCCTGAGGTCAACCCTGCCAAGACAGATCATTAGTCACTTGTTGTGAGTTAGATTAACACACATACTGTAGAATCCACTTTCCTCCCTTCATTCCTGCCTCTGCCTCCCTCAACATTTCACTAGAAGCAGCTTCCAGCTCCTGAGAAGAGCTGAAATGCAAACTTGGCTCGCGAACATTGTCACAAATCACCGCATTTCCTTCTCAAAAGCAGGATGTCAGTTCATTTATCAGCCCCTAAAGCCCTGCTAGTGCGCATTACCTCATCAACAGATCCAGAAACAGATCATGGTAGCTAACACAAACAAACTACATGTGGATCCGCCCCCGCTTCACATGGGTCATCATTTCCGGTGGATGCAGATTGCATCACAGCACTTACCCGAGGGCACGGGGCGGCTAATGTGAAGGCGTGGCGGAGAGGAATGTATGGTTTGATCAAGGTTAAAAGCAGCGTGTGACGTATGTCTGCATGTGTGTGCATGTGTGTGCATGTGTGTGCGCGCTTATCTACGCCGAGGGGTGGCTTTCACCTGTCCAGTCCTCTCACATCAGATAAGATTAAAGGCGGAGGCGAAGAGAGAAGGCCTTTATAGACTGATGAACTGAAAGAAATGGCTGCTTCCTTGAGATTCAAAGAAAAATCTGTGGCAGAGAGTGCATCTATCAAATCTTGTGACTGCTGTCAGCTGAGCGAACGGGTCAGTAGTGGAGCGTATGTGTGGGTGCAGTTTACGTACCTGCATTTGTATGCGCTGGGTATCCACATCGCAGACCGTGTGTCTTTGGTTAGTGCAGTGAGAGATGCAGCAGAATGGACACAGAGCCACCTGCTCCTCCTCACAGTGGAGCAGCCTGTACTCCTCATGACTGGGACAGGTCCAAGCACTCAGCTCCTCGGCGTCAACTAACAGGTGTCCCGGGGCTGCGCACGGCTGCTGTAGGTGCGTCTGGATATGAGTTTGGCAGCAGGGTTCCTTACAGCGCAGGCAGACCTTCCGCACGGGCAGCGGGGGGCCCCGTCTGCAGAGGATACAGTGCAGCACCGCGGGGACTTTCTCAGTGTTCAAGGCATTAAACCGCTTCACTATGTTGGCAAGCTTAAAGTTCTTCTCCAGTGTGGGTTTCTGGTCGTAGTCATGGTTGCACTCGGGACAGCGGACCGCAGCGTTGTCTTTGGCCCAAGCCTCAGAGATGCAACCCTTGCAGAAGTTGTGCTTGCATGGCAGCTGGATGGGTTCCTCAAAGACATTCAGGCAAATGGGACACAGGAGCTCCTCTTCGAAGCAGTTTTTCCAACTTGCATCCATGACTTCAGCTGGATCCAAACTGACGTTTTGTGACTAAAAGGAGCAAAAACTCAGAATTATTTTCTAAATATGAAATACTCTTGTGAATATTACCACATTCTTACTTTTACTTTACTTACACAAAAAAGATGTGGGAAAGCGAACCCACAGATGAAGGAAATCCTTGGGGGTAAATGAAGAGGAGTGCATTACAATAACACAATTCGCTAGTAGAGCATTTGCTGACTTAAGAGGTAAGATTAACTGACACCAAGTGCAACCACAGTCAAACTCACATAAGCCACATAAAACTACTGCGATGACAAAACATTTCTCATTAGGTACAATGCTAATTTCAGATCCGGCTCGTGGATTTTTGCGTTGGGGAATTCGCAACAGGACGATACAAGCTGTGGCGTTTGAGAGCAAGTGACAACTTGCTGCGGAGTGACGCTGGAAACGGGACCCCGTCTAATAAAATGTCACACTGGGCTCTTATTTAACGCGAAGACACTGTTCACGCCTCATGTCAATAGAGCATTACACTATTCAAATGAAACAGATGTATTCTTATGGAATAAAAGCAACGTTACCAACTATTTATTCTCCATGTCGTCGGCAGACTCCGGTGCACCTATAACGCCGTAGAGCTTCGCATCCAGCCCGCGATGAGCTCCGGCTCATCCGCTCAGGTTACAGCCGTCTGTCCGACGTTCCGCTCCACGCTGGGATTTTCTCAGATTCCCGGCTGTTATTCAGCAGCTTTCGCTTTCCCGTCAACTCTCTGAGTAATATTTAATGGTAAGTGCAGGCAGACTGTGACTCGTCGGCAGGGAGCTCAGTGCTTTCACACCGACGGCCCCCCTCCGATAACGTGACCCGTCACAGAGTTGATAAATAGACGGGGAGGAGCCGAGAGGAGGAAGGCAGCGGAACGGCCACAGCAAACTCTACCGGAGAGACGGCAAATGACCGGGAGACACTGCTGTGACCTGACCCCCTCTCCTGCACCACCGCCTGCTGTAAAGAGGAGCCCTGGCTGGGGAGGATGGGGGCCCCCAGGGGCCCGTGAGAGGGTGAGTAAGGAGCAGAAACACTGAATCACACATAGCTTTCCTCTTGTGTGGACAAAGTGTATTTAGTGGTATTTATAGTAGTTGTTTTTTTTTAACCTTTTAAAGTATTATATGTGTTTGAGCTACTGAACGGCAGCAAAGCAGTTTTCCTCCAGGGATCAATAAAGTCTTTCTGAATTTGATCTGAATGTGTGTCATCATCTTTGTCACTTTTTTCTGTGGATAAAACAAAAAATATATATATATATAATTTAAGTGCTCTTCTTCATATTATTGTTCTAAAACAATGAAAAGAAATACAAAATGAGCCATGTGCCATCTGCAGACTCAAGCTTGCTGTAGGAGACTGAAAACAGGAGCTGCTCACTGGCTCACAGCGTAACTGAGATGAGGGTGGTGGCCATTGCAGCTGTGTTAAATACAAAGGAAGTTCACTGCCCTCTGTGCAGCATATGCAGAGTAAACAGTGCTCCAATGCTACAAAAATACTTCATTTGTGTTGGTTTGTGGTTAAAACAACATACAACGGAAGACGCACCACGTGAGCGTGAGGCTCCAGGGCCCCTCTGTGTTTGGGGCCCTGGGTCACTCCAATGGGACATTAGGCCTTGTGGAAAAAGGTGTGTAGAGCAACTGGACACAAAAACATTATCAACACCTCATTAACATTTGTAACTTCAGACTAAATATGGACTATATGGCTTATTAGAAAGTGAGAAAGCCACGACCTTTATTAATGTCTATCATTTATAACTGCAAAGGTAATTGGAAAGTGAGAAAGCCATGACTAATTATTAATAGATAACCAACATTTAGAAAAGTTTTATTACTATATAGAACTGTTAACACCAGCCAAAGGGATTTCTACTTATAAACAACTTAAAAAGGTGCCTTATTATTTCTAGATATTTTACAGGAAATCATGTTATTAAATGCCTATCATAACATTATATACATTTGTAAGGACATATAACATTTCATAATCCTGTGTGTCTCAACATCCTGTACATACAACAAGGGGCAACTGCAGCTCAGCAGGCAGAGCGGACGGTCTGGTTCGGATCCCAGCTCCTTCTGTCCAAGACCCTGAACCTAAAAATGTTCCCAATGGTTAGACGGTTAAAGCCCAGTGGGTGAAAGCCCTACATATATGCAGCCGTTCATCATTTAGACATAAAAAAAATATCTTGAAATGGAATAAGTTCCATTGTAATTCTGCATTACTTTTGCAGCTTTATTTGTGTAAATATCTACACTCTTTAATGCACTTGGGATTACAATCAGCCAGTTCAGTCAATAAGATATGAATTACAAAACAGCATATCAACAATGCCTAAACCTTACACCTGTCACTCTGAATAAAAAAGAAACAAAAAATAAGATGCCATCACATGTTGTATAAGAGTACATTTTTGTAAGAAGACATTGTAGTAAAAGTAGTTTTTTCTGTTTTAGTGTTAAATTGGAATGCAATGACAGTAACAGGCAAAAAAACATGAACACAGCAGCCCTGATCCGAAGTGATGTCTCATAATCAAGATGCTGTAGGCAACACTGAGAGTCAACAGAGACTGTGTGGTCCTTTTTAACTCAAGGCACTGAGGATTTTTTTTTCTGACTCACTTTCAAGCAGGTCCAACTGATAAAAAAAAGAAACACATTTATGTGGCCACTGGAGACGAGACTTGAGAGAGGACACCGAGCACAGATTAACAGCCTTTGAATGTCTACAAAGGACTTGATGTATTACATTTCAGAACTTTAAAGCACGCATCATCGTGCGTGAGAGAACACACGTTCAAAAGAAATTACTCAATATGGGAGTCGCATTCTTGGCACGGGGGAGAAAAGGTGATTATACCTGCAGCATTTGCCAGATACCTAAGAAAACAGTTCAGATGCTTTCGTGACAATCCCAGACGAACAGGCAGTAAGCAACAGTGAATCATAGTTCAGCCTGCCGATTATTACTGAATCATGACACATTTGAGAAACAGACAGTACAGGCAGCGGAGTGCCAACAGTTAAAACTTTGGTATGACCACGAATACGTAAGAGAAAAATGTCCAGCATTTGTAAATACTATACACAAGCTCAATTGAAAAAAAAAAAAGTGACTTTTCCATCCTTTCTAAGGCCATTGGAATAAATAGAACCGTTTTTGAGAACAGCAACCAGTAACATTTGGGACACTGTTTCGCGTGATCACAGGATGCATGCTTAACTGTATTAGTGACGTATAATTTGGACCTCAGACCTTGGCAGGCCTTACTGGAGGAACATCCTGTTTTGCCCTACAGCTAGTGTGTCACCCATGATTGTTCTTACAGGTCGACCATCTGGACAGGCTGGTTTCAGGCTGATCTGACATTCTCAAAAGCATTCAGGCTTCAGAGAAATGTTGTAAACAGTGGGGCAAGTCTGAGAATGCAGTAACAGGCAAAAGTGTTTAGATCGTCCTTCAGATCATCTTCAACAGTCTCCAGCTGTCCACTGTGGGAACAACCTATCTGTGCAGGGTCGCCGCATGTCCTGGGACTTCTCCTGTTCATGATGATCCACCACTCTGGAAGTGTGTGTGTGTGTGTGTGTGTGTGTGTGTGCGCGCGCAGGTGTTTTTGCTGGTATTCTTTAGCGATTAAGCGTCTCATTGTAGTGGATTATCAAACACCGAGTCTGGTAGCACAGAGATCTTCAGCTTCTTTTCCGGCCAGCTGTACTCCTTTGGTAACTTCGTCTGTATAAAGAGAAAGGATATATAAGGTAAAACAAGCAGGCAAGCAAACAAAAAGTGAAAATATTCCGGTCATTTCTTACCTCCTCACGAGTGTTGAGTTCCTGTAAATCCCCGAGCATTTGCTCCACAAACTCTTCAGTCAACAATATCTGTACAGGGAGAAAAGAAGGTCAAATAAAAGCTTTAATCACAAAAGCTCCACATGGAAACTATGACTTTGTGTGTGTGTGTGTGTGTGTGTGTGTGTGTGTGTGTGTGTGTGTGTGTGTGTGTGTGTGTGTACCTGAAGCCAGGGGCCGTGGGCTGCATACGGATGCTCTTCAGTAGCAAAAGCTCCTTCAACTCCCGTGGACACAAAGGTAATGGCTGTGTCTCCGTTGATACTTTTGTAGGTGAAATGTCTCCCATGGAGCAACCGGCCCCTGGAAAAGATCAAACACAGGACAGTATGAAGCTTTACGGGTTTCACCTGCTGATCAGAAACAATGCCAGCACAAAAATATGTGCAATAACTGTGAGAATGAAACTGAACGTTGCATATACTCCAAGAAAACTGGTCTGTGGTGAAAAATGGAGACTGGGGCTGGGTAATTACACTTTCATTTTGTCTTGTGTTATAAACCCAGCGCACCCCTTTCCTTTACAGCAATGCACTTCAACCCCTCCCTAAAAGCCTAAACCCACACTCAGTCAGGCTGTGGCATGTTCAGTGCAGTTTGGTTAAGTTGTTTTAAAGTTCAATAAACGCACCATGTTTCCAAAGTCAATAAGTAAATGTGTTAAATAATGGGATTCTGACTTTAGCCATAACGGAGCCCCAAAAGAGTCGTCTTCCTTTGGGTCTGGAGGGGTCTGTTAGTGTGAAATGTTCACCTATTTTCACATATTAAAAGTCAAAGAGTTCATAGGTAACTTGACGTAATCGTTCCCGATTCTGGCATCACATAATTGAGCCCTTTGTGCCGCACATCTCTCCCTCTCTTATGCAAAAGGTCCTGTCAGCTAACTCTGGTGGTGTGCTCTTCTTCACGAGGCAGGTTTTTCCTCATCTCACATGTGCGCAGAGGAGCCTTTAGAAAAAAGCCTCCAGTTCTTACTGAACAGTAATTGCGTTGATGGTATTTTGTCTGCGAAAGCACATTCCAAAAATATGTCACATGTTCCAAATACAGGTGAAACCAAGCCCACACAGTTATCAGTCATAGGTGTGTGACTTTGAGAAGACAGAACTTATCAGAGAATAAAACTTCAATGCAAGTTTGTCGACATCACGAGGATCCAATGATCATGTGTACAGTCATAAGGAAACTTTATCATCGAATTCATGCTGAGTGAAAATCACAGTTTTAATTCAGCGGATCATGACCTTTGTCCTTTTAAAGCCACTTCCTGTCGACTGACACACTTCTGGTTGAGTGGGCGAGCAGTTAAGAGAGTCAGTTATTGTACATGACCTGTGTTGACTTCAGTCAATCGATTATGCCATCAATGTACAGAAATAACCTTTACTGACTTCTTCAGTTAGTGAAGGGCTGGGAAAGAGGTAAAACCTATTTACCAAACCTATTTACACAGCGCGTGCCAGACAAATACAGAGGACCAGAGTCCAGACCTTTAGTGACCGGCAATAAAAGCACAACAGTCGCTTCATTCACGTCACAGGATACATCTACGCTCACTTAAAACAGTTTCACTTTGGCTAACTAACTAAAAAGCACTGGACACATGAAACAACACTGCCTTTTTATTTTTTTCACACTTTGAACAGACATCAAAGTGAAAGTAGGCGGAGGAAAATATGAGTTTGGGTCTGACTGGCAGAAAGCCCCTTTTCAACCTCTAACAAGCTGGTGTCATCTGTGCTTTTATCCGACATTCTCCCACACTCGCCCAGCGCAAACGTTTGGACTATTTTTAATCGGCCCGTCTTAGGGACATTCCAAAAGAGTAAATATCGTGTGTGAGAGTAGGAGAGGGACTGGTGCAGTACCGCAGGCAGAGGGGCAGCAGTGTGCCTGACTCTTGGTTGAATTTAAGATGGACGCTCTCCAGCTGCCGTGTTCGGACCAACTCATGGGGAACAATGGCCGCTGAACTCTCACTCTCCAAACTGTCTTTCCGGCTCCTGAGAAACAGACGAAGAAGAGAAGAGAAAGAGTGGACGTACGAGTGAGGAAGTCTGATATGGTACAATCAGCAGCGAGAGAATGACAAACAGCTCCCTGGCTTTTGTCTGCTTATGGGAGTGTGGGCAGAATTCACAACACCGCTCACACAGCTGCTACCTGACTCTGTGGAAGAAGCAATGACTTACGCAGAGAAATAGCAACTGATTAGTGACAAATCACCATATTATGCTGGTAGCTAAGAAACAATGGCGATACCGGTTCAAATGTCAGTTGTGCTGTGAGTCACTGCACACGGTGGAGGGAGTTATCCTGGTGCAACCCTTGCGCTGAGCTGAACCCATGCTAGTGTGCTTGTGTTGGTGTGTGGGAGGAACACTCACTGAGGTCTTTCATGGTTCGGTCTTTGGCTGTTGATGGGCGGTAGCGCTGCCTTGCTGTTAAACTCCAGTCCTTTTCTCAGGGTCTCCCTGATCTGCTCTGTGTCTGTCAACACACAGACAAAGATCAGCGTGGAATTATCCCGTCATGAACCGCTGACATCATGAAACCAGAACTCCTGTGTACAGATCGGTTAAGCATTCTTGGTCTTAATTAGAGGATCGAGTCCTTTCACTCCTTTGGGACTTGGCATACCTTTGTCTGAGAGCCTCCGTGGCTGTGAGCCTATGCAAATGGATCGGCTGTCCTCCTCGTCCTCTGGCGGTCGACTCAGATCGTCCCACACGCACTTGGCGCTGACCCCACTCAGGTTAGAGCCCTCTGTCTCGATACCCTGGTCCACTCTCTCCTGCTTAGATGAGCAAAAACATAAACGCAATCATTAACACTAGCTCACATAGGGTTAAAATTTTCAGCAATGACAAGACACCACATAAAGATTTACTGTATGGTCAACAGGGGTTGCAAAATACTGTCAGAGAGCAAAACAGTGTTCACTCTGTGGTCAAGTAACTCTACGTTATCTATAAACAGGGTTCTTACATATTTTCCATTTCAAAACTCCACACTCTTCCAGACTTGTTGGTACATTTTTCAGACCATATTTGCCATCTGAGTACACATATTATGTAGATAAATGGTTTTAAAATCTAACTCTTAACATGTATGCTATGTATACAGCATACATGCAATTCAAAGACCTTTTTTTCAAAACTAATTCGGTCACAGCTGTCTGGATTTTGTAGTTATAAGGCACTTGGGGCAGGGCTGTTTTGCAGGCTGTGGCTCACAGGCGTAGAGGCAGCTCTACATATGAGTGTGCATTCAGTTACACACCATACTTCCTGCCTTGCTTTCGATGACGTCAAGCTTGCTCTGGTCAGCGCTCTCTCACACTGAAGCAAACATTTTGACTGCGCTGGCCACATCCTCCAAACACCATGAAAAACACATTGCTCGTATGATCAATTTAGTTGAAGAAATTCAGAATTTTATGTTTTAGAATAGGAGCAACAGCCTGGAAACAAATATTTACCAACAACAGTTTTACAAGGTGTTCCTGAGCCCATGTAGTAATACCTTTTATGCAATCATGTGTTCACAAAGTGGTGAACCTCACACTTCTTGCTCGTCAATGACTGAACCTTTCCAGGATGCCCCTTTCATACCCAATCATGACACCATCACCTGTTACCAATGAACCCATTTACCTGTAGAATGTTCCAAATTGAGGATTATAGTATGAAAAATCGATGACGCTGATGAGGTTTAACATTAAACATTAAATATGTTGTCTTTCTATTGTTTTCAATTGAGTATTTGTCAAAAAGGATTAGCTAATTATCACATTCTGTTTATCTGCATTTTACACAGTGTCCCAATTCTTTTGGAATCGGGTTTGTATTAAAATCAAATTCCATACTTTTCCATAGTGCAGAAGAAGCCCCTGCAAAGGTTCCCTTTAAAATGCTTTGTAGATGTAAAGGTCGCTTTGCCTCTGATATCCAGGACAAATCCTTGACCTGTTCCAGGCACGTTCCAGATGGCACAGCAAGTTATAAATGGCTTCCTTTCATCTATTTATATCTTAATATATGAAACAATCGGGTTCCTTTGGGTCACTTTAAACTCAACTCCTTACAATTTTGCTCCACTTTTTCACCCAATTCCTTTTACTGACCATCTATCCATCGACAGCGCTTCACAATGAACCCTTTGTCCAGCACAACAGTAGACTGTGATGGTGTGACACAATCAATAGCATCATAATACATTTGAAGCTGTATCAATGCTGCTGAAAACAGAACACCAAAAAATGATATGTGCATTCAAAATCTTTAATACACAAGCAGCTGTGGAACACAAGATTGGCCCTTATCATACACACTATTTAATACAATATGTCGCACTGAGCATTGCATGCAGAACTTAATTAAGCCTTACTTGTAGGTGTGGATCAATGTCAAAAATGGTCTCCCCTCTCCTCATGTCTGTGATTAGCCAGGGGCCACCAGCTCTGTACACAGGACAATCATCAACATTAGTCCCAGGCAACATTAACCTCAAGCTAAACACACAAAGTTAATAAATGAACAAGTAGCTGCACTCCATTTGACAAACTGGACTCCATACACATTACATTAGAGTGGTGCTGAGTGTCAGTGTTTTCAGTTCAGTGACTGACCATTTGGAGGTAGGTGTAAATATTGTGTTAAAATAGATGTTGAAGCCATCTAGATTTGATTTGCTGACATATAATGAAAACAGGTCTGGTCTTATTGTGTCAACAGCAAATTTTTCACACACAAAACACAAAAAAAGATAACGACGTAAAGCGTGTGTTAAGTTACATTTCCTGAAAACGGAAATAAGGAGCATCCAAACACATACTGGAATTGCTTAGACTGACATTGATGCAGCAACCGTACCCTTTGAAAAAGAACTAACTTTGCCTGGTTTACAAAACGATGCAGAGAAACAAAATAAAATCAGAGAATAATAACACAGCCCAATATGTGAAGTATTATTTTAAAATCTCTCCAAACCATTTCCTGCTGCACACACTCACACTCTGACTCCACGCATCAGCTCCAGGATGCCTTGGCCGTTCCACTGTTGGGCCGCCTGTAGCTCCTCTGTACATACACCCACAATCTACAGGAGACAGTGCAGAGCATGAAAGGTGTGGTCTACAATCTTATTACTTCACTGCTGCTGTTCATTTAACTTGCTTTAAGAAGACATGAGTATACACACACTCACAGGCACCAAAGATCGATCACCTGGAAAATAAACTGATTTTTTACTCGATTATGCCAAGGTTTTCCTCGCATCTTTCATGATTTTAGTTCAGTATTTTGTTGTCGAATTCTACAATGACTAACTGCGTCCTGCATATTAAATTGCAGGGCTACTGTCATTCTCATCTTTTCTAATGCTGGTCCTTGTTTCGTACAGTTCCTCAATCCAAGTTTCGTGTTATCAGCTTTAATTTAGTACACAAAAAGATCCCAGAAGTGCTTGATATGAAATTACTTACACTATCTTACTATCACATGTGTGAACTCACCTGGAGAAAGCTCACTGTGCCAAATGGTGTTTGAACTGGTTGCATCTGTGGGTCCTCTGTGAGCAACATATGCTGGATACGAGATTCACTGTTGTCTAGTGGACTGTGCCACGATACATGGTCGCCACTACAAAATGTGTTTTCTGTAGAAAGGAAGAACAAAAGAGACATTACTCTTTACAGTATTGCAAAATATGCTGTTTTAGGTTAAGAATATGCGCTCATGTCACGAGTATTAGTCTGCAGAGTGCATTTGGGCCTGTGCCTTCAGTCACCAACGGGGAGAAGTCCTACTTTTCTACTTTGCATTATCTGACAGTCCAGAAAGTCTGAAGGAAAGTCACAGTAACCAGAAAAGAGGGGACACAGATGAGCAGGAAAATAAGTAAGTGAGAGACACTGAGAGAAAAATCCAGATCCAGTTGTTGTGAGAAATGCATAAGAACAACATTTCTATCTGAGGAATGTGTCTGCTTGGGAGGTAACAAGCACCCAGTCCAGATTTGCTGCAGGAGAAAAGCAAGGGGGAAGACGGCCAGGAATCAGCATTCATTTAGCTCAGGAGCCCAGCCCACCCAAGCGCAAATTGACCCCAGCTGGATAGCAGAGAAGGGCTGGGTGGTGAGGAGAGGGGAGCCTGAGAGAATAGCCTTCTTCTCTTTCTGTGTGGCTTTTAAATGCCCACTCTCCCCTCGATCACATTTTCTTGTGCACATTACATATGCGACTGAAGGATTTAAAGAAGTTAGCAGCACAGTATATACCCATTACACACAGAGTATACATTCACACACATCAACAGCGGTCTTGCTTACCATTTTAACAGGATTGTTTTCATAAATGGCAAAGGCAAAGAAAGGGGAAATTAGACTTCCTGTCAATACCCGGAGCTCCAACAAACAACATGATATGCACTAAACCTGGGACTGCTGCCTGCAGCAGACTCCCCTATTCTATTCTCTCTACACATATTACTGGAATTACAAGCTACCTTTACAAAGAACACATTTTTCACATTCACAAATACGTGACGAGGAGGCATGGCAACTGCAGCCAAAGGGAGTTGCTCTATCAAAACCTTTGCAGATAAATCATTTACCAGTCTATTAACAAACTGACTAAATAGAAACACAAATCACTACTCTTTAATACAAGTTTTCCAGGTGAAGGATGAAGGCTGTAGGGCTGTTTTCATTACTTCTTAATCCGTTCGTTATTTCATTGATTAATCAAATAACCAGTTCCTCCGTAAAATGTGTAAATAACAAAATGACTTTTCCAGAGTCTGAATCAACATCTCAAATCTTTATTCTGATTAATAACTAAAAGTTGAACTAAAACAAGAAAAAAAGGAAGCAACTCTTAACAATGCTTGCTATCATATCAATACCCAATGTTTGGTAGTTTTAATATTTTTTCTAGTTCTCTTATCACTGGAACACTTATTAGAGCATGTACTCTCTGAATCCTTTGTCATTATTGTTGCTAAATGGTCAACAATGAAGTTGTTAGTTCAAACTAATCTCGTTTAACAAGAGTAATGGCACTAAATTACTTTGGCCTTGGCCTTGAGGTGTTTTAATATGTTGCTTACTCGATGCAAAACATAAGAACTACTTTGTTTCGTTGTACTCTTACCTGACTGGAACACATAGCGAGCCAAGCCTTGCATGAGTTCAGCTGGCCATGTTGGTGGTGCTGTCTCTCCCACCTCTCTTTTAAGTCTAAAGGTGAGCTCGAAGCCAAACCCACTGGGTCCATCTGCTCCTGTGAACCTAATGTACACACCCATGCACACATGCAGTGAGAAACTGGGTAAACAAACCCTTCAGAAGCTGTATTTCACTCCTTTTTTATATGCATTAGGGTTGTGACGATTACAATGCTTGTCAAGACCAACAGCAGGCAGTAGAATAATAGAGGCTCATTAGGTGCCATGTAATTCAGTAGGTGGTCTATTCTTAAAGGGCTCCTGGCATAAGCAAATACTTAGTTTGCGAGGCTTGATGTTAAGTACAGTTTTCCCTGGTTTTTAACAATCTAAAATGAATAAATGAATTCAGATCGAGCAAGCTGGCTGCAAGCAAGTCCAAGCTGTTACATTAGTTTACTTACTCATGAACCCTATTATCCCCATACAGGTCACTCAGTCCGAAGCTGACATAGTGCCAATGCTCCTGGATGTCCTGAGCTGGACAGCCCATACTCCTATACATACTGATGTAGTCTAACGGGTCTGGTCCCCCTAACCTGTGAGAAGCATAAATCGAAAGCAATCAGAAAACCACCAGAAGCTGTTTTTAATCACTGAACTGTGTTTACTATTCAGTACACCTATGTAAAGACAATTAGCTTAGCAGAGAGGCCATAACTTGCATAAATGTGGTTGGATACATTTGCATGAATGTGTTTTATTAAACTGGAATAGTTTGGTAACGTTACTGAATACACAAACTCCCCCAAACATGGCAGGGATTACCTCCAGTATGGTCTAAAGATGTAGTTAGCTTAGGTTAGCTTAGCAGCTACGCTAACTGTTGGCTAGCCATCACGAGCTACATACAACTTCTTCCACAAACTCAATGTCTAACTTACACACGTGTCAGACCCGCAACAACAAAACGGAACACCTACCAATATTTTACAATGGCTGTAACTTGAAGCGGATTAGCCTGTTCGGGGTAAAGTCGCCTGCATTCCCCGTAGATAGCCTGCAGTCCAGGAGGAAACAGCGGCACCAGCCCGTGGGCTTGAGCACCACTGGTAGGCCGTGCCTCATCCATGCCAGGCCGCGAACAAATCTGGCTAATCTGTAAAAAACACCGTATATGCAGTTATCCTCTGCTATCTACCCCCAGTTACACAAAATGAGACAAACCCAAACCATAAAGGCCTCTCAATTGTAATGCTAACCAAAGAAATACGGGTTTAACCCCGATCGTTATGGTACACTCAGCAGGGGCACAGCCTGTTGCTCATCACCTACAAAAAAACACCTAACCATTGGTTGGCTGGGGATCGTGACGTATTGATTGACGGCTTCTATTAGCCAATGGAGAATGAGATTTAAGGTTCGTGTGGATATGTAGATGCTTATAATTGGCTAATCCACTGTAAATGAAATAGTAGGAAGTTGTGATTTCTGGGTCGGGACAAAGTTTTTGAGGGGAGCGAGTGGTGGACGTATGTGCCAAATGGGTTTTTAAAGAAAGTTTATTTCACGAGTAATCGAGGAAATACTCTAATTCTTTACTTGAGTGAAAGTAGCAATATGAAAATGTCAAAATAGTCAATTTTAGTCCTGCATTAAGATTTGTATTTGAATAAAAATATAGAAGTAGACCATCGAAATGTACTGAAAGTATCTAAACTACTCATTAAGAATGAAAATGGCCCCTGCTGGAGTACAGTATTATATATAATGTCCTTGTACTGAAAATACGCATTAATCTATTCGCAAGTGGAGCTAATTTTAACCTTATTTAGTTGTTTAATCTGTAAAAATGTGTCATGTTTTATGATTGGATCCAAATCAGAATCAGCCAAGAAGTTTAAACATTTCCTCCTGAAATAGGTCGAACTACAAAGTAGCCTAACATGGAAATACTTCAGTGAAGCAAAAGCCTTTCAACACTGTGCTCCAGTTAAGTGCTTGAATAGTGTATTTAATCAGGCCCCACTTTCCACTACTGCAACTAACCATATTTTATTAGTTTCTATTTTATGTACACCAATATGGTTTCATAAAAGCATAAAAATTGTATTCCTACGGTTGGTTGCTCAAAAACATTTCATAAAAGAGAGTATGTCAAGGAGCACTTTAGTCAGAGCCTCTCCATGAAATGCATCATTAACATTTCTTGCAGAGTCAAAGAGCTCAGTCAAAATAGATCTTCACTTTGAAAATGTTAAAGCAAAAAATACTTACTTCCCTGATAAGAGACAATCATGCCAGTGTCATCTCTTTCATAGTACTGAATGTGGTTAATGAGTAGAGCAACAGTAAGGGTACTGTTTTATCAGATGACAGGTTACACAGATAATCAATGGTCAGCCATTCTTCACCCACCTCTTCTTTGCACTTCGATAACCTCATACATATTACATTGTTAAGTGCTGCAAGAGAGCGACGTTTCCATTATACGTGTCTCTATACATGCAGTGGTACAAAAGCAGCCACCCTTTTCTGCCTATCACAACCACATAGTCATACCTGGTGCCTGGCAGCCAGATATTTTAGATACCCAAGACTCAACCAGAATGATGAAGAATACAACCCCTACTACAGACCCTCTTCTGTAATGCTGTGAAATGAAGGCAGAAGGTGTGTGCAAATTCAGCAGCCCTGTGACCACAACGACTGTAACAGAGGTTGTCAGTAGGGTCCTGTGTACAGTGCATGGCATATCCCAAAATAACTCAGAGACACTAAAAAGAACTGCTTTAAACCAGTGCGTGTGTACTACAGCTATCAATGAATGGGTCTTCCTCTCCTCACACAACAACATGCTGTTTTGTATTTCATACTTCAGCTGAAAATTATGTTAGATTTTGATACTGTAATTGAAAAAATATATATATATTGACTGTCATATCTAATTGGATTGTTTATCCCTAATCTAACTAAGTGCCGTCACCATGGCCGCAGACTTTATGGAACTATAACTGAGTTAAGATCAGGGGAAAAACAAACTGGTTAGGATGTATGGCTTAAGTAGCATGATAGCCATTGTATTTCTGAAAATCAAGGTCCTTGAATGCTCTCACTCTTTATTGTGAAATGTAGCCTATTAATTAAATACTGCAATATTTTAAAACTCAAGCAAAATCTTATGAGAGTTAATAAATTCCAGAGGAAAACAATTCACTTTGATTTACTTTATTAACAATATTATTGACAGAAACTTTAACAGACTGAAATGTTTGTTTCACTCATATATAAATTAACTTCTTATTCATCATTTGGACAAAGGTAAAAACACACAAACATACAAACAAAAATATTACTTGGTAAACCTAATACATGCTGGAATGAATCCAAAACACACTAGTAATGCATTCTGATGGTCATGATTTCCGCTCTTTGGTGGAGTGCAGCAAGGCCGACAAACTAGTGCCATACCAAAAGAACTGAGCCCATAGATGACACCTGAAGATGCCACCATCTATGGAATTCAGTTCTCATAGTAGAGCACTCCTCAAAATTTGGTCCTCAGGAGCCTATTGATCCTTTTTTTTTTTTTTTTTTTTCCAATAATGCTCTTTTCAACTAAATAAATAAAACCAAAGTAAGCCATTTATAAGCAATAAAACAGCACGAACACTTAATAATAAAGTAGGTTTAGGATATACGATATGTAACATGTTAAGCAGCACAATGACATGTAGTCACTCATGACTGTTCCTATTTCTCAAGAAAGGCAGGGTGATGATGAGATGATCACGTCAGCACTGTTTGTTTCATTGGAAGATTGAGCAATAGGTCATTAGAGTGGCAACTACAGTTGATCTTGATCAGTGATGAATCATATTTGGCATTTGTGTTAAATGTCAATATCTCATTCAAAATATCTACTTTATCATAAATTGGTAATATACTGTGAGCCATTTTTATGAAAGTGGAAAACAAAACTCCAAAATGAAATCATGATTGAATGGACACAATTCTGTGGCTTCAGGGTCATCTTAAGAAACTGTCTTCAACTTGAGTATTCCTGGAAATGCTTTCCAACCGCTGAAATGAAAGTCTGTCTGCTGGCATGATGCAAGCTCTGAATCAGATCACAGTGATAGTGCGCTGGTCAGGGAATGAAATGACTCATCATTTATGGCCGTACACTCCCAGGAAAAGAACTTTGGGACAATGTGATTACTCACATATGGTTGGTAGATGTATCTTTGAACCCTCCAAAGCAGGAGGAGCCATTAACTGACCTGCGTTATGCTACAGAATCTCTTTCTTTATCTGAAAAAACACCTTATTCAAGGCCCAGAGTTAATATTGACAGTGACAGTACAGTGAGATTGTCTCTCAATGTTATCTCAGTCACTGTGGTTCATTCAGGGTCTACATTCTTTTAGGATAGATGTAACACAGCACAATGAACTTTCTGAGGAAGGCCACACCTGAACACGCTCAGGAAACTCCTATCTTTCCGGCAGTTGGACTGGGAAACAACCGGTTCTACAGCCTATTACTTGACCAGAAATCCCTTATTAGGGCATGAACCCATTCTTAAAGCCTGCATTAATTACCAGCTCTCATATAAAGATCAGATTGGTCAACATACAGACACCCTTCATCAGCCGCTGCTCAGAAAATGTGGAAGTTTGTAGAAGAACTTCAGTAAAAACTGTACATATTTGAAAAATTTCACAACTGACATGTTGAAAGTTTGTAGCTTGTAGATTTATACATGCACATCCGACAATTTTTTCCAATTTAATCATAATTTGACGAATTTTCTTCCTATATACTTACCCCAGATATTCACTGAAAATGTTAAATGTTCCAGATCTTGGGTACCATCAGAAGTACATCTCCTTGTGAGGGCCTCCCCGCGCTCTCGCAGAATCAAGCTTGAAACACACTTCGGTGGTCCCATCTCAAGAAAAAGATGTTTTAGAATGAGCAGCAGGTCTTTCCAAACCGAATGTAACCATGCAGCCATCTCCCCCTGGTTCACCTGCACGTTCTGCTCACTCTCCCATGTCCTCCAAGGTCCAAGGAAGGATACAGCATACTGTCTGACATTCAGAGCAAAGAACCTTAAATACCACCACCTTTCACATCACCCATCAGCCTCCCTCCCTCCTTTCTATCTGTTTCTCATACACTCCCTCTGTTCGGTAAGCCTGACAGTCACTTCCCAGTAAGAAGGAAACAGTGGGAGTGAAGAGCACGCCCCCTCACAGTGAATCAACACATAATAGTTTCTGAGGAAAACCATCTGACTGGCCCTGCCCCGTTCCCATAAAGTAAGCAGGGGAAAGGCTGTGTCTACTTGAGGAACCAGGAATTCCCCCACAGGCTGTGAACAGCTGTCGAGATGAGAGAAGATGACGAAGCTGACACACTGGAAGTTTGCTGGCCGTGCGTATGCAAACAGAAACCGTGTTTGGTGTTGTGTATGGGCGCAAGAGTGAAATAGTGTTTAACACTACAGTATGTTTACATAATACGTGAATGGAAATTATGTCCACACACTGTGGGTGTAGAAATGCACAGTCATGCTTGAGCTGATGACACCACGGTTCCTAGAAAAGCGGTTTTAACTTTGCTAAATATTATTTATCAGCAGGGCAGTGTATACTATTTGCGTCACGGGTGTGTTTAGGATGAGATCGATTCATGTGAGTATTTGTGTAGCTGGAGTCATTTATTCAGGTGAGGTCTGATGTGGGTGTATTCAGTAAGGCAGATGTCATAAAATAGCTTTGTTTGCTCTCTGGTTATAGTCAAACATGACAGGGACGTGATACTGTGTTCAGATGAGCACGACAGTAGGTCAGCTGGGTAAAAACCACGCGCCAGGGGACTGTAGTATTTACACAGTTTCATTGTTTAGTGACCCTGTAAAAACCCTCTGATTTCCTCATCTTTACGAGGTCACCTCACATATGAGAAACTAGTCTCAACTTCATGCTACTACTTCCTCAGAAAAAGCCCTGTCAGATTAATTCAATTGACTTCCTTGATCTGGACAAAAGGGGGAATCCACACGCTGTTGGAAAAAAAATCCCAGCAGTTCTCTTCTTGTACTCGGATGTGTTTCTGCACACATTTCCTGGATGTATGCACTCATTATAATGTGTCATGACTTTTGCAATGGAGCACACCCAGATTATGTAGTGAAGGTAAAAACCCACAGAATCACAAGGAGCCATTACGAGAATCAGAGGTACAGAGACCCCATAGAATCCCACCATTGATGTGCAGTGACTCTAGACTCCACTTTCAAACTACATCCTTGGGCTGGCGGGATAAGTTGCAATTGACATTTTGCGCCGGACTTCAGAAACAAGCCTGGCTTTCATGCTGCTGTTTGAACACTGGGGAAATCACTTGCAAAGGTCACTGAGCCCATTTCCTTTCTTTCCTCCCCATGCATCTAAAGACCTGTAACAGCCCCTTTCAACTGCACTTCACTTACTGGCAGACATATTCAAATTTCTATATAGCGAGCGAAAGAAGGTGGAGGTAACTAAGGAGCAAACAGGAAACAGCATTTTTTTTATTACAGCTCATTTTTACCACTGTTGCTATAACATACAACTTATAATCTTCAAACTTGCAGTACACTGCGTAGTCATCACCGTTCTCTTAGCGAAAGAGTCCCTGACGGTTCACTTATTCAAGTGTCCCTTTCGGTTTTAAAACGCAGGACTACGACATGTCTCTGAAGTCCTTCCTCACCATCCCACAGGTGATCCAAAGAGAATATGCCCTTCTGCTCCACGAACGTCTCAAACAGGTGCAGCCCACCACCTACACCAAAGTAGTGGGATTTGGTGGCGAGGTAGACCAGTCCTCTCGGTGCCAGCAGCGTGTGGAGGGTCTCATGCAGTGCGGGGTAGTATGCAGTGTTGTAGATCGTCTCTGAGGTGAATATAATGTCATATTTGGGCTGTGGGTCCTCCTTTTTAACCAAAGCAAGAAATGTGCTCCAGTCACCAGAGAAAAAACGACATTTGGAGAGCAGTGGCTGCTGGGATAGATCTATGGCTCTCTTCTTAGGTAGTGGGCTGCCATCTTTTACCTCTTGTGTCCCTTTGGCCTTTATTTTATGACCATCCTCCTCCTGTATTTTCCCCTTGCTCCTCCCTTCTTTGTCATCTTCACTGTCTACTTCATCATCATCGTCTTGGCAGTTCAGCATTACATTTGGCACTGTGAGCTGTTCGATAACTGTACTGTTATAATCTTGGAAGTGGACCTGCCCAGCTCCTCTCTTCAGAGCCAATATCCCCAACAGTCCCGCACCACAGCCCAAATCCAAAACTACCTTCGCCCCAAAGGTCTCGCCGTCTCTCTCAATCAGCTCCAGAAGGTCGTAAGTACACTCCCACACCTTCAGCCCCCCCTCATACACGCCAGAGATGAGATCAGACCTCTGCTCCACAGTGCGAGAGGTAATTTTCTCCCCATCCTCTCTCTCTGAGGTCGTCCTTTCGAAAACTGTCTCGTTGAGAAAGTGAAGAGGAGGAAGAGTTCCTATGGTAACTGTTTCAGTGACAGCATCCATGAGGAGGAACTCTGGGTCTGAGAGAGGAAAGTGCTCTTTGGCCGCTTTGACTGGCTCAGCTGGTTTGGTTTTATCCTCAGTCTGAAAAATAAAAAGCAGAATGCACGGTCAGCTCCATACTACGTGTCTGATATTACAACAAGGGAGCAACATGGGTTTTTTAAAGTGGCGATCTCGAAGATTTCAGTCCTGGTTGATTTAGTGGCCCCTCTGTTTTAATAGTCCGTCAATAAATTAGCCTTTTTTCAATATTCTGTCAACAACAGTGATGGGGCACACTGCATAAGTCTGCTGAAAGCAGTGCACAATAAAAGGAGCTTGTTGGCAGAAGTTGGAGGTGTGCAGCCTGCAGCTCTTCATCTAACAGCTCACTGTGGCTGCTCCTTCTTTTACCCCCTGCAATATTTCAGCTGATCCGACGTCAAAAAATGCCAAAAATGATTGTCTTCTTTTGTAGACACTTCTGATGAACAATAGTGTTAAGTGCAATGCTCCCTGACAAACACACTGCATTTGCTGTGACTGCTTCATAATAAAAGTTGACTCATCTGCTTTAAAAAACTGTAAATATATAAATGTTGTAATACTTTCATCAGTGGGTCATAGACTCAACCACCATTGTGTTGTCCCATTCAGTGATACATAGTGATTTAACAAATATGTGTTTAAATGAAAATCCTTGAGACTATTGCTTTAAATTGACAATATTATGGCTTGAGGCACACTCAGCTGTACAGATATGAATCAGGAATAGACTGAGGAACGTGCACCAAGAGGCAATCACTCATAACATGAAATTATTATTTGTATTATAATATAAATGATCGTGCTGGTTGGATTTGGATCTTCAGGAATTCCTACAAATTGTGGGTGTCATGAATATGCTGTGTAGTGCGCTATAAGTGTTTTGAAACAGAATGTACAATGTTCATGTATTATTCACGTTGTATACGGCAACATCTGGCAAGTCCTACTTTACATTCTTAGCTTACTCTGAATATTTACCAACCAATACACTTTGATAACTACATGGAAAATGGGTTATAATTGGTTCACAACGTGAAATCTGCTGAGGAAATTAATGTGAAGTCAAATGAAGCAAGACGTTGTTATCATTGGATCCTCGTGGATTTGGAAACCCTGTGAACATGAAACAACTTGGATTCAATCAAACCTGGATTGAATGTTAATTTGTTTACAACGGTGCCAGAGACCATCTACATATTAAATACGTAATGCTCTGCAAGCAAAGACTGAAAGATTGTTTGGCGAGCTGATGAACTTGGACATGAGACTATTACAAATCAGCCATGTGATTCACTGTGTGACTGAAACACTGCTTGCAAATATCATGTGGACTGGTTGGTCAAACAGTGGTCACACCCATCAGAGCACAATAGCGTAGATAAAAGTGCCTGGTGATGCCAACTTTGATGTCTGACAGTAACCACTCATACCGTCCACTATCAGTATGAACAGTATGATTTCCATTATGAATTTTGCTTGGCCTGCCTCCGCCCTGTGACGTCAAGGTTCGTGGGCAAGGAGACTATCAACCCACGCTCTCTAGCGGATTCTCACCTAACAGAAGAATTTATACTGTAAATCGGGATGGAATTGCTCAGCCAGTGGAAATTACTCATTTAAATATGCTGCGTATTTATGTGGTAGGTGTGTATTGGTGAGGGGGCGCGTCCCTGCCCTTTTCCTCTGTGTGCCATTCAAAGGGCAACTTTTGCTCTTACCTACTGTAGCAGAAGACAGGTCCACCTTCATCGTTCATAAAATCCATACTATTCCACCCTTTAATATATTCTAAACTCTAGCCTGTAATATAAAATATCTAAACAGATCAATTATTTGCTCTTATGATGGGCAAACACCACATTAATACATATGAACTGAAAATAAGGGACTCTTACCTACTTAAGAAATGTTTTTCACCCTTAGGGGCTAGTCCAGTCATGTACCAGTTTCTCTTTTCTAATGACTTTAGCAGACAAGTTTTTTGGCCATATCAGTTTCTTTGTTGTCAGATTTCTTTTTCAGTTTATCAGAGTTCTTAGGTAATCTGTTTAACAAACCACATTTAATCAAAGCCCGTTTATGTGTAAATAAATAAGTGATGAAGGCCATGAAGTGCTGTGGTAAGTGGACCTTGACTGACGATTGTTTTTTAAGAAATAACTTTCACAGGCAATTATGTCTGTACAGCTATACTGTTTTGCTCTCTTTGCTTTGATGCTGTCATGGCCTTAATTGTTCTGCTAGGATTTTTGCATTGCTCTATGAATGTAATGTTGATGTTATACATTAATAAAGTTGCTACTCAAAAAATGATACTAGACCAAGCCTAGTGCTTTACCTAGAGTCCACTTCCAAGTCTAGATCAATGTTTTTGAGTACTTTGTGTAGGTTAACTTAACCTACAACACATTATTAGTTAGCTAATGTTACTCACAGACTTAGCAGCATTGTCTTTCTTTCTGTTTTGCAATTCATTTCCATCGGCGCAGTCCGGGTTTGTTGTTTGTGCTGGAACGTCGAAGTTAAAACAAAATGACATGATGACAGACAACGCCGCACGCAGCTATCTTGAGGGTGGAAAGTTAGTATCCCCCCTTTACTACAGGTGACACATGGCGAGCAAGTGTAGCTTAGCAGAGCCGCTTCGTGGAAGAACTGCAAGTCCCAGAATTCTTAGGACCACAGTGGCCAACTTGTTATCTTTCTATCAATGAAGTATCGTAACAGTTACAAGTCTGAACAAGTGAGAATAGGCTAAGAGGAATAGGACATTGGGAATTTATGCACATACATGTAACTTTCGGGAAAAACCTTACCAACTGAAATGTTGTAATTAGTTCCTGACTCAGAGAACCATGATACCTTTCGCCGACGTTATGGCGCATGCTCACTCAGTCCAGATCAGGATTCAGATCTGTTAACTGTCAGAGAATTCCTGATCCTGCTCTTCTTTGCTGATATGTGGCAATAATTCCGTTTTTGCCCTCCTTTTGACAATGCCGACGGGAGTGGTGATTTCGGCAGGTTTCTTGCCCTCATAGAACAGTGAGTATTCCCTAAATTAGATGTAAAATGTGGTTAAATATCAGAACGCAGCGCACAGCGTCGGGTTTTGGAATAGGAAAACACTGAATGACATCCAAACAAAAGGGATTTGGAAGCGCTAGGATTCTGTGAGTCTGTGTGTTGTGGATAAATGAAATGCTCGGGCTTTCATGAGGCGACAGTTTAGCTAACTTGCCTCGTAATGCTCTTTGAATAGCCTGACATTATCTGATGGGGGGAATCTGAACGCTGCTGCTCACAGAAGCCGGCTCCACTCCAGACCAGTGCCCCTCTCACTTCAGGTAAAAACCTCCACCCAGACTCCACCCTGTCTGGAATGCAGCATAGCAAGGGTTGACATTTTGCATATGTCTTAAGCAGCCAGCTCTTTTTGACAGTCGTTCATATTCTACTTTTTTCACCAACGGATGCTGTGGCTCGCAAGTCTACACCTTTAAATTGAAGCCGTACCGCGTTAAGTTTCAGTGCCAGCTGCCACAGACTGATGTGGGGAGTTATAGAAACAAATGCCAAAAAATCCAAACTGACTGGCACCCAAATTCAGCGTTGGGTAAGTTTAATTTAATATACTGGATTAGAACTGAAATGATTTGTCGATCCACAGAATATTAACAGGCAACTATTCTGATAATCGATTGATTCATTGTTTTAGTAACTTTTCAATACCAAACCTTCTCTGCTTGCAGCTTCCAATTCTGCATCTTAAGTGATCGCAAATTGAATATGAATGGACACTGTGGACTGTTTTTACAGTAGCATATTTTTACATTTCAGAGGCCAAACAGTCAATTGAGAAAATATTTAGCACATTCTGCTAAATTATGCTAATTATTTTGATGATGCAATATTGAAAATAGCTGTTCATTGAAGCCCTACACTTGATTGTCAGTTGAAATGACTAATTACTCATTTCTATGTCCTTTTTGTTGTGGATGGATGTATTATACATGCAATTAGTGTTCCAACTTGTTACAGCTATGTTACTTCAACTTGGCAAAAAGGTGTGATGGTCTAATGTTCATTGTGTCTTTATTTTCTTCCAAGGTGCGTGCATATTACAGATGCAGGATGCGGTGGTGTCCCAACTCAGTGCTCCACCTGCTGCGCTGCGTGCGGTCACGGACGTGCACCAGGAGGGGAAAGAGCAGACTGCCTTTGTGGATTAGGGAGACGTGGGCTTATATGAGTGTGCTGGTGCAGTCTCTTTACTTCAACTCTCTCACGGACTCGGATGTGGTTTTCGACTCCATCTTTGAGCCAGTGTTTTGGACTGTGGATTATGTCACCCGCTGGTTTGGCACGGTGAGTTTGTTTGTTTTCTGTGCTGTAACTAGTCACACAGAGTTTGAGTTTTTCTCTGAAGAAAGCTCTCTATTTCTGGCAGGTGTTCGTTTTTCTGGTGGTGACGCTGACCAGCTCCATCGTGGTGATAGCCTATCTGGTCCTCCTGCCTCTGATCCTCAACACATATTCCCCTCCGTGGATTGCTTGGCACGTATGTTATGGACATTGGAACCTCATCATGATTGCGTTCCATTACTACAAGGCCACCAAGACCCCCCCTGGGTACCCCCCTACAGTAAGATGCTTGCTACACTTTTCTGCAGTACCATAAATAGCTTTACCAATCTCAACTTTTGTAGTGCAACAAAAATGTCTTCTTTTAATCAGCAAAAAAATGACAGTCCATTTGTGGCAGTCTGCAAAAAATGCATCATGCCCAAACCAGCAAGAACGCACCACTGTGGTATCTGTAACAGGTGAGTCAATGTTATTTTTCTTCTGTACTTCTGTAATAAGTGGCCAGTTTGTGTGTGGAGTATCAGATGTTTTCTAGCTGTGTCTTTTGACTACCAAAGCTAAGTTGTTGGGGTAATAAAACCTCTTAGTGCTGTTAGATTAAACTGAATATTTTGTTTTTCCTTTGCAGTTGCATTCTGAAGATGGACCATCACTGTCGTATCCTTTATTCTCACATTATAGAATTAGACATGACATAATGTGACCGTGAAGAAATGGTACTTTTCCTTAGTGTCATCATCTCAGCCTGGTTGAATAACTGCGTGGGTTACTTTAACCACCGTTACTTCTTCTCCTTCTGCCTCTTCATGACCTTGGGCTGTGTCTACTGTAGCATCAGTGGCAGAAACCTGTTCCTCGATGCATACAATGCTCTTGAGGTAAGATTCTCAGACTGCTGTACTGTACTACTGCTGGCCTGCATGGTGTTTCATCCTTTTAAGGCTCGTTAGGTTTTGTCTTACGCTTCCTCAATGCCTGATGTCTCTTTGCGGGCTTAACTGTTCCTGACTGACACTGCCTTGTTTCTGTCTTTAACACTTGGGTTTGTGTATGCGGGCTGTTCCATTAGCGCTTTAAGCATTTGGACATGGACAAGCCAGGGGTACCAGTAACAGGGATGGGACCACTTATAGGGCTTCTCCCCCCGGGTCAGGTATACATTCAAAAGTATGCATGTGATAACACAATTATGTGTATTTATTATCTGTTAGTTATATAATTTGTGCTCTTTTTAGACCAATTATCAGACACCTGCACCACCGTACACCTTTAAGGATAAGATGATTCATAAGAGCATCATCTACATGTGGGTGCTGACCAGGTAAGAAATGCATTTCATGTTGCCACTTGTCATACGTACAACCATGCCAACTAATTCAAAGCAGGTTTTGCGTAGTGAGTATACTCAAGGTTAAGAGTATGCGTATACTGCTATTGATGGACACCATTGTCCCACAATGCAATACACAAAGGGAACTGAAGAGCTGCTTACAGCTGCTGAAAAAACAAATTGTGGATGGTGGTGAAACTGCTCCAAGAAGAGGAATTAAAGTATTAAATGTTTGGCAAACCACTTCCTTTTTTTGTTAACCTCTGTGGGAATATTATCAAGGTCATTGACACCACCTGGTTCGTTAGTGGTGCTGGCAGTCATTAGAATTGTTAGGGTCACCTGTGGCCAAGTGTAAACGACAGGTGTTGAAGCTGGCTTGAGGCCAAATGTGAATAGTTGTCTAATCTCCTTGGAAGGAGTTCAGGGATCTGTCCTCTACTTCTTCCATTAGCCACAATGGCAGATACTGGTGATCCAGTGACAGAGCCATGATTCTGTCTGTAAACCCCCTTGTTGTGCTGGAAATAGGTGGTGTTCAGACAGAGAACCAGCAGTTCGCAAATCTGATCTGGCTGAGTTCGGTTATATTGTTATGGTTGTCGTCTTGTAGCGTTTGTTTTCTTAGGGTTTCCTCCACCTTCATAGTTAGGATGTGTGTAAACAATGAGGTCACATAAGAAATCGTGGTTTCATCTGGTCCATTTTCAATCTTTGAACCTTGTTCACAAAGTCCATGGAGTTTTGAATGGTGTGGCGTGTCACTGACTGAAGGGCTAATGTGGTAGATACGTTTGGCAATGTCTTAAGTAACTTAGCCTATGTTTACACTTAGGGAAAACGCATATGTTTTCATGCGGTTTGGCCTCTCTCATGCAAATGGAGATTTTTTTCATGGAAAATGATCATTTTTAAAAACTCCGGCCAAAGTGGAGATTTCTGAAATGCCGGTTATGTGTTGGCCTGTAAACAGGGTTAAACGGCGTTTTAGGTTCTGAAACGTCACAACATGCGACTGAAAATACTTAACGTCATGTGAGCGACCTATGTTTACACTTGCGCCAAAATATCTGTTTTCCAAAATACCCTGCTGTATGTAAACGTAGGCTGGATTGATGCTGCTGATAATTGGCCAGAGGGGGGTTCCTTCTTTGTGAATCTTGGGGTCTTGTACAGGCCTGGGGTGGTGTCTCCAGGTTACAGGCGATGATATTGTTCATGGTGATGGTGTTCTTCCTCTGTAGCTGTTGTAGACATGCTGTTGCCTTTTTCTTGCATTCTCTGGTGGGCTCTCACCTCAGTGTTAAAAATGCATAACTGTCACTCAGTGGTACGGTGACCCTGGCACGGTAGTCCGCTGAGTTTTGCCGTGCATCTTCCCGTATCAGCTGGTAGGATGGTGGCATTTAGGTCTTTGCTCAGTGATGTCACAGCCTTCCTGTCCTGGATGGTGAACTTGGAAGGGGGTCTTTAAAGAGCTGCCGATACCTTCAACCTGAGATGTTCTGCCTTGGTTTGTGTCAAGATGTTTTTCCTTTTGGTGTTTCTGTTGCTGTGATGAGCTCACCTAATTGCTGTGGTGTGATGGCAAAGTTTAATCTTTTTGTGAGGACCTCTTGCTCTGGTTGAGTAAGTTCCCTGTCTGACAGGTTCCTCACCCAACTGTTGTGTGTTTCATCCAGTCTGGAATCGTCATCTTTTTGGCTCCTGGTAAGTCGCTCTGCCTTACCAGTGTTGCTGGTTCATGACGAGAGGTTTTGAAATGCCCGTGTCTGTCTTTCCTTGCTTTTGCTGTGTTGAGATATGTGTTTCTTTTCACTAAAATCAGTGACCTTCTCCAAGACGTCATCAGGCAGATGTGATTTCAGTACCTGGAGTAAATTGTTAGTCTCTTTATTCAAAGCTTCAGTCATGAATTGAGCCTGTCTCACTCCTTTATCCAGTATCTGGTTCTGTGCCTTGTCTAAGATCACTCTAGCTATGTGGCCTCTCATTGCAGAACCTAGACGAAGGCTGTTTGGTGTATATCTGTGTTGTCGGCATCTCAGGTCAAACAGGAGGTGGTTTCTGTAGTCTGCAATTTTCCTGGCTGTCCTTTCATACTACAGCGTGCTATAATTTATATGCTGTTAACTGTTGGTATAACATTGGGACATGGTGGCTGTCTTCTGTTATCTTGGCAGCGACTCAAATAAAATGTTTTGTGTTTTTTAGCACAGTGGGAGTGGCTCTGGGAGCTCTGACTCTTTGGCATGCCGTTCTCATATCTAGAGGAGAGACCAGCATAGAGAGACACATTAACAGCAAAGAAACAAAGCGAATGGCAAAACGAGGAAAGGTGAGCATGTAAAATTTCAAATATGGAAATAATTAAAGTTGTGATGAATTAAGGGAGATTATGATGAACCAGAAGTTTCAATCAAATGACAGATACATTTTAATTGCTCTCTTTTTCTTCTTTATTGGCCCTGCCAGGTGTACAGGAACCCATATAACTATGGCAAGCTGAATAACTGGAAAGTCTTCTTTGGCGTGGAGAAGAGAAGGTGCGTCTCTGATGTTCATAATGATTTTCTGTTAAGACACCCCTGTATCATATACCATCAAAGCTGCCTTGCACTTCTGGTAATCCCTGTTTTTCTTTGTGTTTTTCATCGCCAGTCACTGGGTGACACGCGTTCTCCTTCCCTCTGGACACACCCCACATGGCGATGGTTTGACATGGGAAGTCTTCCCAGCTAAAAAGGACTTAATACCTGTATGACAGACTCTACTTAGTCAACTTGTAGCCTAATTTCAGCAGCATTTGCTGTGTCCTACCCACTCTGGTCATTTGACCTGGTTGGCTTAGAGGATCATGCATGGTGGCTCCATACAGCTGAAGAAATGGGGTCATATCAACCTCCAATACCTCAAAAACGTGTTATGGCATTGCTCATGCTTCAACAGTCGACATTTTTGGATGGTTTGTTCTCTGCTGGGTTTTACGTAGTATTACAAACGGGTCTTACCTGACTCTGAGCTAATCATGGGTTTGATATTTTTATAAGCCACATGTACTGACTGACATATTATTGGACTGAAGTTCCTTTTTAGAATAAAGGGTTTTTTTTAGTTTTATCTCTGCTTGTTCTGAAAACAAAATACGAAAGTTTGGGACATAATTGTTCCAACACCTCAACCTCCTCATTCCACCTGCACACTCCAGTCCAATATTATCATTTGAAACAAACTTTCAAGGAAAACAGCAGTACAGTGGTAATGTTATTTATCAGTATTTTGTACCTGTTAAGTTAATAAATCTTTATAAATTGTTTTATTTAAACAATTGGTCACCGTGAGTATTCAGTTATTACTAAAGATGCACATCACAGATACATGCACAGGTAAAACTCTTTCTGAAAGGTATAAATATTCACTGATTTCACCAATGCCTGAATAACTGTCAATTGTGGTATTCAGTTTGTTGACCCAGGATCACTTTACAATACTGAGCAGCTCTAGTGTTACGTCACTGTGTTGTTTACGCAGACAGACCCAGAGCCACGCTGCTTGTAGGGGAGGATTAACTGCACATTCATATGATGATGTTACATCAGAAATAAGCAGCTGCAGTAGTGAAGATGCACAAAGATGAACGCAAATGAGCAAGAGGAGATACAAAAGTTGTCTCTCTAGTTTTAGAAAAATATTATGAAACTATTCCAATGACGTGCATTCAGTGTCATGCATTTGATAAGCAGACTATTAAAAAGTGGTTTTGTTAGTTAAAGAGGAAACGCAAGACAAAGAGGTTTTCAGAAAAAGACAACAGATAAGGGATGATAACAGATTTCAGCCTGTTTGTCACCCATTTTTTTCACCCTGCCACTGCTGATCAGACCCTCCCACTCTATCTGACACACACACACACACACACACACACACACACACACACACACACACACACACACACACACACACACACACACACACACACACACGGACAGACCTGCCAATATTTGGTCTTCCAGCAGATGTCAGTGCTCAACATGTCAGGTTTTGGTTAGAAGCTGTGTCTTATGATAGGAGGAAAAGAGTAATTGATCATAACAATTGAAAAATATAACACGCCTGCAGTTTGTGGTTTAAATTAGAGGTCATCATCAATTCTGTTAAAAAGGAAAGATTATTTCAATAGTATTTGAATTTCATGCTGCTCATTTATTTTGACCATTTCCTGTTGGTAATTTCATATATTGATGTTTTATACTATTTTGAATTTCAAGATTTCTGTTGTTTAACTGCTGAATGCGGTTGTGATTGCTTGGGCTGCCATTCAGAGTGACATGCTGTGATGAATGCTTGGCATAGATTTATAATGACCAAATGATAGGCTACAAATAATCTATTTGGTGCAAGTATGTCCATACGTTAGATCCTCTTATTACAAGATGACAATAACCTACACACTCCAGCAGATTCAGTAGCCAGGAAGTTTTTCAAAATGCTGACGACAATCCCCCTACTATCAGGTTCCTGAAGGTGTTTTTATTTTTATCCTTACCTGCATGTACTATAAATGCACAATGGATAGGCTTTATACGTAGAGTTCATTTTGGTTTACCAAGAACAAGAAACAGATGACATTTACTTCCTGCCAGTATGGGAAGCAAAATATCATTTTAAACTTAAACTACTTAATTTTATTCAGGCGACATACAAAATAATCTTGAACATACGTTTCTTTTTCCTTGTTTTTTTTTTTTGCAGTGTATTAGGCTGTTAAAATAGCGAAAAAATATCTTTTCAAAAGTGAGACTTTTCACTTTGTAGGAGGAGAAGCAAACAACAGATGATTTCTTCATTTTTAAGTAATATGAGTAACATAACTCCTGGTTTCACTGCAAATGCCATATTTAAAAAAGGGTAAACGTCACATGACACAGGACTAACGAAACAACAGCAACTTCCTTTGGAATTTCACAATGAAACTCCAGTTAACGCACACATAACTAATCATCATAAACTTTATTTGCATCGCACCTTTCGTACATGAACTGCAGTTCAAAGTGCTTTACAATAAAGAAGTCACAAGCACCACGTGCTTCACATAATGAAATGTATGTCTTGTATACATGTGTTGGACAGTACTCTAATTATAATGACACGGCACAATTTAGTTTATCGACTTATCGTTATGTATTAAAACTGACTCGCTAATTATTTTCAATTCACACTATTATTCTGGAGGGGTCATTTCTCAATTTCCGCTCTTACTCTGAGCTTGACGCAAGATACACCAATTGATCTAAGATGCGCATGCGTGCAGGCTGAAAAGGATTTAATTCTAGATCAGCGCAAACGCCTTGTGCGCCTGAGCTCCATCCATTATGATTCGGGGGGACTTCGGATGTTGAGTGCACGTTTTTGGGGAGAAGCTGCTGAGATTTCGCGGAGGCTCTGCAGGGCCACACTGATCACCAGCCCGCCAGCCCTGCACGGACACACTGCTCCCGGCTTGTGTCAGTCAACCTGCTGACTCGCATCTTCTGCTGATCATCGCGACAGGATCCAGTGATAACTTCACTTGGGAGCAAGTTCGGATGTGGCAAGCAAACTGCAGACGAATGCATAATTTAGCAGACTGGATTTCCGGTAGGTAAAATTAATCACAGCATTAAAAAAAAAAAAAGTGATATAGCAAAAAGCCTGCTACTAATAAGACTGCAAATGAATCAAATCCCGTCGGATGTATAAAATGCAAACAGATAGTAAATTGTTACAGTGCATTAACGTGTGTTTTTTGATATGTGAATGGAAAATCAGAGCAGTGGCTGCATGAGGTTCAGGCGCGTGTCCCCGTCAGCTGGCAGTACACGTGACGTAAACATCGCAGCTTGTCTGACCTCAGAGGAACAAGGAGTGCTGAGCTGTCATTATTCCCTTATCATGCTTTTCGTATAAGGCAAATAATTTGACATCATCGTTAACTGTTAGTTTATCCGACACGATCATTTGCAGTTTAAAGCGTTCATAGTTGAATATGTGGCAAATGTGTAGATAGACTGATGATTTTTCTCCTTGGTGTGGAATGTATAGGGACAGTGATGGGAGGCTGTGTAGGGAGGAGTAGGATGGATGGACAAGGGAGTGCCCGCAGCTCAACAAGGAGCAAAAAACGTGGAGGTAAGAAGCTGGAACACATTGGACTGTATGCTGGACTGGCGTGCATTAGACTGCACAAGCACAAGTGCTTTAAGCATCAGAGATGATGTTCTTGAACCAGAAGCTGGAAATAAAGCAGTTTCTATGCATTTATTTTTGCATGCTGAGCGAGTGTGAGCTAAGTGTGCGTGTGTGTGTTGTTACAAATGAGATGAAAGGTGGTAGCAGACACATAATCATATCAGGGAATATTGTAAAATCAGTACAACAGTGATTTTCACAATATTACACCTTGCAGAGAGTGAGAGTGCATGGCGATATACATACACATGTAGCACCAGCCAGATGAAGCCTTAACAATTCATGTATTTATGATAACATGCAGGTTGGTGGGCAGGACTCCTCGCTACATCCCTGTTGCGTGGACGTCATTCTCAGTCTGGGAGCTTACTGTCTCAGGCGTCAAGGCTTAGTCATGTGTCTAATCTGCGCTGGGGACCTGCCCTGGCAGGACAGTGTTTTATATAAACACCGGTCAATCCATTGCTTGTGGAAAAAAGGCAGCTGTGCACTCAGCTGGATTGTCATGCATTATGTATTGAGCAGCAGCCGGGGCCTACACAGAGAGTTTTCGTATCACTTTGACCTACTTGGTGCATGATTTGCCTTATGTTGACCTGCTGTGAAACATATTTATATACAGAGAGAGAATTTACCTACAAGACAGGCTTCTCAGATCATGCCCGTACACTCAGACGTTCTACTACCGTGAGATGCGAACACAAAAGAAGAAGAAGAAGAAGAATTCCTTTATTTGTCACGTTACACACAACATGCATAGATGAGGGGGGAAACTGCACACGCCATGCAATTGTGAAATTCTTTCCCGCTTTTTGACCCATCCATGGTCAGTCCTTCCTCCACAGCAGACCAGGAGCAGCGGGCTGCCAGTCGAAGGCTTCTGTGATTAAGTGCCTGCGTATTAGTTGTGGAAAATGTAGCATCCAAGAGACAGATTTGTATTTATACATATAAATAGCAGTCTGTGTCAAGAAAAGCAATCACCTGTTGGAGGCGGTTCGCAGAAGTACAGTAGCTTCTCCTTCAGACTGTAATAGCCTGACCAGGGTTTATTGTCTGTTAATAGGTTTAGCATGTTGCCTTTGGGTATTCCTGTCCTGCCTCTAAATAGAGCTGATAGGATTAGGCCACTTGTCTAAAGAAGCTACCTCCTACCTTGGACACTCAACTTACTCTCCCTTTAAACTCAACCTCTTTCCATGAATTGATGCTGGGGTATTTTGGGGTTGCGTAGGGTTTGTTATTAGAAGGGATATAAGTGAAGGGATTGTGGTCACTTTTAAGCAACTGGGGAAGTGTCACGACTGTTAACTGAGCTCTGAACCTGAGTCTGCACATCGTGGCAAACTAGATCAGGTGGTTGTCAGTTATTGCAGGAAGCTGTGTGGACACAGCAGGGCAGTCGTCTTCGTCGGGGTCGGTCTCTGGAGCTCATTAATGCGGACTTTAAACTGACTTTTCAAACCTCAGGGAACAATCAGCAATGGGAGTACCAAACTCCAGAGAATACAACTACCATCACACTCCAAACACACCCTTTAGGATTTTGCTGAAGAGTAAGTACAGATTTTTGTGACGGGGTTGAAAGAAATATTTTCATGTTTTGCTGTTTTCATGTTTTTGCTGCTCACTGAGTTGTGCCGTAATTTGTCTCCAAGGGCTTTGTGTATGTTGTGCTGTTCTTATCGTGTTTAGGTTTTTAGAACAAAAACAATGCATACTGAAAATGAAACGGAACAAATGCAAAATGGCTAAAAAAAATGCATGAAAAACAAGTAGAAAGAGGTATATATACTTGTCAGCATCCATGTTTCAACCTCTAATTGAGATGCCTGCATTCATGGAGAGGTTCACTGATGATGGAGATGTGAGACTGATTTAATTCAATTGGGGTTGCAGTGGCCTATTTAGGAAATGGTTGCTCATGAACTTACATGCTGATATTTCTGAGTTAATGTGTTTTCCAGCAGTAAATGCCTACTTGTGCTGTTTCATATGCACCACGCTAAACACAGAAATACTACGACTATCACTGCTAATTGCACTTCTTAAGTCATTATTATGTATAGGAATGGTGCAGCAATAATAGCCCAAAAATACCGCTTTCAGTGACATAACAAATTAAATCATCAGGTAGTTTTGCCATCCACCGGGAATATTTAATCTCAAAGAAAAAAACAACTTGATCCACTGACTTCATTTGAAATTCTAAGCTTAGGTTCCAGGTAGCTGCTTACAGCTGACGACGCGCTGTCAAAGCTGATCTCTGTGGACGCGCATTCTCCACACCAGCTCTTACACCATCACTCAGGCTCACTGACTTGCTACAGCAGTTAAGTGGGAAAAACATTCTTCCTGTCATGCAGGTCGTCCTCACTGATTACATCCGCCTCATTCTAGTCAGCACCAAACCAAACCTACCTACTGTCACGTCAGAGTAAAAACCGAAGAATGAGTTTTGGGTTTTGGTCTCGGAATGTGTTTCAGGTTACTCAGGCTTGACAGTTGTTTCTCTGTACTGTAGCTGTTGTGTGCATACTTCTTAAATTCATTTTGTCATGACAGCAGATCAGAGAAACCTTGCAATTATCTCAGTGTACCTTCCTGTCAGTCAGGTTGCTTGTTAGGATTCCAGACGACCATAATATTTGCATTTGTTTGGCTGGCTGGCTAATAGCAACTTTGCAGCTGCCTGTCCATGCTAACAAAAGTAGATATGGACATTAAAAACCCATGTTTTTTGCAAGAAAAGCAAAAAGTGTAGAATATTCTTTAGCATAATGTCACAGACACTTCATCAGGGCAATATTGAGTACATTTATTATTAATTATTTTTTCCAGACGTCTGTTATTTTATAATTATGGCTTTGAAAATTTTGAAAAAGCTGCTTTGTTTCTTATGCATAAAATGTAAATTATAAAACGTGTACTCCTGAATGAATGTGTATGTAGGCGTACTTGCAAAAAATAAACCTTACATAAATCCAAAGTGACAACCTGAAACTCTTATCTCTCAAGGTCATGGTGTCACATTCATCATTATTTTGTGGCCTGCGTTGTTTATGGCAAAGAAAATTATTTCAATCTGTGCATGTTGCATGATGGGATGTCACCCTATGCCCAACTTAGTAAACAGATGCAAACATCTGTTTTTTTTATGAGACATTTTGCATCAGATACAAGACAGAAAAATAGATGTTTTACATTTCAGGAATATGATCAGATTTGAATTAATGTGTAGAAGCTTTGCGTTTGTTTTTCCATGTGCTCGTAGTTTTAGACTTCACCACAGAAGTCTGTCTTCCACTGGCCAAAGAGTGCTCATCTCTCAACCCAATGCCTTATGGGATAGGGACAGATAAATCCTGTTATGTGGAACCTGATTACTGCCTATAATCCACTGGTGTGTGTATGTGTATGTGTGTGCGCGCGCATGTCAGTTCACATGTATGTGTTACTACCCACTGCAGTAATCCACAGCACTATAAATAATCACTTTGATTTCCCTCCCTCTGTGAATCAAAGAGACTTTCTTGGTATGCTGGTAAAACGGATATACACCTTATATGCCAGTATGGAAAGTATAAAATTACTCAGGTTATGTGCTGCTGGAGTTCTGACAAAGAGGAGTACATGCATAATAATAACTGGCTTTTCTTTACTTTTATATGGCAAATGAACCTGTGCTATCGTAGTTGCAAGAGGGTGCACACGTTGTGCATTTTCAGCAGCTGTTTTCATCAAATACTGACGATCCTTCAGTGTCTTAAGATGAGCCTTTTTGTCCTTGTCTGACCTCACTGGTGTTTACGTGATCAAGTGAACATTAAACAGTAAAGTTAGAGAACATTTGAAACACTTAGCGTCTCTAATGTGTCTTCCATAAATTCAAACCAAGAAATGTTTTAATTTAGAAATTAGCGCCTTGGTTTGGGCAGTATGTTAGTAACACATTTGAATCACACAAAACTGCTTCTTATTTCTTATTTATTGTGCCTTATTTCTTGGTAAAGGTGAAGAGCTCACCCTTTTTATAGCAGTTGCGACCTGAGCTGACCATTCTGCACACTAAGTAGGTTTATCAGATCTTCACTACCAGATACTGACTTTTACTGCCCTGTAATCCATTGTAGCTGCAGCCATTATATCAGTGGGGTAAATTAGCTGCAAAAAGTTACTGCAAATGTAGTTCCTGGCACCTTTTGAAAAATAAAAGTTGTTTACATGACTGTCGAACAGATCATTGAACACAGCCTTCTCTTTTCTGTCAGGACGCAATGAACCCCTCAAGAAGGAGCGTCCAAAGTGGAAGAGTGAGTATCCGATGACGGAGGGCCAGCTGAGGAGTAAGAGAGATGAGTTCTGGGACACGGCTCCAGCCTTTGACGGACGGAAAGAGATCTGGGATGCACTCAGAGCAGCAGCCCTGGCTGCAGAGTGCAATGACCTGGAGCTAGCACAGGCTATAGTGGATGGAGCCTGCATTACTCTGCCGCACGGTACGAAAACACACACGCGCACACACCCTCTCTCAGATATGGAAATGTGCTTCATCCAGCTATCAATTGTAAGCTGTAAATGTCCCAGAAGTTCCAGCGCAAGGATATAACTCACTGTAATAATGCTCAAAATGTCAAAGGACAGTTTGCAGAATCCCATTCATCAGTTGTTCAGAGATTACTGCTGTAATAGTTACATAATAGTCGCAGTGCTGCGTGACCACTGTGAACGGATTGGTGCACAGAAAGCCCTGACAGAGTTAGATAAAAAAAAACCTCTGTTTGCACAGATTTACTGCATCTACTGTTGTTTTAACCACTTTACCAGTATGAGGACACTGGTTGTTGTTCATGTAATTGTGATGCAAGTGATGCCTCTGGTTTATTCACAATGGTTGGGAGTAGATAAGAGGTTTTTGTATCAGGGTTATAGTTTTTGCTGTTCTTGTTACAAAGGTTTTTGGAAAGCTGTGGTTTATGTAGGTCATGTCTCCCTCCGCAGGCTCTCTCACAGAGAGTTACGATGAATTGGGCAACCGTTACCAGCTCCCGGCCTACACTTTAGCCCCGCCCGTCAATCTCATCAGTGAAACGTGCAGCGAGAGCAAGGTTTCTGAATCCACACAAAAACAAGCTCAACCCCCTCCGTGCAGACAAGAGTTCCAGCTGCGGGTGCGAATGTCAACAGGTAAGAATCACTCAGGATGACCTATAACGTATGTATAACATGACATTTAAATCTAAAGAACTACGTGTTATGCAGCTCGCCCCATGCATGTGACATTTCATGGCATCTCGTCTCATCTAGGCTGGAGACTGATGTATAATTCATCGCTTTTTAGTGTGTCTCACAGCTCGTTCCGAAATCTGTGTCAACTCTGGTTATGCCTTGTGCTTTTCTCAGGAAAGGATGTGCGTCTGACAGCCAGCATGGCGGACTCCATCGCTGAGCTCAAGAAGCAGTTGGAAGAGCAGGAAGAAATAGACGTGACCCGCCAGAGGTGGTTCTTTTCCGGGAAGCTCCTGACCGACAAGACTCGTCTGCAAGACGCCAAGATCCAGAAGGACTTTGTCGTCCAAGTGATCGTCAATATGAACCCTCCAGTTATAGCTAACTGAGGGGCGAGACTGAAGGCTGTGGAGTGAATAAAATATAAAGGACGTGTCAGAGAGGGGTGCAGGAGTAGGGCCTGAAATCATTTTCCTGTTGGTATTGCAGTGGAATTTTGTGTACATTTTTATATAAGATATTGCTTTTATATTGCTCCTTTTTGTATTTTTTTCCTTTTTCCAAATGAAGTAAGAATATTGAAAAGCACTGAAACACTTTAGATGAAGAGTAGAGTCCTAAGATCCTCATCCCAGTGTCTGTCTGTCTGTCTGTCTGTCTGTCTGTCTGTCTGTCTGTCTGTCTGTCTGTCTGTCTGTCTGTCTGTCTGGACATCAACTCACAGCTCTATTGTTTACACGGCTCCCCTCCTTGTCATGTGTGTTACTTTTGCTTATCGATAAACTGAATATGGGGATCCGGGTAAGGAAAAAACATTCTCTCTCTCTCTCTCTCTCTCTCTTTGAAAGATTTCTGTCACGCGATTTGAGAAGTAGAGTAAGGATGGCAGAAAACTGTAGGGAAAAAGGAAAATGTAAATATCAGTTTCAATGTGTGTTGTTTGGTCATGTAACTATATGCACACTACATTTTCAAGTCACAGCTGTATATTCATAATAAAGACACGGAATGTAAGGAAGGCGCCTTTCTAAAAGGCAATAGATGATCAGACCTGTTTTTTATTTCATCACTCTAAACATGATACTGCAGTCTTCTGTACAAAAATGCTCACTGTACTTGAATAACTTATCAATAAATATTGTAATTTTAAAGTCATTCTCCGATTTCCTGGTTCTTTGGCACCACAAGTCTCTATAGAAATGTTTCAAGTCAAAACTTATCCCAAAGCTGTGGTTCCCAACCAATCAAAGGTTCCCTAGGTAAATCTGAGGGATCATAAGATGGTTTAAGGGATAGATGGTAAGTACAAACTAAAAGAATGTATATGTTGGACTAAACAGACATATACCCAGATGAAGGTGCACTTAGTAGCATTTTCTGGAGCTTTCAACTATTTTACCCACAGCGTTCATCAGTTTGCTCACTTGTCATGGAAATGGATCTCTTCCCTTCCCTTTCCTGGAAACAGCTGTAGACAATCAAAATTCAAGGTCCACTAGCTTTTTCTGACGATTCTAACCGCATCACACGGTCTTCATCAGTAATAGCTGCTCAGTCCTGATGGATTCGCTCATGTGAACTCAGCAGCTGTTATTTGTTTGTTTGTTTGTTTAATGTGGTGCATGTTGTTTAGTGTTGAATGGCGCCATCTACAGGCAAAACGACATCCAGGTCAGGCCAGACACGTGAGTGCGGCCGTGACGTCATTGCCGAGCGACAGCGTCATCTGTGGCTGCACAGACAGTTTGGAGGAGCGTGATTATTTTCAGCCCCGAAAATGGTCAAGTCGGGGAAACTTCGATCTGGGACAGGATCGAAACTCAAACGGTGGAAGAAAGGACACAGTAGCGACTCCAATCCGCAGACGAGTCGTTTCCGGCAGGCTGCTAAAAGCCGCTTCTTCAGCCGACCCACCGGTGAGCCTCCCATCACACGTGGGTCTGTGGCTAGTGCTAACGTTAGCTAGCGTCAGCCATTTAACTCCTCAACAGCCCGAGCTAACTTTATATTCTGCGACATTAAATGCTATCCACAGGAAATATCTCTGTTTGTCTCGTCCGTTCACTGTCTGCCCGGCAGCTGAAATTACTGGTCAGCCGGATTAGTCTTCGATTTGAAACGTGAACAACTGCGGTGTGTTTGTGGCTGTGTGAGCCATAGACACACATTTTTAACAGTGTCGTTAGAGTAAAATAACTGTTCATTACTGCTCATTCTATACAGATCGCACCCTGAAATGAACAGCCTTGACAGTAACAGTGCAAACAGCTTATATTTATTAGGCCAGAGACAAACATTTAGTTTGCAGTCAGCCGCAATGTTAAGATGCTTACATCCACACATTGCCCCATTTATGTACATATAAAACTCACCAATTTCAGAGTGCCAAATGCATTCGAATAATATGTGCATCATATGTGGTATTTGGTTGCAGCTGTAGGTAAATGATCCATAGACATCATCAGTAACTTCCTGGTGAGGCTTGTGCTGCAGTTCAGTTCTTGTGGTTATTTCCTGTCAGATTCAGCGTACTGGATTATAGAGCAAAAACAACAAAGACAGTGCTGTAGTTGTCTTGCCTGTGACAGTCTTGTTTATGCCGTTGACCTGTATCTGACCCCATCGTGCTCGAGGATGGCTTTCATTTGTCTCATGGGGAGGTCAGCTTAATGCAGTGGTATTTTTATCCCCACAGCAAAGAGTGATCTAACAGTTGATGCTCTTAAGCTGCACAATGAGCTGCAGGCAGGACCGCTGGAGCTCAGTGCAGGCGGCCGTAAAGATGCCTGTATGGAAGAGGAGCCCGATGAGGCGTTTTCAGAAAGGACCTCGGGTACCTTCCTCAGTGGCCTGTCGGACTGCTCCAACCTGACCTTCAGAAAGGTGCAGCGGTACTGGGAGTCAAACTCTGCTGCTCACAAAGAGGTAGGTGTCGTACTGATGGTAGATCACGTACTCACACTCACAAAATCACATTTAAATGACTGATTTGTGATGTTTACATCAGGAGCAAAAGCTAAATAACCGAGGGCAGCACTGAAAAATTGTTGACAACATTTCGCCTGATGTGTGTCACAGATCTGTGCAGTGTTGGCAGCTGTTACAGAGGTGATCCGTGGTCAAGGGGGGAAGGAGACTGAGACAGAGTACTTTGCTGCTTTGGTGAGTGCTGCCTTTTTCAGTGTCTTCACTACAGAATAACTTATGGTGTGATGAAAAGTGAGTGAACACAGGTGTCCTTTTCGTAGATGACCACGCTGGAGGTTGTGGATTCAGCAGAGTCGCAGGCTGCGGTGGCGTACCTCCTCAACCTCGTCATGAAACGGTTGGACTTTAACAACTCTTGTCCTCCAGAACAAAACCACTTCACACGCTGAGGCTAATTGGATATGAGTGGAAATGTTTCTCATCTGATTGGTGTGTTGTGTTTTTCTAGGGTTCCTGCTCCAGTGCTTATGTCCAAGTTCTCAGACACCACCAAGGCTCTGATGGACATCATGTCTAAAGAGGCCACGTCTGAGACCGCCTCGGCTCTGAGATGGGTGAGCAGACTTATCTCTGAGCCTGTTTGTCTTTTTATTTTTCATTGTTAACCTGCGGCAAAGGCTGATTTATTCATTCTTGCACCTACAGATCCTGTCATGCCTGGCCACTTTGTTGAGGAAACAGGATGTGTCTGTGTGGACTTACCCGTCTACTCTTCAGGCTTACCACGGCCTCCTTAGCTTCACAGTGCACAGCAAGCCTAAGGTCTGTCTCACCAACCTGCTAGTGACTGCCACAGCAGCATGACATGTTGATCTAATATACAATGAGATGCTGAAATTGTACAGTTTGTTTTTCAATGTATGTTTTTCCTGTCAGGTCCGTAAAGCAGCACAGCAAGGCGTTTGCTCCATTCTCAGAGGTAGTGACTTCCTGTTTAAAGACAACGCACCAGCCCATCACCCTGCTGCAGTGACCACAGCCAAGTTCTGCATCAAAGAAATGGAGCAGGCAGGAGGTAACACAGCATGCTCAATGCTGTTTGCTCTGATGAAGATAAAAGTTTATGTGATTCTGTGTTTGTCCAACAAGTTGTGGTTTATGTCTGGTCTTTCCCCTCCTCAGGCAGCAAAGAGGACACAACCACGCTTCATGTGCTGGGTCTCCTAAAGGAGTTGATGGGGACGTTTCCTCTGGGGGCCGTCAAGTCCTGCTGTGAGACTCTGCTGCGAGTGATGACACTCAGCCATGTGGTGAGAGCACGGAGACTTTCATAGGTGCTGCCAGATACCCTTCGTTCATCTCCATGGGCGCTCATATGGAGCTTTTTCTGTTTGCAGCTGGTGACGGCGAGCGCCATGCAGGCCTTTCACAAGCTGTTCAGCGGGAAGCCGAATGCGTCCACCGTCTCACCAGAACTCAATGCACAGATCATCACGGTGAGGGAGCACAAACAGCACAAATGGGCTGAAGACATAATGCGGTGTGAAAGCTAATAGCTGCTTGTCATCCTCAGGCGCTGTATGACTACCTGCCCAGCGAGAACGACCTGCAGCCTCTGCTGGCCTGGCTCGCTGTCATGGAGAAAGCACACATTCACCTGGCAAGGTAACAAAGCCGTTCATGTAAATCCTGTTAATTGTGTGTCTTTTAGTCATATTTGTCGACAGTCTGTGTGTTTTTGTCTAGTTTGCAGAGTTCTCTGAGTTTGGGTCACCTGCCTCGCCTCTTCTCTGCCACCATTTCCTGCCTGTTGTCACCTCACACTCAGGTGGTTTCTGCAGCCACCAACACACTAAAGGTAAAGACATTATCTTCACGTGAATGAACTCAAACTGATGAAGATGTTTTTGTTTGTGGAGGCTTGCTAGGCTCAGAGTATGCCTTGTAATGTAATTGAATCTTTAAAGAAGCATTTCAGATGGGGAAGTCTGCAAAATTAGTTAATCTTCCTAACAGGATAAGGACATTTTACAGAAGAGTCAGCTGATTTTCATGTTTCACAGTATGTGCAGGCCCTAATTGGTGATTTACTTAACGGTTTCAGACTTTGTTGACTGAATGTGTGGCCCCTTGCATGAAGGAAATGGGCAGAATCACTGCCACAGCCTCTGCAGGGAACCCCTCATATATCTGCAAAATGTTTCGGTGAGTTCTCTAACCAAGCTACCCCCCACCCCCCACTCAGGTTTTTTGTAGTGTCATTATGATAATGACGGCTGTGTGCGTTGTTCCAGCATCGTCGAAGAAGGACTGTCCTATCGCTTCCACGCCTCCTGGCCATTTGTGCTGCAGATCCTGGGCTGCTTCTATCGAGTTGCAGGGAAACAAGCTCACCCCATCATGACCAAGGTACAGTCACAAATATCTGTAGATCACCATGTGAGCAATGAGGTGGAGACATTTGCCTGAGCCTGTTGTGTCCCGGACAGTCCCTGCAGTCTCTGGCAGACCTGCGCTCCACTCCTCACTTCCCCTACAGCGGCGAGTTGGACCTGGCTGTAGGAGGCGCTGTGGAGAGCATGGGGCCTGAAGTTGTGCTGGGCGCTGTGCCTCTCAACATCACCGGCTACGAGTAAGTGGACGCACAGTCCCAGTGGAAGGGTCTTCTTGTCATTACAGTGATTTAACCGAATGTTGTTTTCCCTGCAGGGATGACTTGGAGTTCCCACGCAGCTGGCTGGTCCCAGTCATACGGGATCATGTTAAGAACACACACCTCGGCTTCTTCACTTCTTATTTCCTCCCTCTGGCCTCTACACTTAAGCAGAGAGGTACGTGTGTGATGCTACACTTAAAGAGGTGATCATGTTTTTTTTTTTTTATATGTATTAACTGATGACTCTGTTTTTGTTCTGTAGCTGAAGACTTAGAGAACGCAGGACAGAAGCTTGAGGCCAAAGTCTACCAAACATTACAGCTGCAGGTAACTCTACGTTGACTTTGGTGTTTTCAGACTAAAGAGTTCCAGTGAATGAGCTGTTCAGAAGTGCGTGTCTGTATGTTTCCTTCAGATTTGGACCATGCTCCCTGGCTTTTGTACATGTCCCGTGGACCTGCTGGCGTCCTTCAAAGGCATCGCCCGGGTACTCGGTATGGCTATTAACGAACGGCCAGACCTCAGACTGACAGTGTGCCAGGCTTTACGCACAATCATCAACAAGAGCTGCTCCACTGGTAGGAAGATGCACATGTTCACAGACAGAGACGACACATAAAACCACTGCAACATCTTATCGTTGAATCAAGGCGTTTCAAAACCCTGCTGTGTCTGCTTTTGTGTCCGTAGAAGAGGAAAAGACAGAATTGGGCCGTTTCTCCAAGAACTTCCTGCCCATCTTCTTCAACGTATACAGCCAGCAGCCTGCAGCCGGAGAGTCCGGCACGTATCGGATGGCTGTGCTAGACACCATCAAGGTCTATTTAACTGTCACAGAAACAGAGGTGAGTTAAGTTTAGTCTTATTTCACACAGAACTAATCAGTTTTGACGGGCTGACTGTCCTGTCATTGGCCACATTTCTTGCACTGCTGTCTCACTCATCAAAGTCATCATCCTCAGATGGTCTGTACATTCCTGCAAAAAGCTACAGACAGACTCATCAGCACAGACACCACTGAGTTCACACGGTAGGACATGGATACGGATATAAAAAATAAATGAATATACTAAATATACTGCTAGAAAATCATGTCAGCTTTAAAATAGATATCAGTGCACTCACTCGCCCGTTTGCCTTAATCTCTCAGGTTATCAATGATGGACCTGGTGGTTGCCATGGCTCCCTCTGTAGACGAGGCCACCATGACTAAAACGTTTGCGCTGATTAGACCGTATTTGGAGGTAAGCGAACACACAGTGTGCTTCATGGCATTGTCCGCTTTTTAAATCAAAGCTATTGAGGCAAAGTATTTTTCCTCGTTAACTTCTGTGTCCCGTTGTTTGCAGACCAAAGAGCCAGGCATGCAGAAGAAAGCGTACCGTGTGCTGGAGGAGATGTGCGGAGGACAGAGCGATGAGTGTAGGTCGTTTGTGGTGGCGAATCTGGAGACGCTCAAAGCCGTCCTGCTGGAGACTCTGAAAAATGCCTCATCACCAGCAAAGAGGGTGAGACTGCTGAGTGGAGAGAAATAAAATGAAGCAGATGCTGGATGGGACTGTACCTTGATTTACAGCGCTCTCTCATACTGTCTTCCTCTCTGTGTTGCTTTTTTCTCAGCCGAGACTGAAGTGTCTGATCCACATTGTGAAGAGGCTCAGCGAAGAGCACAAAGACTTTATCACCACTCTGCTGCCGGAGGTACAAACACAAAGAAGCGCTGGCAAACACACACAGAGGGTACTGATATCTATCATCTTCATGAGCTCGTTGTCTCTTCCAGGTGATTGTATGTACCAAGGAGGTGTCTGTTGGAGCTCGTAAGAACGCCTACACTTTGCTGGTGGAGATGGGAAACGCATTTATCCGCTTCTGTGGGGACACAAAAGGTGACGCGTCGTCCTTCTGTGAAGTGTTGAAAGTTTGGAAAATGCTTAATTTTAAATATGTTTTCAAGGTTAGAAATATTCTTGAATTTTAATGTACTCCTCGCAGCGTCGCCTGCTGTTCCATTTACACAATCAGCCATAAAAACCACAAGTCATTTATTGAGATGTCATTTTTTTTTTGTCGTGTCCTGGCATTGAATAATCATGATCAAAGGCTGATGATAAAGGTCTGGAGTTTGGTTTAGGTACCTTGAAAGTGCTTGAGTTCGACTCTTTAAAAACCATACGAGCCTTGTATATGTGTGGACAGATGTTTCTCATTTCAAGTGAAGTTTTAAAATCCTGCGTTTCCCCTGTGATCCAGCTGCCATGGAGGAGTATCTGGTGTTGGTGTACGCAGGACTCACCGGCTCTGTTACCATGATGACCTGTACAGTGTTGGCGCTGACTCGACTCATTTTTGAGTATAAAGGTATGTCTGCGGACTTTCAGCTGCTTCCTGCTGGTGTTTTTGAACGCTCGTATTCGTGGACCACAGTGGTACCTTTTCTTTCCCAGATGCCATTGAGGCGAACACCAGGGAGCAGCTGCTGCGCAATGTTTGTCTGTTGCTGTCGTCTCGGACCAGAGAGGTTGTCAAAGCCGCTTTGGGCTTCATCAAGGTCATCCTCTTCATCATGGACCCCAAAACGCTGGCGTCGCATGTCACCGTCATGGTAGATATCTGCATGATGGATACATGAGTCCTGTAAAGAGAGAGTTGTGCCCTCGTTTAATACAGGCTTCACTCTGTCTTGTGTTCAGATGGACGGCGTTGGAAGCATCAAAGATGACGTGAGAAGGCACTTCAGGACCAAACTGAAGAACATCTTCACAAAGTTCATCAGGAAGTTTGGGTAAGTGCTGCAGCTAACTTGTGGCTCTGAGGGCGACATGGTGGTGTGTCATGATGCATGTCTAAAAATCACTGTATTCTCAAAACAAATGTCCAGAGTTGATTGGTGTCTGTGCTGCTTTTCATTAGGAACTAATATGTGATAATCAGGGATGATTCTGATTGCTGATTCCCTTTTTGTCCGCTACCAGTTAACCAAAACAGTCCTGTTGTAAACACAATTGATTAAAGCACTGTCCGGTGAGATCAGTGGAAGATGCTAGCAGTAATACCAATCATACCAACACTAATCATATGCTTGCATTAACAAAGGAGAGCTTTGTTTAATGATGGCACAGGTGACTCCTCATAAACTCTGATTGTTGGGGAAATAGAGGTTACAGCTGAAGAGGAAACAGTTCCACATGTACTCCTTGTTTCTGTTAGAAAAATTTGGTGCCGGTCCACGTATCCTGGAAGATTTCAATGTCCCAGACAAATGGAAGAAATTCCGGTCAATGTTATCTCTGTTTATGGACCCATGTTTTCCCGTGTTTTGGTATCCAAGTGACTAATGGAAACAACATTTTTTGAAAGTGGTTCAGTATTGAGCGAGAGCACTGCAGCCAGCAGCTGTGAAACAGGCTGCAGTGTAATCCCTCCAGGGGTTTGTCCACCGTCAATGTAGTCTGTGTCTGACAGCATCATGAAAAGTAACCCTACAGAGATGGATGTTTTTGCTAAAGAGTAAGATCCTTTCTGGTTAACCAGAACCAGCAGCTATATCGCCAAAGCCACCAGACTCCCTTTACAGAAACAGTAATTTTATCATTGTAAAACAAACAAGCAACCAAAATGTTCTTGGTTTGTCTATCACTGATCCAACAATCACCACCAGCTCTGGTTTGGTTGAAATGAATCTTAAGTTCACTGATTTAGATGTGAAAATACAGAGAGAGAGGAGTGAGAGGGAAGATGGAGTATGTTGGTCTTCAACAGATTTTCACTGTAAAAAAAGTAACTAATGGATAACAGAAACTGAACCACGGCACAGTGTCATGAACTGTGTGTATTTTTGGGTCTCATAATCTGCTGTGTTTCCAGTTTTGAGCTGGTGAAGAGCATGCTGCCTGCAGAACACCACAAGGTGCTCGCAAACATCCGCAAGGCCGAGGCTCGCACCAAGAGGAGGAAGCAGGCAACAGAGCAGCAGGACGACTCCGAGAGCGAAGAGGAGGCCCCGAGAATGAAGAGCGCAAGGTAGACCGTTGGTCCCAAACACAAAACCCTGCCTTCCCTCATACATTTACATCACCTCCTCCTGAACAACCTTCCATCTTCTCCTCTCTAGTATTGAGGACATCCTCGCAGAGTCAGACAGTGATATGTCAGAGGATGAAGGGAAGGCCGGTAAGGCTCAGAAGAAGGCAGGCAAACCACAGAAAGGACGGGCCTGGCTCAAAGAAGGAGAGGAAGATGACCCACTTAACTTCCTGGATCCCAAGGTGTCCCAGAGAGTGCTAGGTAACAGATGGTTACTGTGAGCCTGCGTGTGTTTATCAAGAAAAAAGCTCAGTATATTGTGTCATGGTGTTTGTTAACTTGCTTTTTGTTGTTTCTTAGCCACCAACCCGGCGCTGAAAAAGAGCGCACGGGTTGAGCACGGCTTCAAGGTGACGTCAGACGGACGGCTGATCATCAGAGAGGATGAAGAGGAGAATGTAAAAGACAAAGGTAAGAGGAAATCCTGCACGTAGTCCACCTCTCTTACTCTTTTTTGCCCTAATTCACACATTTTTTTTCTTGTTTTCAACATTTCAAAATTCCCTCGAGAGTTACATTTCAACATGGCAAATAACCCGTTAACCTTCCCCGCAGATGAGGGAGAGATGAAAGACATCCTAGAAGAGGCCGGAGTCACGAGTGTGAGTGCTGTGTCACACAGTATTTCTGGAGCTTTGCTGTCGCTGTCGAGATGTTTTTATTTCTGTTTTTTGTTCATCATCTGTGTCTTTATAATCACCTTCAGAAAAAGACACAGAAAAGGAAGTTCAAAGATGACAACTTTGATGAGGACATGGACATTGAACCCCAGCTCAAATATAAAGGTAGAGTTGTTCATAAATGAGCCTGTGCATACAGGTTATAGGCTGGAGTTCAGGATTACATTATCTCTTTTAAGAGTAATATTTGGGTAGGTTTTGGTGTTCATGACAAATTTAGACTAAGAAGCACTTTTTTTTCTCTTCTCAGCCGGCGGTTCTGGTATCCACAGACCCCTTGGAGGAAAGGACAACATCGGGGCAGACTACAAGTCAAAGGTGAGTCTAAGAGCAGGCAGAAACACACTGCAGGAGTTGCTTAGAAACTATAATCCTGAGTGTCTTATTCTGTCATCCCACATCTCTCAGAAAGGAAAAGGAGATGTGAAGAAAACAGGAAAGCTCGATCCTTACGCTTACATCCCTCTGAAGAAGGCCCAGCTCAATCGCAGGTACTGGCAATGTTTTTGCTAGGATAGATCTTCATGAACATCTCCGCCTTGATTTAAATGAGAATACCAGGCGCAAACATGTTTTTATCCTTTGTGTGTTCACAGGAAGCGCGCCAAGCTGCAGGGCCAGTTCAAGGGCATGGTGAGAGGAGCCCAGAAGGGGGCGCTGTCTGGAAAGAAAATGCAGAAGAGAAAGAGGAAAGCCTGAAGAACATGATGATATGACACAATGGACCTTGAATGTGTGTGGTGGTGTGTTCATAAACATGCTTAGATGTAGACATGCACCTTGGATGTGTGTGTATTGCAGACAGACCGACATTGAAGGTGAAACCAGTTTGTTTTTAAACTGTTTCATCTTTGTAAGCTCTACAAATGCTCTGACTGCCGTTAGACAGCTCTAACAACAGCCAGAAGTAAGTGTATGTGTGTGTGCTGGGTGTGCTTTACCTGCCTCGGTGGATGTTGACAGACCAAATGGAAATTCCTTTGGCTTCCAAAAAATAATCACTGAACTGTTATCTGTTGTGTGTGCATCAGATGAAACTCTCCTTTTTGATAAATATGCATGTGAACATTGTCTAGATGTATAGACAGACATGAGTGGTTTGGGAAGTGTAATGTCATTTGTGGTCACTTGAGGGCGCTGTAGACATCTGACTTATCAGTAGTGCATTAGAGCTTTCATGAATGCATTTAAAGATGATTTAAACACAAATGTAAAGCTGCCCTGAAACGTATAAAACAAAACTTTCTTGTTGATAATTTTCCTTATCAGAAGCCCACAGTCCTCTCCAGCCTGTGCTTAGGTTTTCATGTGACTGTGCCTTCAATGCAGCTCCTTTTAAAGGCATGGAGAGAGAGGCTGTAGGTTCTCGTTGTGCGGGGTGAGTTAACATACCATGAGCCTCGTGTGATTCATTTGCCTCGATGGATTGCAGAGAAATGAGTCATGTAGTGAGAGACTGACCTCCTAATCGCACTCTTTTGTGCCTGAGCTCGGTGTGTCTGGGGAGGCTTGTGGATGTCCTGCCAGGCGTAATCAGCACTGAGGTTAGATGTATATAAAGTGGCTTCAGAAGGTATTCAGAGTGTTTCACTTTCTACTCACCTTATTGTGTTCCAGATTTAAATTCAGAATGACAAAGTAAAAAGTCATTTTTAGAAATTTGGTTTGAATTCGTTCATTAAGCCGCTGGAAGTACACTGCAGGACTTGTGTGCCAGATGTTTCAATTAAGGAAGCAGAGACAGATTTATTTCAGAGCGGTGATGTATCCAAAATGTGACTTTGAATAAATCCAAAAGCAATGAAATAATCTTAGAATTTAGTATTAATTATACAGGCTACCTATATAAATGTCATGGTTAGATTATTAGTGTCCTGACAGCAGCGCAAGTGTAATTAGTTTAATTAACGTTGCTTAAGGAGAACCACACAACGACACCAAATGCTGCATCTTGCAATATCCAATTAACTAATAAATATGTCATTAGGTCTGTGTTGCACCGAACCCAGTGTGTTTGTAAGCTGATTCACAATGTGACTGTGCAAAAAAAGTCTTAGTGAAATATAATGCCTTATTTTTTTTAACACTTTTAATAACCATAAAAGAAATCACTGTCAGGCAGCACATAAAAAAACACTTTGTTTATTGAAGACAGACACAAAAGGTTGTTAATAAAGAAATAATGCAAATGATCATTTCAGTCAGTAAATGCTGTGTACAGGAGAACCCTGAAGATACTCATTTTCAACGCAATCTTTCACTTGAAGGTGCTTATAAGACCACAAATACATCAGGGTGCTTCCATTATTTCCACCTGGATCTTCCCCTCCTCAAAATTTAAAAACCTCTCCTGATGCTAAATAGAAAACAGATGCAGACAGGGCTTGTATTAAAATAAATAAAATATGGAGAAACTGCCCTGCAGTTGCAATAATATCACTGAGCTCTTACACTAGATTTTAAGAAGGATGTAAAAAAGGTTTCTTTGGTTGAAAAAGGTAAAATGATGAAACTGATTTGCAGCAACCTAAGATTTACATTTAAAAACCAAAGCCAACATAACCGACATCGTTACCATCTTTCACCACATGCTGTGTTTTCACCACATTCTCACCCAATATTAGTCTGTACAACCCAAAGTAAACAGGTCTATTTACCATCACTCGCACAAACTCACAATCCAACGTTCAACACATAAATCCTTTTTGCTGAATTTCCACTTCCTCTCACCGCTTCAGTCCACATGACGTCTAATACTCTACATACAAGTAACTACATGCTTGTCTTTCCTATAATGTTTGTGTGTTTTCAGAAATGTGTTACCTTTGATGAAAGTCAGTAGCTGATTCTGATATCAGATAAATATTTTTTGCTGTCCAGCAACAAAGCACAGAGCGTCGAGTCAGAGCTCCGGCCTCATAAGATTTTACGCCTCTGCTGTCTGAAAGGAGGACATGTTTTTTTATGCAATGACTTTATGTTTAAGTTGTTTTTGAAGCTCTCTCGTCATCATCAGAGCCTGGGTGGGGGTCGAGATGGCGGGGGTCCTGGGGGCCCAGGGGGTGCGCGAGTTGGGGGGGGGCCTGGAGGGGGTTGGAACACGGGAGGGGGTGCGCGGGAGGGTGGCGTGGTGCGGGGCCCTCTCGACGGAGGCTTCGTGCGGGGGACAGAGTTAGAGACCAGAGGTCGCTGTTCGGCGGGCGGAGGAGGAGGAGGCGAGGGAGAGTGATGCATGCAAGGAGGAGCCTGGTTGTTCGGGGTGGACTCTCCATCTTTGACCCGTTGGAAACTAATACAGCGACCCTGCAAGACACACAGACGGACAGCGACGAATCATCACCTCAGCGCAGAATACAGATTAAAAAGCAGTGTGTCTGTGTGTAAAATCAATGAGCTTCTCAGATCCACCAGCCAGAGAGGCTTGTGGGAGTCTTTGTCCAGCTCTGCTGACAGAGGCATGTGTGTCTGAAGTGCCCGCGGGGCCAACAGAGCTGCTTCTGTCTTCTGTCCACACCTGCACTACAATCGCTGTGATGCTAGCAGAGACACGCGCTGACAAAGTAATCACACACACACACACACGCTTTTGCGGGCTGCAGCTTTCCCCTTTTCCCCTCCTCGTCTGTAGGAGCCTCTGCTGTGACTCGGCCCCTCTTGATGGAGAACAGAAAGTGGTTTATGTCTCTTATGTGCTTGACTTGTTGGAATGTAAAGGGGAGATTTCAATATCCCCACAATAGTTAAGAGAGGCCCCTTGGCGTTTAACATAATTTACAAGTCCGGGAGAATGGAGCGCTTCTCTTATTGTTCTCATTGATGGTTTCCCCTCTCTGTTCACTGCATAGCGTCCTTCTGCACACACACACACACACACACACACACACACACACACACACACACACACACACACACACACACACACACACACACACACACACACACACACACACACACACACAAACTCCTGTCTTCCTCAGTCAGTGTGTGAAGGATGGAGAGTAGGTCTCTGTGTCACAGACCCTTGGTGGTCTGATTATAACACCTTATTAAACAGAGAGGCCCTAAAGTCACACAGGGGCCAATAAGAGGACCCCAGCAGCAGTAGCTTTGTGACTGAGGGGGCCATTGTGTGTTTGTGTATATGAGGGGTGTGTAATTGATGGAGTGGGGGGGACCCGGTTGGGGGGGTGACTGCTCCGGTCTTGTCGCCTGGGCCGTGGTGAAAGGGCCAGTTTGTGAGCAGCAGCACAACACCAGAGACAGCATATGGACACAATGAGAACACAAGCTCATGAATATGAGTGTGTGTGTGTGTGTGTGTGTGACTGTAAGCATGCCTCCAACAGAACATATGGCCTGAATGAAACCTCGGCCTCATGAATAACAGAGGGGGAGAAAGGTTAGGGGGCTGGCTGCAAGTCAGCAAAAAGAAACATACCATTGGTTGCAAAAAGAGCAGCAAAAAAGTGGCAGAAAGGAGATTTTTCCACTTTGAAGTAAATGATATGTACACAGATGAGCTGTGTGAGAGGTCAGCAATGTGCTGCTTGTGATGGTCAGCGCCCCTGTGGCTGTAAAGTCTGTCACTGCTTTACTTCCCCTCTTGGTGGTTCACTTCAAACCCCTCAGCTCCTTTTTAGGAGAAAAACAAACCCCTTAAACACCTCCAGCGTCCCTTTTCACACCACTCCTCTGTCTGGCCTCCGTTTCTCCCTTTGAGCCCTAAGACTTTGCCCTTCTTTCGCAAACACACACATAAGGCAGACACTTTGTGGCCGTTCACGGGGAACTGATGTGTGTGCACTTTTGTCACCATTACAGTAAAGAAAACAGGAGAAAGATGAGAGAGCGGAGACACACATCTGACCTGACAGCTTTGCCTGTCACCTCGCATGACATTACAGCGATCCACTCGCATAAGGAAGACGCTCCATGTGTCCCCACAAGAGTTAACGCGTGTCATAGACTGCATATGCTGCTCTGAAAGGTGCAACACTTCACGCCACGATAGCAGATCAGAAACAGATAGATTGAGTATTTAAGGGTCTGTTTAGGTAAATTACACAAAAGGTTTATCACTTACATCTTGTGGCAGCCCTGTTGTGACAATAACTACACTAAAGATCAGCCTCAAGACAATTTCTAATCCTGTTTGTGTGCTTATGTTGCTCCTCATGTATGTGTGTAATTTTCAAATTAGCGGTGCTACTCCACAATCCTTCCACGTGCTGCCAGGCAGCAGTTGCCCAGCCGACTTTCACTGCTCTGGATAATGAGGATCATGACCTTCCTGTAAACGGTTTTCACCGGAACTACTTTCTATGGCAGAAATAGTCCCCGTGATAGCTGTTAACAGCAGTTACCAGTGAAACTGTTACTTGAAACAGATGCTGCTGATCTTTGTTCCATGGTATCTGAGCAAACTCGGTCTGCTAATGAAATCTGTCTGATTCAGGGGAGTTAAACTGAATTTGTGTCGCCTGTGTGTGCGGACGGAGGGATGGTGGCCGCCCTCTGGTCTGGTCTGGTCTGTGCGACGAGGCCATCAGTGCCATCAGCTCGGGGGACAAAAGAAGGGAATCTCTTCTGTCACAATATGGCTCGTGGCCTTTCAACTCCCCATCTGTTTGTGTGACGCTCACTCGGGAGAACTGACACACACGTTACAGTGACACATGCGTGCACGCACGCACACACACAGCAGGGAGAGATCAAACACGGAACAGGGAGCGTGGCAGAAACTGGCAGCCCGCTGATGGCCGTTTGCAGAGGCAGTGAAGCAGCAGTAATGTGGGGAGAAAGCGGGACGAGCTCCTCCCAGCTCCTGGTTAACAATCTGCACTGGGGAGTCTGATCCGTGCTTGTTAACGCTGTGCTTTTCACCAGCCTCGTTGGGCTTTTTGTCATCCCTCTCCACTGTTTGTCGTCCGGCTGCAGTTTCTTGCTTTTGCAGAGATGTTTGACATCACTGCTGTGAGGAATTCACGCTGAGAATTTAGATCTGCTCCTGGCTTTTGTCAGCATGAGAAATCATTGTTGTCTTTCATGTCTGATATGGTGACTGTCCTCCTCGCAACAAAAGTGGATTTCTTTCCACTCATTTCTTTCCATGTGAGAAGTAGCCTTTTATTTTCTGCAGTTAATGGCTCGTGAAGGGAGCTGTGGGGGCCATTGTTGAGCGGCTCTGTGAACCACAGCCCCACAGAAAGTGGCTGACAAAGGCTCAAGAAACTTCTGTCCTGATGACAGAGATGAATTGTTCCCCATCCAAGAAGGAAAGAAGGGATAAAATCATTGAAGACGAGCACTTTTATGGACTCCAAATACAGCGACACACACTCGTACTGTTCCACGAATCAAACGAGAAAGATGAATCAGGCCATTCAAAGCACAAATCAATAAATTTCATGGTGATACGGCCTCAGCTACGAGAGGCGACAATGACACCATTTACAACAGAGCAGATGTTTCACCATGACAACCGGTATGATGATGAAAACATGTCTGTGGGGTTATGGGATGCCATACACTGGGTCAAGGTTAGATAACAGGGCCGCTCAGCTCTCTCTTGCTCTGTCACACACACTTGGCTGGTGATGTCATGATTTAGGACTTTTTTCAGGAGCATTGGTGGCCGGTAATATAGCACATAACTTTTTTTCAGAATTTTACAAGAAACCAAGCAAATAACACCCAGCTTGACACAGTGGCTGGTTTTACTATAATTATTACTTAACAGCAAGTGTGTGTGTAACATGCTATTTGGAAACGTGATAGAAGCCAAGTCATTTTCTGGGACTCACAGGGAGCACAGAGGAGTACAGTCCTCCTGAACAAAGGCAGCTTTGATGAAAACAGTGGTACCAGCGGCTCATTGACTCGCCTTGTGTGTAGACAATCGGTACTGAGCTGCTGTGTTGAAGCTCTACATGCTGCTCACTGACACATGTTGTCTTTATGCAGTGTGACAGACAGACAAACAGAATGCAGATGCTCAATTGTCCACATGCAGAGACGGAAAACACATTGTACCATCCAAATTGCTCATAAAAACCCTTTAAGTGGTCGTTACCCACAGAGCAATCCCAAAAATGACACATAATTACTAAATTATACTTTTGCATCAGTCATTATGCCTGTTTGCGGTACATCTGATTTTCTAGTCATGTTTTAGGTGAAGATAAAATGTGACTGGCAGGCTCACCTCGTCTCCAGGGAGTGGCCTCATCAGAGATACCTGGTCGTAACCTCTCCTGAACAGAGCCCACAAAGCATCTAGCTTCCCCTGCAGGACCATGAAAGAAAACACATGTAAGAAAATAGATTTCAAATCAAATTAAAACCTTAAATAAACATTTAAATTTTAACTACATTTCACCGTTAGACTAACCTTGATGGGTGTGTACCACCTCCTCTGCTGCGGGGCGCGGCGGGGCGGTTTTCGAGGCTTGGGCTCATATGGCTCAAATTCCTGCTCTGGCATCTTTACAACAGCATTTTTAGGTTTGTCCAGCTTAGCACCTTCCTCAGTAGACCCCTTCTCCCCCCATCGCACCTAAGAGAGCCACATTCAATTCTTTTAAGCACTGAAAATGCGTGCATATGTGTGTGTGAGGGTGGGAGGGTGGACGGACTTGAATCACTCATGTTGTTTGGACATAAATCTGTTTACACAGTCACATTGTGACTTATGGGGACAAAATGCAATTCGCCATTATATAAATCATTAAATTTTAGGGTGAAGACTTGGGTTAAGGTTAGGGTAAGAATTAGGGTTTGGTAAGTAGTGGTTATGGTTATGATTAGGGTAAGACACCAGGATATGAATGTAAATCTATGTAATGAAGGGGCGGACTGTGTGTGTGTGTGTGTGTGTGTGTGTGTGTGTGTGTGTGTGTGTGTGGTGTGCTTACCTCCATGCGTTTGATGCCACCCACTCCTCTTCCTCCATAGTAGGATGCATCCACTGTGGGCCACCTCTTCTTGGGCATCCCGTCATCATCATCAGAATCCTTAGAATGAGATTCAATTACATGACGTTGCTCAACACCAATATTACCTTATCAATAAAAGCCTTTAGAATCACATCAAACTTGTTACTATAAATGCAACTGCAAAAACAAACTCTTCACGGCATTCCTTTATACCTCAGCAATCAATGTGTATATGCCACTTTGTTCATTTTACCAGCTGTTCATATTAACTTTCATTGTATGTTTTGGTCATAATTATATTTAATTCTTGCTCATTTCCAGACTGAGGGATCAACGGAAGACTTATCGAGCTATGAAGAGCGAGTGAATGCAAGAAGAGACCTTTAAATCAATTAAATGACAGTTTACAGTTTTTTGGGATTCTGATTTGGATGAATAGTTACAATGAGCGAAAGGTCTTACTGGTTCTGGAGGAGGAGGTGGTGGAGGTTCTTTGATTACCTGAAGATTAAAAAATAAAATGTCACGAGGGAAATAAAAATATAATGAATAAATGACCACAGTGTCAAAATACTGATCTGAAGTTCAAACTTACCACAGTGCAGCAGAGAGGCCAGAACCACCACATCAGCAGCAGAGCCAACAGCAGGAACACCACCAACAGCGATATGAGCACGATGGTGCCGTCGAACTACAGACAAACGCAGAATGGCAGCATTAAGATTAAACTGAACTGTACAACGAGAGGCAAGAAAAAGGTGAAAATGAAAAGCGAAAGTACTCACAGCCTCCTCTGATGAACAGACACAACAGAGGAGACCTCAGAGAGGAAGAAGAGAAGAAGAAGACGACTGGAGAGCAAAGTGGGAATAAAAAGGTTGAAAGGAAGATGATTCAAACAAGGCCGCATGCCAGAGGGAAACATCATCATGAGTTGTTGTGATAGTGCACACGACATACAGACAGGAAGTACTCACACATTCAGTAGTAGTGATGTGAACAGAGCTGGTGATGTAGGAGAGGCCCTCGTTCATGCTGACCTGCAGGTAGATCACCCTGCAAAACACACACTCATGACTGATCTGATCATCTGACAAAGAAACCCACGTACATCTCACACACACACGTGTGCGCTCCTGCTTGTGTGCACATATTCCCGGCCTGGTTTCAGGCAACAGTTAGGAGCTCGCCTGAGGTGTCGAATACATTCCTTCATCCACTTTGTCCATACTTGCTGCTTTATAAGCACACCAACATGCTGACATAGACACAAAGCCAAAGCCTTTAAAGAGGTCAGGGAGTTCTCCACCCACAGAAAGAATCTCTTCTGTTTGGATCAGACCCAAACCTCTAATGTGGAAACCACAGACAGCTAAATGGCTTCTTATTCTCCAGCATTCAGTGCTGATATCTGCAGCCATAACTGCACAAAGATAGGCCTGGTGCAGACAAGAGACGGGAGAGAACATGTAGTTTTTGGTTGGGAAGATGATAGGATAGTGGTGTTGATGGGAGACTGTACAGGCCTGAGGAAGCGAAGAGGAGAATGGAATCTTTAGTTGACGGGTTATTCACAAGGCATTTAAGAAATATGAACGGAAACAAGACATGTTGGCCATGTAGGCGGGTGAAGGTGGAAAAGCAAGACAGCTGGATTGTAGTTGAAGGCTTGGAAAAGAATGGAGAGACAAGGGGGGCATTGAGCTCTGGGTTTAGATTTGAGGAGGGGGCAGCGAGGGGGAGGAGGTCACTGCAGGGTGGGAGTGAGGAGAGGAAACAGAGAATGGGGGGATGGTAGGAGGCGGGCCTTTCCTGTTCTACATCCCTTCAGCACTGTCCCTCCCCTCCGAGATCCCCGCTTCACTTCCTCAATCACTGACTCTGTTTTCGCCTCCTTGCCCCTCCTGCATCCTCTCATAACTCATGCTGACACTGACTTCAGAGCAGGAAAGTGGCGGTGCAGGTGCCGCTCATCTTTTCTTCCACTTCTTGCCTCCCTTGTCTGCCTCTTGCCGTCCTTCCCGTTCATATGGTCAGCCCTCCTTTCAGACAGGCACGGTGCTATCAGCCCCTCTCTGACAGAGAGATCTCAGCCCCTATCAATCATCAATCTGCCCACTATATATGTCTTTGCCCTGTGTGTGTGTGTGTGTGTGTGTGTGTGTGTGTGTGCAGGAGGGGGAGCTGCATCCGGAAGGTTCCCAGTCAACACAGATTTGTGTGACGGCAGCGTCAATGACTTCATTACATGTGATAAGACCCGGGTGGAACAGGAGGTGAGTGAGGGTGTTTGGGGTTTGGGTGAAGAGGTGACGCTGGGAGCTCAAGTCCCTGAGACCTCAAGACTTTACAACCCCAAAACAGGAGGCAGTTCACCTATAATGTGATCTGACATGTAAGGGTGATTTTTAGGGCTGCAGCTAAAGATTGTTTTCATTATTGAACAAGTTAAAAAATACCAGAAAATAGTAAAAATGTGCTCTATTTTGAGGCGATTTTTACAGATTATTGGTATATCTGTCCACTTCCTGATGTGTGGGCTGGTTCCTCCTGACGTGGGTGGCTCCATGTATGACAATGGATAAAATGTGAAAATCTTTAAGTTAATTTTAACTTCTGTATTTTTTAATATATGAGCCACGACTATTTCTACTGGTCACTCAATGACTTCAACAGATGCTGTGATAATGGCATATTCTTCTTTCTCTTTAAAATAATAATCTTTCATATATAAAAAAAGAATCATGATCATCATCAATCATAATTTAACATCTAATTCCATGTTTTGTCTGTCCAAAGGTGCTCAATTTACAGCACCATATATTTTTTTATATATTTTTTTTTCAGACTGAAAATAAGTGTGTATATATAGCTCTGAATCAGATGATCTTGGGTGTTGTGAGGGAGGATTCTGTCAAAACGGCTTAAAATAGAGCTAGTTTAGCACACCACAGTTTACAAAGGAGATCAATTTGTGTTACAAACACCTGTCCAGCCTGCACAGCGGCCCTCTCACTTCACTAAATCTTTCCACCTCCATCGGCACGTTATTGCACCGCAGCCCAGAACTCATCAGCCAGCTGTTTGCCCCCCTCTGGGCCCTTCAGCCATTCACAGCTGACTTCCTCTTTAGTAGCACTTAGGTTGTGAGGCAGCGTTGCCTCTGCTCTAATGGGCTTCTGTTACATGGAAGGACGCCTCCTTCAGGCACCACTGCAGTGTGTAATGATGCTCCGTGTTCTGCCTTGCTCTCAGGAGGAGCAGCCCAACCTGACTGGCAGACTTACTGGAATAGAATATTTGCTGGATTGTGAGTTAAACAAATTGTTTGTCAATCCCCCAAGACTTTTCTGTATGTTACAATAAAAATCCCATGTGCCACGTCTGTTATAACACATGTGAGTGAAATATACTGTGTGTGACAGACTCTTAAATCTCCCTGCTGCCACAATGCGAAAACATAATGTATTTTTTCCCCCATCTCTGAGCAATACTTCCCCGCCAAAGCGGTACTTCTCACTGGCGGACAAGACAACCTCAAATCACACTAGAAATCTGAGTGACAGCAACAAGACAGATGATGACTGGGAGGTGTCTGAGGCCGCAGGCTGGAGTGTATAATTATGCACAGGACTGCAGGCTGCTGGGCCTCGGCCCTCTCCGAGCTCAGCCAACAGCATCGTTCTGTTTGCCCTGCAAGAAACTTCTGCTCTGAATCACCGCGAGCAAAGCCGGAAGCCCTCGGAGGAAACTTTACAATGCCCCGCCGACTCCACTCACACTTTCGCTCTCCCAAAGTGTCAGACAGAGATTGGGATACATCACACATACACGCACACAAATACGCATACACGGTTGCGAAGGTCCTCTCCAGCAGGCTCTCATTAAGTCGTGTTCCTGGGCTCTACTCCTGTTGTCCCCTTGTGATTGGTGTCTGGCTTCGTTAGCTGTGACAAACACTGATTGATCACAGACACTCAATGACTTTGGCCCTAATTTGTTCAAGGACAGCAGTCTTCTGTGTCCACAGCAAACTTGCGTGCAGCTGGCAAATATCTGGGCTCAGAGCGTCACAGCCGAACATGGAGAGTTTGGCAACTGGCTGACAAACGGTGTGGAGGTGAAAAGGCAGTGAGAGCTCAAAGAGACGTGCAGCTTACCTCCCAACCTCCTCTATGACAGGAGCAGGACAGAGCAGGAAGGTATCTTCTATTCCAGCTGGTCTCTCATCTGCACAGGGAAAAACAAGTCATACTTTGTGTAGCAGACATTTTAACATCTGCAGCCTAAACACTGTCTCACAGTTCTCTTACATGCACAAGCCAAACCAGAATCCCATAATGCATTTAAGTATGAGCATTAATGTATTATAGCAATGTGCTCTGATGGGAAGCATATGAAAGTGTTCTGATAATATATATTGTTGTTTGTTTGAATGTATTTTCCATAGCATTGTGCTCAAGAGACTAAACACAAGCAGGAAGTCTTATGTACTCTTGTGTACATGTAAAGGCCCTAAACTTGATTAATGACTGACAACTATTTGCCTGGTTGCTTCTGATATTTACTTTAACATGAATTATTAGTTTCATCCTGCCAACCTGTGCAAAAAGCTGCTCTTTTGTGTGTGTCTGTGAGTGTGTGTCGCATGCATTCACTTGCAGAACTTACCCACAGAGTGTGTATCATTCAGTTTGAAGCTGCAAAGGACCTGGTCAATGTTTCTGGCATGGAGAAACCCATTGCCTCTCACCACCACCTGGAAACTCTCTGAGACGAGAACAGAAAGAGTGCCGGCACCATCAGAAATGATCAGCAACATGCACACTCATGCATGACAATGGAAAGACACATATTTTCTGTTGCATGTGAAAATATGAGATGTAAGAGATCAAAATTGGCCTCCTATTTCAGTTTGAAGTGGAAGAAAATTTCTGGTGTACCATTATGGTGAGTGCTGACAGCAATTTCCTTCCTCTGATGTGCTCAACTTAAGTGCACGCCTCATTACTGCTTGTTTAGATCTGTGTGTTTGTGTATGTATGTGTGGAAAGGCCATAACAAGCTCCAGTGGTGCTAATGCTAAATGTGCTGCTATTCACAAATATGTGCTGTACAGTAGCCAGAAGCTGTGTGTGTGTGTGTGTGTGTGTGTGTGTGTGTGTGTGTGTGTGTGTGTGTGTGTGTGTGTGTGTGTGTGTGTGTTTGAGTGTGTGTCTTTGACCTTTAGCTTCCCCCAGGCGCTGTTAAAGCGCACTGACAGAGGCTTGCCAGCATATGCTGGAGTGTCTATGTGGCTGCTACCCAGCATATGTTAGAGAGCGGGAAAAAAACACTTGCTTAAAAACATGCCTGCAGGGCTGACAACAGCACAGCACTGTCAAAGTAGGTCTGACCTTACCTATGGCGCCATTAGCACGTGTGAAGATATGTGGATACTGGTGCACATACTGTGTGTGTGAAGTGCCTTCGTGTTTTTCTGAGGAATGTTCAAGCGTCTTTATGTCAGTATGTGCATGCATGAATGTGTGCAGACATGTGTTTGAATGTGTGTGTGCGTGTGTATGCGCGTGTGTGGTCTCTGGCTGTGCACCAAGGTTTCCTCTAGCATTATCCTGGCTGATAGAAGTGAGCATTTGCCACACCTTTAACATTTAAAGCTCCAGCGTGAAGATCACTGGATAAAACCATCACAGGGTGTGGGTGTATATGTGACAGTGTTTCCTTAAAGGTCAGCCATGCTGCTATGAAAAGCATTAAACCCAGATACACAAAGAGAGGCAGAGCTGAGTGGAGGAAAACAATCAACAATCACTTTACATTTGTCGGCATATTTCTGCATGTTTACAGATGCTGTAAGCATGATGTAGAGTGCAGATTTGCTGCTGGAGCAGATGCAGGAGGAAAAGTGGTGATGTACAAGCAGAACAGGGACAAGTTGTATATATTATATATACATAGATTAAACATACTATGAAGTGCATTACATGTTAGTTTGTACAGACAGTGCAGTTATCCAGCCTCAGACAAGTTACATTTCTAATGTCTTGCCGCAGTGCACACAGCTGACCTCATACAACTGTCTATCTACATGTGTGTGCATGTTTATTTACAGATCCTCACTTGCAACTCATCATGCTCATGTCATGTCTTCAGCTTGAGTCAGAGCCTTAAAATATATAAACACACATACACACAATCACACACACACCACCCGATTAACCACACACCTCACTACAGACAGCCTAATCATTTACTGTTAACCACAACCCATGTCTTCCCCCTCCCACTGCCCTAACTTTAATGAAAAACACATCACAACAATCAGAACAATGAATTACAACTATACAACAGATCATCAAATAACTCGGACTGTATTAATTGTCACATAAACTGATGGTTTATGTGGTTTGCAGTGGTTTGCAACCTCAACAATGTGCAACTTAATTAGAGGTCTTAGCGCTTATTACTGGCAATGCTTTGTTCCATGGCTGCTATGGCAGTCAGCCGCCTTCAAACAAACCTACCGTAAAATAGCATGAGCTGCGACTGTGACAGGGTGCATGTGGACACGCAAATAAACACAAATCAGCATGGAAGTGGTAAATAACAGATATTAATCCAACTGCAACTGTCTGTCTAATTTTGAGACTGTTCATTGTTTTTTTTTGTTATTATTTATAATCCTGAGCTTGCTTAAGATAAACATGGTCAAATACTCTGTATAACAGCATCTTGTTGGTTTCCATGTTTTATGTTTTATTGATCTGGACATCTTCACATCCACACACACACACACACACACACACACACACACACACACACACACACACACACACACACACACACACACACATACAGGCTTGATGGGCTGAAAGGTCAGTGCTGTCAGACACATGGTGGGCAGGGACTGGTGGTGTCCTGCTGACATGTACAACACATATGCTGCTGCCCTCTCCTCTCTGCTTTCTGCCTGCCTCTGTGTCCACGAGTCCATTTACATCTACACCTGAACATTTGACAAGGATTGAATGACTGTGTGTCTCTGTGTGAATATAACACATGTACACCTATGTGCACATGTGTCTTGCTGGCGTAGAGAAAATGGGGTACGGCTTGTCCGAATGGCGGCTCTTCAATCATGTTAGTGCGACGGGACAGTGAAGGGCAGGGGGGGCAAAGGAGGACGGGACAACAAGGAGGAAAGGGTCAGGCGTTAATGAAAGCAGCAATCTCTGCTGTCATGTTAGATCTAAGGTCCGGTGTGTGTGTGTGTGTGTGTGTGTGTGTGTGTGTGTGTGTGTGTGCACTTGTTTTCATGACATATCAGGACAATTTTATGATAACACACCTTCAGTATCAGGACACGTGGAAAAATGAGGACATTTTTGACGTCCTCATTTTTCCGAGCATTCTACAGTGTTCTAGACCCCCCCAAAATGCTCCCAGACCAAAAATCTCCAATGTCCTGAAATATCACAACTTTATGAAATTGAGTGTGTAAGTGTGTTTAGCGTTTTTACTCACTTTTGGTTTTGCCGCCTAGTGGCCAGTTTTGGAACTTAACACACTTTTAACACACTTTCAGGGCTGGTACTCATATTTCACTTTGTTCAGACACACTAACACACTCTCCAACATTTGAGGCATTACTGCAATACCCATATAATTAGAGTCAAATAAAAATATTCTCAATTATCACTGCTGATCTAAGCCCCTTTTTTCTTATATTATGTTTGCCTGGTCCCCTTCTGTTTTCATAAGAATATTAATAATATTTAATATTATTATTCATTATGAGTATTCATAACCTTTGCTTTGCAGTGCACAATCGAGTTATGTACATCATTTCTTTCCAGGACAACCTGAGGTATCAGAATTTTTATCCTGTCACATGCATGTATAGTTGTACAACCAAAGAGACAAAAGGAAAAATAAAATGGAAATTAAGTCTCACAGAACTTTATTTAAATCACACATAGAACAATAACGGACATGATTTGCAGCTTTTGAAAATTGTTCTCAAGTCTTGGCCATCAGGCAATCATTCTAACACACATCAAGAGCTTTTCACATTTTTTATACACATGGGTGGGTCATAAGCCCAACATCTGAGGGAAAAATCAGAGGACATTTTCCTTATTAAACATGACCTGTTTCAATCAAAAATTACGGTTTTGTGCGACGTAGTATCACAAGTCACTTAGTTTTGGTTTCAAAACTGTGGGCTGTGACTTGAAGTTACAGAGTGCAGAAACAGCCTGGAGAAGGGCCGAGTGGCTGTGGCAAAGAGCCTATTCACACTGTTACACCTCTGACGTTAAAATGATTTTAAAACTATACTTAAACCTATACTATACTTATTGTCAGGGGGAAAAGCTACATAATGTTGCTGTAACCCTCTGGGGTATAAGGAAATTTCAGGGCTTTAAATTGGTTGTAAAAAACACCATTTACACAAACTCTTGTCTTGTCAAATTCCCTGTGACAGATATACACTGAACCAAAATATAAACGCAACACTTTTGTTTTTGCACCCATTTTTCATGAGCTGAACTCAAAGATCTAAAACATTTTCTATATACACAAAAGACCATTCTCTCTCCAACACTCTTCACAATCTGTCTAAATCTTTGTTAGTGAGAAATGTGCAGTTTTCCTTTATTGGGGGGAAGGGGGGGGGTCAGTCAGTATCTGGTGTGACCACCACTTGCCTCATGCAGTGCAACACATCACCTTTGCGCAGACCTGATCAGGTTGTTGATTGTGGCCTGTGGAATGTTGGTCCACTCCTCTTCAATGGCTGTGCGAAGTTACAGGAACTGGAACATGCTGTTATATACGCCGATCGAGAGCATTGCATCCCAAACATGCTCAATGGGTGATGTCCTGTGAGTATGCTGAACATACAAGAACTGGGATGTTTTCAGCTTCTAGGAATTGTGTACAGATCCTTGCAACATGAGGATGAGGACGACAAGCATGCAGATGAGCTTCCCAGAGCTGGTTTCTCACAGTTTGTGCAGAAATTCTTTGGTTATGCAATCCGATTGTTGCAGCAGCTGTCCGGGTGGCTGGTCTCAGATGATCTTGGAGGTGAGCATTCTGGATGTGGAGGTCCTGGGCTGGTGTGGTTACAGGTGGTCTGCGGTTGTGAAGCCGGTTGGGATGTACTGCCAAATTGTCTGAAACGCCTTTGGAGATGGCTTATGGTAGAGAAATGATCATTCAATTCACAGGCAACAGCTCTGGTGGACATTCCTGCACTCAGCATGCCAGTTGCACGCTCCCTCATAACTTGCGACATCTGTGGCATTGTGCCATGTGATACAACTGCACATTTCGGAGTGGCCTTTTACTATGGCCAGCCTAAGGCACAGCTGTGCAATAATCATGCTGTCCAATCAGCATCTTGATATGCCACACCTGTGAGGTGGGATGGATTATCTTGGCAAAGGAGAAGTGCTCACTAACACAGATTTAGACAGATTTGTGAACAATATTTGAGAGAAATGGTCTTTTGTGTATATAGAAAATGTTTTAGATCTTTGAGTTCAGCTCATGAAAATTGGGTGCAAAAACAAAAGTGTTGCATTTATATTTTTATTCAGTGTATATCTGTCACAGAGAATTTGTCAAGACAAGAGTTTGTGTAAGTGGTGCTTTTTACAACAATATTTTCTATAAGCAAGCTTGTTGACATCTTAGTAATGTCTTACTAATGGCAATATTGAGTATCACACAGTGAGTAGTATCACAAACTGTAAGCATCATATACTGTAGAATTTTTTTTTTTTGGCACTTTTTGTACATGCTTTCAGTTGTTGGTGCAGAATATCTGACCCCCCCCCCCCCCCCCCAATCTTCCTGCTCACAGGAAGACTGCAGGGGGGGCTTCTGTTTGCTTCAGATGATATTATCACTTTACATCTCACAGAGCACATCGTTCTTGCATTGAAAGAATGTTGAAGGTACAACAGCTACAGACCACTGTGGACATTTTAATGCTTGGTCCTGATTTGATGCTAGATCAGCTTAGCACTGCTGGCATACCTCAAAGCCACCCCTGCCATGAAATGAAGGACCAGATCACGCACCTTACACCTCCAAGGGGTGGACAGATGGACCTGTATGTGACCATTTCTTCTACATTGTGCTGTTGGCTGTTTCTCTGATATGCGACGTCCTCAGGAGAAAGCAACAGAGATGCAGGCTCTGACAACCAAATAAATAAATGAAAAATATCAGATCATATACTGTACATCAGACATATATAGTCCACCCCCCCCCCCCCCCCCCCCACACAGACAGACACTATGAACTGTGAAATAGGTGTCCAACCAACAATAAAAGAAGAAATTAATATAAAAATCAAATATAGGTAAATAAACAGCAAATATAAACATGATTATGAAAACTACCATATACATATTTTCATTTTAATGTCACATACTTAAAATAACTAGAGGACACTTACTGTTCAGTTGGATCAAGTCCCTCTTGGTGAGCCAGCTTATCATCCTTGGGAAAATAACCCGTCATCTTAGCAGTCAGTGATAAATTGCTTGATTGATGCTTTTTCGGAAGTTGATTTCGTGATGCCACTTTATAAAAAAGCAGAAACAACTCCTACGTGAAAACAAAACTCCTCAAACAGCGTCTCTGTGCGTCACCATGCGACTCCAAGGTGCAGGTGAGAGCTGAGACCAGCCCTCACATCAGGTGAGTCTGTCAGACTTCTAACAGCGCTTCCAGCAAATCTCCGTGTAAAATATCGAACATTATTGACTACATTAACGCTCGTCTACTCATTATTTTACCTGTTGGTATGTAAAGGGACACGTTTCACGTTATTCCACAGCGTGATTCACGTGAGACCAAGGCTGCGGAACACATGAGAAACACAGCCTCTGGTTGGTCAGCAGGTCAGTAATGCAGCCTGTGATTGGTCGACGGACTAAACCAAAGACGTACAGTTCATGGCAAAATATCAAACCTTCTGACAGGAAGACCACCGCAGCGGAGCACTCGGTGAAAGTCACATCACATCCGCTCAGGCGAGATCTATCTTGCTGTATGCAGTATCCTTCGATGTCTGTGCTACCGTACCACACCCACCTGGCGAAGGAAAGTCGACTAATTAGCCAGCTAATTAGCTCAACCGCACGCCGCGACTTCACGACTTCAAGAGGTGCATGATAAATGGTAATTAATCACTTTTACCTGATTTTTAACAATGTAGCGAGTAGAAGTTGCGGTTAAATATAACTGTTCTTAACAATGAGTTTAAGTCAGCTAATTAGCCAGCTAATTAAAGCTAGCTTAGCTAAAATAATCTAAAGGACTCACGGTGCTGCAGCAAAGATTTTGTCTGTACTGTTTGATTCAAAGTATTAGTCTTATTATGTATTTGCCTTGCTGTCTTCTGTCATCTTCCCGTGGCCAAGTGAAGAGCATGTTAAAGAGAAGAGCCAGACTTCGTCCTGAAGCCGAGGCTGCTCTCTTTATTTCATCTGGAACTGACAAGCCGGGTTTAAAGGCCCTGTGGGTCAATGGCTATAAAGGTATGTTATATGTCTTTCAAATGGTTACTGCATAAACATTATAAGTGCTGCAACTAACGATTATTTTGATAATCGATTTGATTATTTCTTCAATTAATCGACTGATCAGATTAAAAACATGTTTTTAGTTCTATCACTATATTACAAAACAAAACATTATTCAAAACTGACTATGTTAGTGCAAGGAAGTGCAAAAACAACAGGTATTTTTATGTTGCTCGAACATCAACATATTCATTTATAAATAATAATAACCATTTTTTTATCTATTGTATCCATTCGTTGTTGCAGTCCTGACCATTGTCATTCAAATCGTGATCTCTCTGTTCAAAAGTCTTATGTTTGTTTGTTCTGCACATGTTTTGTGAATAGCTGATCACCTTCAGTTAGTATTCCTGATTTGAGTTGAATTACTTGACACTAATTTGTGAATTTTGGTGTTTTAGGACGTGGTGTATTCGCCTGTACACCAATTGAAAGGGGATCCTTTGTGGTCGAGTACCGTGGGGAGTTAATCTCCCAACATGAACGGGAAAAGAGGCAGAAAAAGTATACAGAAAAGCAAAATGCTTTCCTGTTTGATTTCAAATGGAATGATAGCACATGGTGGTAAGTAAAGGCATGTGAAAGATCTTTTGTTTTTTTTTACACCATTATGGTTTTAATGGAGAGAACTTAGATGTTTCCTTGTTCAATTTCAGCATTGATGCCTCCCGTGAAGATGGCTCCCTAGGCCGGCTAGTGAATGATGACCACAAGTCCCCAAACTGCAAGATGAAAAAGTTGGCAGTCGAGGGTAGACCTCATCTTTGCTTATTTGCTATTAACAACATCGAAGCAGAGAATGAGATAACCTATAACTATGGAGAATCTCAGTGGCCGTGGCGAGCTCTGGTGAGTAAATCCTTTTCATATATTGTATAGTATAAGATCTGTTAAGTATTAGGACATAAAAAGATGCCTACGAAAATAAAATTTGATTAATTGATAGTAATTTCAAGGTACAAAGATCAATTTACATCAATGTGGGGTTTAGAGCTTTCTTTGACAGCAACAGGAGAAGTTAGAAGTCAGGAACATGGACTTTACATGTGTGCAGTCGTCATGTCCTCATTTTGTTTTAGGCTGTGAGAGTCTTGAGTGTGTTTCAGGTGACGTCCTCATATTGTCCGACCCTGTGACTGCAGAGTGTGTGTTAGATTGTCCTCATATTGTAGGTAGTAGACACTGTACAGTGTCAACACTGTCTGGAGACTGTGGCATAATGAACCCACATGCTCATGTGAATCATGTCCACTGAAACAAATATGATTATCAGTTTATGAACTAGTTCTGATCTATAATATAGAATATTTTATATTTGGAATCAAGTATATGTCTCACTTAGGTCCAGTGCATAAATAAAATGCCTTTTTCACTGTTCAGTTTGTGTGAAGTGACATTACCATAACTTGCTTGTAAAAAGCTTAGCAGAAAAAATTAGCCATGGCATTTGTTAGCACTAACATTCCCTTAAAACATCAAGTTGATCTTTATTCTCAGAAACGTTTTCATCCATTTAACGTCCTGCTGATGTGTTTACATGACTTGATTTCTGGGAACCTGGATGCATTTACGTTGGCGTTGGGTTTAGAGCTTTCTTTGACAGCAACAGGAGAAGTTAGAAGTCAGGAACATGGACTCTACATGTGTGCAGTCGTCATGTCCTCATTTTGTTTTAGGCTGTGAGAGTCTTGAGTGTGTTTCAGGTGACGTCCTCATATTGTCTGACCCTGTGACTGCAGAGTGTGTGTGTTAGATTGTCCTCATTTTGTTTTAGGCTGTGAGAGTCTTGAGTGTGTTTCAGGTGACGTCCTCATATTGTCTGACCCTGTGACTGCAGAGTGTGTGTTAGATTGTCCTCATATTGTAGGTAGTAGACACTGTACAGTGTCAACACTGTCTGGAGACTGTGGCATAATGAACCCACATGCTCATGTGAATCATGTCCACTGAAACAAATATGATTATCAGTTTATGAACTAGTTCTGATCTATAATACAGAATATTTCTGACACTGCATTCTTGTGTTTTGTTGCAGACATCAAGTGTTCAGATCGCGACTCAACCTTCTGCCGACCCAGAGGTGAGCGAGCGATCCACTTCGTCCTTCCAACAGGTAATTACACACTGATTATTTTATTTGGAATCAAGTCTCACTTAGGTCCAGTGCATAAATAAAATGCCTTTTTCACTGTTCAGTTTGTGTGAAGTGACATTACCATAACTTGCTTGTAAAAAGTTTAGCAGAAATAATTAGCCATGGCATTTGTTAGCACTAACATTCCCTTAAAACATCAAGTTGATCTTTATTCTCAGTAACGTTTTCATCCATTTAACGTCCTGCTGATGTGTTTACATGACTTGATTTCTGGGAACCTGGATGCATTTACATTGGTGTTGGGTTTAGAGCTTTCTTTGACAGCAACAGGAGAAGTTAGAAGTCAGGAACATGGACTCTACATGTGTGCAGTCGTCATGTCCTCATTTTGTTTTAGGCTGTGAGAGTCTAGAGTGTGTTTCAGGTGACGTCCTCATATTGTCCGACCCTGTGACTGCAGAGTGTGTGTTAGATTGTCCTCATATTGTAGGTAGTAGACACTGTACAGTGTCAACACTGTCTGGAGACTGTGGCATAATGAACCCACATGCTCATGTGAATCATGTCCACTGAAACAAATATGATTATCAGTTTATGAACTAGTTCTGATCTATAATATAGAATATTTTATATTTGGAATCAAGTATATGTCTCACTTAGGTCCAGTGCATAAATAAAATGCCTTTTTCACTGTTCAGTTTGTGTGGTGACATTACCATAACTTGCTTGTAGAAAGCTTAGCAGAAAAAATTAGCCATGGCATTTGTTAGCACTAACATTCCCTTAAAACATCAAGTTGATCTTTATTCTCAGTAACGTTTTCATCCATTTAACGTCCTGCTGATGTGTTTACATGACTTGATTTCTGGGAACCTGGATGCATTTACATTGGTGTTGGGTTTAGAGCTTTCTTTGACAGCAACAGGAGAAGTTAGAAGTCAGGAACATGGACTCTACATGTGTGCAGTCGTCATGTCCTCATTTTGTTTTAGGCTGTGAGAGTCTTGAGTGTGTTTCAGGTGACGTCCTCATATTGTCCGACCCTGTGACTGCAGAGTGAGTGTGTGTTAGATTGTCCTCATATTGTAGGTAGTAGACATTGTACAGTGTCAACACTGTCTGGAGACTGTGGCATAATGAACCCACATGCTCATGTGAATCATGTCCACTGAAACAAATATGATTATCAGTTTATGAACTAGTTCTGATCTATAATACAGAATATTTCTGACACTGCATTCTTGTGTTTTGTTGCAGACATCAAGTGTTCAGATCGCGACTCAACCTTCTGCCGACCCAGAGGTGAGCGAGCGATCCACTTCGTCCTTCCAACAGGTAATTACACACTGATTATTTTATTTGGAATCAAGTCTCACTTAGGTCCAGTGCATAAATAAAATGCCTTTTTCACTGTTCAGTTTGTGTGAAGTGACATTACCATAACTTGCTTGTAAAAAGCTTAGCAGAAAAAATTAGCCATGGCATTTGTTAGCACTAACATTCCCTTAAAACATCAAGTTGATCTTTATTCTCAGAAACGTTTTCATCCATTTAACGTCCTGCTGATGTGTTTACATGACTTGATTTCTGGGAACCTGGATGCATTTACGTTGGCGTTGGGTTTAGAGCTTTCTTTGACAGCAACAGGAGAAGTTAGAAGTCAGGAACATGGACTCTACATGTGTGCAGTCGTCATGTCCTCATTTTGTTTTAGGCTGTGAGAGTCTTGAGTGTGTTTCAGGTGACGTCCTCATATTGTCTGACCCTGTGACTGCAGAGTGTGTGTGTTAGATTGTCCTCATTTTGTTTTAGGCTGTGAGAGTCTTGAGTGTGTTTCAGGTGACGTCCTCATATTGTCTGACCCTGTGACTGCAGAGTGTGTGTTAGATTGTCCTCATATTGTAGGTAGTAGACACTGTACAGTGTCAACACTGTCTGGAGACTGTGGCATAATGAACCCACATGCTCATGTGAATCATGTCCACTGAAACAAATATGATTATCAGTTTATGAACTAGTTCTGATCTATAATACAGAATATTTCTGACACTGCATTCTTGTGTTTTGTTGCAGACATCAAGTGTTCAGATCGCGACTCAACCTTCTGCCGACCCAGAGGTGAGCGAGCGATCCACTTCGTCCTTCCAACAGGTAATTACACACTGATTATTTTATTTGGAATCAAGTCTCACTTAGGTCCAGTGCATAAATAAAATGCCTTTTTCACTGTTCAGTTTGTGTGAAGTGACATTACCATAACTTGCTTGTAAAAAGCTTAGCAGAAAAAATTAGCCATGGCATTTGTTAGCACTAACATTCCCTTAAAACATCAAGTTGATCTTTATTCTCAGTAACGTTTTCATCCATTTAACATCCTGCTGATGTGTTTACATGACTTGATTTCTGGGAACCTGGATGCATTTACGTTGGCGTTGGGTTTAGAGCTTTCTTTGACAGCAACAGGAGAAGTTAGACGTCAGGAACATGGACTCTACATGTGTGCAGTCGTCATGTCCTCATTTTGTTTTAGGCTGTGAGAGTCTTGAGTGTGTTTCAGGTGACGTCCTCATATTGTCCGACCCTGTGACTGCAGAGTGAGTGTGTGTTAGATTGTCCTCATATTGTAGGTAGTAGACACTGTACAGTGTCAACACTGTCTGGAGACTGTGGCATAATGAACCCACATGCTCATGTGAATCATGTCCACTGAAACAAATATGATTATCAGTTTATGAACTAGTTCTGATCTATAATATAGAATATTTTATATTTGGAATCAAGTATATGTCTCACTTAGGTCCAGTGCATAAATAAAATGCCTTTTTCACTGTTCAGTTTGTGTGAAGTGACATTACCATAACTTGCTTGTAAAAAGCTTAGCAGAAAAAATTAGCCATGGCATTTGTTAGCACTAACATTCCCTTAAAACATCAAGTTGATCTTTATTCTCAGAAACGTTTTCATCCATTTAACGTCCTGCTGATGTGTTTACATGACTTGATTTCTGGGAACCTGGATGCATTTACGTTGGCGTTGGGTTTAGAGCTTTCTTTGACAGCAACAGGAGAAGTTAGAAGTCAGGAACATGGACTCTACATGTGTGCAGTCGTCATGTCCTCATTTTGTTTTAGGCTGTGAGAGTCTTGAGTGTGTTTCAGGTGACGTCCTCATATTGTCTGACCCTGTGACTGCAGAGTGTGTGTGTTAGATTGTCCTCATTTTGTTTTAGGCTGTGAGAGTCTTGAGTGTGTTTCAGGTGACGTCCTCATATTGTCTGACCCTGTGACTGCAGAGTGTGTGTTAGATTGTCCTCATATTGTAGGTAGTAGACACTGTACAGTGTCAACACTGTCTGGAGACTGTGGCATAATGAACCCACATGCTCATGTGAATCATGTCCACTGAAACAAATATGATTATCAGTTTATGAACTAGTTCTGATCTATAATACAGAATATTTCTGACACTGCATTCTTGTGTTTTGTTGCAGACATCAAGTGTTCAGATCGCGACTCAACCTTCTGCCGACCCAGAGGTGAGCGAGCGATCCACTTCGTCCTTCCAACAGGTAATTACACACTGATTATTTTCTTTGGAATCAAGTCTCACTTAGGTCCAGTGCATAAATAAAATGCCTTTTTCACTGTTCAGTTTGTGTGAAGTGACATTACCATAACTTGCTTGTAAAAAGCTTAGCAGAAATAATTAGCCATGGCATTTGTTAGCACTAACATTCCCTTAAAACATCAAGTTGATCTTTATTCTCAGTAACGTTTTCATCCATTTAACGTCCTGCTGATGTGTTTACATGACTTGATTTCTGGGAACCTGGATGCATTTACATTGGTGTTGGGTTTAGAGCTTTCTTTGACAGCAACAGGAGAAGTTAGAAGTCAGGAACATGGACTCTACATGTGTGCAGTCGTCATGTCCTCATTTTGTTTTAGGCTGTGAGAGTCTTGAGTGTGTTTCAGGTGACGTCCTCATATTGTCCGACCCTGTGACTGCAGAGTGAGTGTGTGTTAGATTGTCCTCATATTGTAGGTAGTAGACACTGTCTGGAGACTGTGGCATAATGAACCCACATGCTCATGTGAATCATGTCCACTGAAACAAATATGATTATCAGTTTATGAACTAGTTCTGATCTATAATATAGAATATTTTATATTTGGAATCAAGTATATGTCTCACTTAGGTCCAGTGCATAAATAAAATGCCTTTTTCACTGTTCAGTTTGTGTGAAGTGACATTACCATAACTTGCTTGTAAAAAGCTTAGCAGAAAAAATTAGCCATGGCATTTGTTAGCACTAACATTCCCTTAAAACATCAAGTTGATCTTTATTCTCAGAAACGTTTTCATCCATTTAACGTCCTGCTGATGTGTTTACATGACTTGATTTCTGGGAACCTGGATGCATTTACGTTGGCGTTGGGTTTAGAGCTTTCTTTGACAGCAACAGGAGAAGTTAGAAGTCAGGAACATGGACTCTACATGTGTGCAGTCGTCATGTCCTCATTTTGTTTTAGGCTGTGAGAGTCTTGAGTGTGTTTCAGGTGACGTCCTCATATTGTCCGACCCTGTGACTGCAGAGTGTGTGTGTTAGATTGTCCTCATTTTGTTTTAGACTTTGTGAGACTTGAGTGTGTTTCAGGTGACATCCTCATATGGTCTGATGCAGCATTTTGCATTTCTAAACCACTATTATTATCATTTACATTATAATGAATTGTATTATCATCGTCTGTTACAGTAGTCTGTAATTCCAAACAATTACTGAATTCTGTCATTTCACTTTAGGCCAGCCAGGCCACTGGAGTTGTCCCCTTCCACCAGACAACTACTGCAGAGCAGGTAATACAGCTGCCTTTCAGTCAAATTAGTGCTGTCAAAAATATTGCGTTATTAACGCGTTAACGCAAATCAATTTTAATGGCGTCATTTTTTTTATCGCGAGATTAATGTTCTTTGTGAAACTAGTGAACCTGTAGTTTTTTATAAGCTGTGGGTAATGTAAGGAAAATTACAGGATCCGGTTGTAAACCGGAAACAAAACAATAGACACGCCCCGCGCATGTGTTTGGTCTTGCCTGCTCGCTAGCTGTAAAAGAGTAGGCTACTGGTTTGTGTGTATGTCAAGTGTGAAACACCGAAATGGATGCAAACAAGATTGTGAATGGAAAGTTTAGTTTCAAAAAGTTGCCAGATGGGTCGACTGACAAGACCAGAGTTATCTGTGTGTATTGTTGGTGTGAACTGAGCACATTCAGTGTGAAATACCATTTTATGGCCACCGCAACTAAGAACAAGCTGACTGCAGCCATAACCAAGTAATGTTCATTCTTTCTGGAGAGAAGTAAGAGGCTGGGTTGATAAGCCTCTGGTGAATAAATACAAGAGCATTATAGTCTGACTGCTTGTATGATCAAAGGAAACTTAAGAAAGGAAAGTTTAAGCCATGGTTTAACTGCACTATAGGCCTAGTTTACAATGATGTGCACTTTGTAACTTTATGTTGTATCACCCTGTTTTGATCCTTTAGAAAGGGCTGTTGAAGGGGCTTTTTTGTAACCAACTATTTATTTTTTGTCATCTGTTTATTGACAGTGTTAAATTGTGTGAGATTTGATTCATTCAAATGTGAATGACTGCTCAAAGTGAGAATGTTAGTGTGAAATAAAACACTACACATTGTTGTTTTCAATTAAAAAACATTTGCACAAAGCAAGCCTATCCACTTTTCCATGTTGATAAGAGTATTAAAATGATAATTCAAGGGACATTTAGAATAGATGAAAATGTGCTATTAAATTGCGATTAATCATGAGTTAACTATGACATTCATGAGATTAATCACGATTAAATATTTAAATTGATTGACAGCACTAATTCAAATATTTCATTTTGTTTGACTGGCGATATTTGCTATGTGAGCAGTAAGACTTAGGTTCTTTCCATCTGATTCTTGATTTGGACAGTGTAGAGCAAGTCGCCGGATGCAAAATCTAAGGCGGCATCATGCGCGGTGTGAGGAACGTTATGATGATTCCAAGAAACAGATATCTGAGAGAGAGAAGCAAATGACTTTGAGTCTGACCACCAGAATTAATTGTTCTGTGAGTATGCAAACCCAAGCAAAAGCCAAACATTCTTTTGGTTATGTTCAAATTAATTCTTTTCAAGGAATTTATTATACAAGAATATTATTTTTATAACATCCATGGGCATACAAATGTAGCTGAATTTCTCTTATTCACTAGTTTTTCCAGTTCATGCACCATGGATCAGAGACAGTTGCAAGTTGCAACATATATCTTCTCTCAAACTATTTGTATAATCTTGTGCAATAGGTGAGTCAAAAAAAAAAAAAAAACCCAAAAAACCCCCACAAAACAGTTATGCCATGTTTTTCTTTATATCACACACCGTCACATTGCACAGTGACAAGTGTTATGCTTCAAGGATTACTGTCCTAATAGTATGTCACAGGTCGGTATGTGAGACATAATATCTTTAAAGTGTCAGGGAAGATATTTAATTGTTTCCAACTTAATACGGCTGGGGGTGAAAATGTCTTTTTTGAATTTTAATTACATTATTCATATTGGTTTTAAAGGTTGAACGTTCCTTGGCTGACGATGGTGGATTTCATGATGGACACTCTGCAAGCTTAAGTGACCAGGTAATAAATATGACACAGTAGTTAGAGAAACAACAATTGAGGAATTCAAATGTTACTTTTAATTGTATGTTTTCAATGACTCATCACTTCCTCGTTGTGTTATGCACAATATGATGGTAGTGTTAGGAGAATGGTACCCTAGCTATTATATAATAAATGTTAAGATGCTTTTTTTCTCCACTTTCCTTCAGACCTCTGCTGATGAATTATCAGACCATACGAGTTACGAAGATAGGGACTATGTTCCAGACTCAAGTGGCAGTTCCTCAGACACAAGTCTTAGAAGTCAGGAACTAAGAATTACAGAAACCCCTGTTCCCCGAAAAGTGTTAAAGGTCATGCCACTGGGGATAGCTTCAGCACACAGTGGTGAGATCACCAGTTTAGACTCCAGTTCGTCATTGAGGAGCAGCAGTCCAAGTACTTCAGCAATAAGTTGCAGTGCCAGTTCATCAGGGAACACATCACACAGTAACAGCTCCATAAAAGTTGCATCATTGCCAAACATGGCAAAACAAAGCAAGTACAATAAGAAGCAATATTGTCTGTATTGTAAAAAGGCCATTTCTAAATTGGCGAGACACCTCGAGTCCGCCCACAGCACACAGCCTGATGTTGCAAGAGCTTTCAGTTTTAATAAAAGATCGCGCGAAAGAAGAGATTTGTTACGGTCTCTTAAGAAGAGAGGAAACTTTGACCATAATGCTATCGTGGCAAGCCGTGGTGTTGGAGAAATGGTCGCTTGTAGAAGACCCACTACCACAAGATGGTCTGATCACTACCGTCATTGCAAGTTTTGTCAAGGACTGTATGCAAAAGATTGCCTTTGGAGACATGTGAAAAACTGTCCTCAGAAGTCTGTTGAGGGAGAGGCTCCTGCTGGGCGAAAACGGATCCATTTGGACTTACCGAAGCCTGATCATGTTCATGAGGCTGTTTGGAAGACTGCCTGTGAAATGAACCAGGATGACATTTCCTTGGTAGTAAGGAGTGAAAGAGACATTCTTAGCCTTGGAGAGTCACTGTACAATGCCAGAAAACCACATGAGAGAAGGAATGATTACATACGCCAAAAAATGAGAGAGATGGCAAGATTATTGATAGCAGCTAGAGCTATAACCCCTTTGAAGACCACAGAAGACCTTGTTATGCCCAGTAACTTTCCCCATGTGATACAAGCAGTCAGAGCTGTTGCTGGTTATGAGTTGGAAAATAACTCATACAAAATCCCATCCTTGGCTTTGAAATTGGGGCACAGTTTGGCCAAAGTTGCTGGAATTGTGCAATGCAATGCCATCATTGCAAATCGCCATACTGTTGCAGAGTCAGCCAAGCAATTTGCAACTCTGTATGAGAAAAAGTGGACAGAGTCCATTTCAGCTGCTGCATTGGGTACTCTTCAACAAGCCAAATGGAATAAACCACAGGTTTTGCCATTTACACAGGATGTTTCACTACTGCACAAGTTCCTTGCTAGCGAGTGTGCGAAGTGCATGAAGGACCTGGAGGAAAACCCCAACAACATAACCTTTGGAAATCTTGCTAAAGTGACTTTGACGCAGGTAGTACTATTTAACAGAAAAAGGCAAGGGGAAGTTTCAAAAATGGAGTTCCAGGCTTTCACATCCCGGAATCGTACAGAGTTGAATCCTGACATTATGATGTGCCTTACCGAGTTGGAAAGGAAGCTTGCAAAGCACTTTGACAGAGTTGAGATTCGTGGTAAAAGGTCAAGAATGGTACCAGTGCTCCTCACACCTGACATGATCACTGCAATGGACCTCCTTGTGAAAAACAGGAATGAGTGTCAAGTCCGCACAGAGAATGTGTACTTGTTTGCTCGCCCAGGTGTCCTTTCCCATTACAGAGGCTCTGACTGCTTTCGCAAGTATGCAAACCAGTGTGGTGCACAGTACCCAGAGGCACTCACGTCAACAAGATTGCGTAAACAAGTTGCTACTTTGTCCACAGTACTAAACCTAAAAGAAAATGAAATGGATCAACTTGCCACCTTTCTTGGACATGACATCCGTGTCCACCGACAATTCTACCGGCTTCCAGAAAGTACCCTGCAGCTTGCAAAAGTAAGCAAACTTTTGTTGGCAATGGAAAAAGGAAAGCTGTCTGACCTGCAGGGGAAAGGGCTGGATGACATCGAGATCAATCCTGAAGGTGACAGTTAGTTTGAAAAATAGTACACAAAGCTTCAAATATAAATACTTTAATTTAAATACTTTTCCCTGACTGTTTTTTACCCAACCAGATGAAGTTGCCACAAGCGATGATGATTCCAGCGAAGAAACCTTTGCTGACCTACATCAACACAAAGGTATCCTGATTCGCACAGTTTGTGATAATTATGTTATGAGACTGGAGACAATTAATAGGTGCCTGATAAGCATGTTAAATGGGCTTAAGGAACAACAGTAAATAAATTAGAGAGGATGGGAGACACAATCTGTGTTCTGGAAACTTTGAGAGAAGATTGACAGGTTGAAGTCAATCAGACAGACACATAAGAAAGCAATGGAGAAAAGCAACATTAAATGAGAAATAGGCAATTAATGTTTTGCAATAAGAGCTAAGATATCGCTTAGTAGTACTCTGGAGGGCAGCAAGCAAGGTAAAGAGGAGGGAGCAAATCAGGATAGCTTTTTTTTAATAGAGATCATTTTAACTTTGTTAAAAGGATGTAAAAAAAAGGTTACCCCACAGCTTTGAAGCAGGAAGTAAAGAATATTAAGCAGACTCTCTCAGATTCTGGAAAGAATAGAGAGATGGACCCTTCTCCTGATATACCAATGTTAGCAAAGCTAGTCTACTTTGGATATTTGGTCAGGTAGAAGCAGGTGGAAGCTAAAGTAAAGAGTGCAATAGCCTCCTTGGATAAAGGGTTAGTAACTTGACTGACCAGAGGAAATGTAATACAGAGAGATTTTCATATTGATAAGGAAGCTCAAGCAAATCAATATGGGGCAAGATAGGTCTCAGAGAAAGGAAGAAGCTGGTAATGGAGCAGGTACATCAACAAGAGGAAATAGTAAGTTGTACAAAGGCTGGCACAGGCTAAGCAAGAAAAGTGGATGAACTGGGAAAGTGGAGGGAAAAGAGCTGAGCTGAAGGGTCCTGTGGTGCATGGAGGAAAAAAATATAAAGTTCCCGATGGAGACTACTTATGATATGCTAGTGTCACCACAGAACCTAAAACAATAGGTAGATGGGTACCCATCATGATCTCTGTGTTCAGAGACTGTAACCTTGAGATTTGGGATGACAACTTGTTCCACAGAAGATAGTTAGGACTAACTTTAAGCCTGGCTCAGTGTTGTGGTCTGCAAGTCAATGATGGAGGAGGAGGCTTATGAAAGGAGCTTAAATAAAAGCTTAAATATGAAGATTTGGTGGCAGAAACTGAACAGCAGGGATGGTTAGAGTCTGTCCTGTAGAAGTTGGATGCAGAGGCGTTATAGCATAATAGCATAATAGCATGGTAATGATGATCCTCTATCTGGTTTCAAACAATCACATTGTGATGAGTAGTTCTACAGTCATGAATTTATAGTCAGATTGTTTACATGTGAAAATCATATCTTATGTAGAATTACATACTGCCTGACATAGAGCTTGCTTACAATACAAACAAAAAAGGAAGCAAACCAATTGCATTCATGCTCATATCTCATTGTTAAATTTCAAAGGTTCAAGAACTAAGTCTTCTGGGGACTCAAGCCACACACTTGACTCAACCACCCTGGACAACATGGGGGGATCTTCTGCCTCATCCACCCTGGACAACATGGAGGTCACCTCTGCCTCAACCTCACTGGACAACACAAACATCAGTGACACTCAACCAAGAAATGGTAAAATATAAAAGGCACCCAAATACAAAATGTTTGAAGTGAATGTACTTGTGATAAATAGAAAAGTTTATTTTCAGGGGTTGTAGTATGTGAATGCATGCTTTTATTATAATACATGTTCTAACTCATACTTTTAGATTCCCAGCAGAACACAGCACTTCAAGTGGGGACATCCCAAGGTTCCTCAAAATGCTCCAGTGGAAAACAAGGTTAAAGAGCATTTTGTGTTGACATCATTATTTTCTACATTATGCTTTATCATATCCTGCATTCTTCACATTAGCAGAGTCATTGTTCAGTTGTTAAAAGTTTTTATTTTGTTTCCATTCATGACAGCTGGGAAGGTGAGAAGCAAGTGGACAGATGATGAAGTGAAGGCTGTTGAACGGCACATGTTTCAGTTCATAACAAGCTGCAAAGTACCAGGTAAAAAGGACTGTGATTACTGTCTCCAGGCAGAGCCAGAAGCTTTGAAAGACAGAGACTGGGTTGCCATCAAATACTACATTCACAACAGAATCATAGCATTAAAAAGGAAGATGAATAAATAGAACTATAAAATGCAAACTGTGGCCTAGGTACAGTTCAGTATCAGTTGAACTTGAGTTCATTTTCTATGCCTTGTTGTTCAGTGCTGCCAAATATTCAGATTAATCAGCGCAGTTTTTTTCATCCCTCCACTCTCCTGGTTTTATTCACAGTACCTGTCATAATTTCTTTCTAGATTCATACTGTGCTCTCAGTTTCAATAAGCAGTGGAGATGGTTTTTGAAGGGATTGTTACCTCTACAGCTGTCTCTGTGGTTTTAAGCATAGCGTTGTTCTTACACATGTAACCCTAAGTTGTTGAGTCTGGTTTTTGAACTATTAAGAAATCGTGTTTGAATGGGAGCTCAATGAAACAGGCCTCATATATAGTAACTTGTCTTGATGTAAATGGTGATGTAAATTCTTTACATTACGTAGACAGACCTGCTGAAAACAATGTTTCATAGCAGCTGTAAGCTTCAATATGAGGTTCAGTGTGTTCTTTTTTATAGAAAGATACCAAGAGACATTTCCTGGTTCAGTTGAAACGTGCTTTGTCTACAGCACTGCCTCACGCCGTGGAGGAAAGGAGGCAAGATTTCTGTTTTGTCAGAAATCTTTCTGGGTGTTATTTACATATTTTGCCAACAATTAATAAACAAAAGGCAGAAAGTGTTCGATGTTTTTATTCACATGAACATTTACTACAAAATTCAAAATAAATAAATGCAATGCAATTAAACTTAAGAATTAGACTGACCACATTTTTCATCTATGTCTCTTTTGAAGAGTTTATACAGCTCAGTTTCACTGTGTGGTATTAACCTGTGAATATCTGACATTTCTGTCAGAGGTTTGGGAGCATGGCTGTTGTTCACATATGCCTATTATACATTTAAAATAAATCTAACAGATATTTTAATTATATGTGACAGGAGCCAAGGTCTTTATAAGTCACATATACTTGAAAATTTTGTGTGTATCCAACGGTTTCACAATTCACCTAAACATGAAATATCAGTGTGTAACGTAAAAGCACTTATATTTCACATAAACCTGACAATGTCCTCACAAGTAGCATTAAAATCAGGTTTGACCAAAATATAGCCCTAGCCAAAATCTCAACAGATAGACGTATTCCTGGAAGTATGGGTCAGAAACACACTGATTCCCAGGCCTCTAGGACCTTGAGAAAGGCACGTCCCCATTTTTCACATTCTTGTCATACGTCCTGATATTTCCTGAAAACACGTATGTGTGTGTGTGTGTGTGTGTGTGTGTGTGTGTGTGTGTGTGTGTGTGTGCGTGCGTGCGTGCGTGCGTGCGTGTGTGCGTGCGTGCGTGTGTGCGTGCGTGCATGCATGTGTGTGAGGGGAATCAGTGCTGTCATGTCAGATAGTGTGGCCCAACGTTCACTGTCCAGTCTGATGGCCTGTTTGCAGGCAGCTCGGTCTGGTCACTTCACATCAACGTGAGGGACATGTGTGTACATGTGCTTGCAGATGTATGTTTGTGTGTGTGTGTGTGTGTGTGTGTGTATGTGTGTGTGTATGTGTGTGTGCTGACTAAAGAACATCCTAACATGTGTGTGTTGGTGTGTTGGTGTAAAGCATGTACGGTATGTGACTACATACAGGCAGGCAGAGAGAAAGAAAGAGAGAGACTTTCACAGTACCTACGCAATATGTAAGCATGTACTTATATTCAAATGTATCAGGAGGGATGGATCTAGGTAGATGGTTGAATTTAACACTTGTCCACAGTCTTGCAGTTCAGAGTAAAAGCAAAATCTTGCTAAATTGTGCTCGACACTAAAAAATTACACTGCAGGAATAAGCTCTGAGTAATGGACAGAAGTGAGTTACTTCTCCAGATTGCAATTTGAAGCCATTCATAAGCATAAGATTAAAACATTGGGATCTAAAAGCTGTGTATTATTCATGGCACAACAAAGGTGAGCACAGTGCACATCAAGCACGTGTTCAGCACAATACAATCTTTGCCTCTCATTAATTAGGCCAGAATCGAGTCTTGGTTAAAGTGGGTCCTTGGCTTCTTAGTTCACTGACCATTATTCTGCTCATCAATCGAATAATAAATGAGGCTGTTGGAGGATATTTGGGCACATGTCAACTGACACACACAGGCAACAGACCAGAGTCCGAAATTATCACAAGCAGACAACTGTGATTCTTTATTATCCTCTCCTCATTTTTGTCCTTTCAAGGCAACAGTCTCATTCCTCTCCTTCTGTCCTCTCCTCTCCACATCCTCTCCCCTCCTTCATATCCCATAATGGATGCTACTCTTCATTGGTCGTCCTGGTAGCGTGGCTGCAAATGCACTCTCTTAAGTGAGTCCTAATAAGGTCATGTCAAAGCTCATCCATTCTGCTGGCTGCACAGAAAGGCTCTCTCTCATCGCTCTTATCCTGTCTCTTACGTTCTGAAACTGTGCAGATGCACAAGGGCTGGACATGGAAAAGGAGGTGAAGAGGAGGACAGGGATGAGACAGCCATTTTAACATATACGCTGTGGCAAACTAGGCCAGAGAAGCAGCCATGCTTAAAAATTCAAGGCTAATTCCTCTGACCAACACCCGCCACCCCCCCTTCCACTTTTTTGCACACATGCTGTGCTGAAGCGGCTATGCTAATTTCCCCCGGCCGTGAATGACAATACGCTCTCTGTCACTCTGCGGTCATAAGCGTCCGTGCGATTACTCAACCCCATGTTCTACTCCAGAGGCTTTAGATGACTGTCATCTGACACAATCGCACAACATGACTGCCCGGTGTCTTAATGAGGAGTGGACAGATTTGCTCCTCACACCTCTTACCTCCTGCACACACGCTGGACGGCTCTGCCGCTAGAATCTCAATGCAGGACTTCTTGATGATCTGAGAGATCAGACAACAGGAGACGGAAAAACACAGTCACAAACAATTTAATGACATAACAGTTTTTGGTTTCCTGTGCCTCGCTGTGCATGGAGGAGTGTTGTCTGAGTGTACATGTGGTACGTATGTGTCATACCGAGTCAATGATTCCCCTGAGGGCCTGGAAGCCTCCCCATACAGGAAACACATGTTCCACAGTGTCTGCAATAGTTGCAAGCTAGAAAAACATACAGACATAGAAAGAAATAATGTATTTGTTTTTTTATGCATTTGCCACATCTTCAATATCCTTTGCTGGATCCTACCTGGGTCTGGTTGAATTCTTTGACCCCTACACAGTAAACAATGGCTCCCATAGATCTAGCCCTCTCTGCCTGCAAAAGAAAAAAAAATGCAGTGAGCTTAAAGGATCTGATAGGCTTAAGATGCCAAAATCATCTCCAAAAAACACATCAGCATCAGGCAATCTGTGTGTCTGCACAGTAGAAAGTTTCAGACAGGAAATGGGCAATGATGAAACTGCTTTGAAAGGAACCGACCAAGGTGCACTTTTAAAATAGCCCCAGAAACCAAACACATCCACAGGAATTAGTGAACTTCTGTTCAGTGTGGATATCCAGTTGATGGAGCACCAAAGCTATTTATGTCCAAACTGGATGTGCATCATAATACAGCATTAACAACTTGAACAGGAATAGAACAGACACCTACAGTAATGGGACCCTCATGGTAATGCTTTCAAGCCTTCAATCTAAAATCCTTTTCATCAAGCGTTCACAATATTTCGTCTACCCCTCCCACACCCCTCTGCTGATAACACATCTTACCTCTCGCTGAGCTGTGTCGAACTGCCACTCATTCAGTTCTCCATCAGTCAGAGCGATGATAACGCTGGCCGTCCCTGCAGAACACACAACTTTTATGTCCTCTGAAACAATGCAGTAGATGCAGGCTGACATGATGAGGATATTAGACCGAGCTTACCGTACTTCTCGTTATGTATCTGTGCATTAGCCTGCAATTGCAAAGAAGTTATTAGTCAAGATTCTGAACTGGTTCAGTGAACTGCAAAGAAAGAACAGTTTCAGACGTTAGAATAGCTTGCACTGGGTTTCTGAATATGTTGATGTTGTTGCAAAGCCAGCCCACAAACCTCACTGTACTCAGTGCGGTCTGCCCAGGCTCAGTATGCATTAGCTTGGGACAGGTGTCACTTCAAGTACTCTATGAATGACCAGTGACAGAAAGTTATTCATGCTCTGACCTCCTCCTCATACTAATCTAACTGGTCTTGGTTTCAGCTGCCAGGCTCGATTAATAGTCAGTTAATATTTTCAGAATAAAATCTCTATAAAAAACAAAGACTAAGGAAGTTTGATCTAGTTTGTGTTTGCCACTGTCTTGGGTCCTCAGCCTTATCCTTACCATCTCCAGGCCTAAGTTCATAAATGTGTCTCCTCCAGGGATGACCCTTCTCAGAGCTGTTAAACCTCCAGTGATGGCCTCTCTGTGGGGTAAACAGACAAATAACCATATAAAATACACTGGAAGAAAGCCACTCTTAGGGAAAGACATTCTCAATACAGCAGAGGGAAAGAGGAAGGTAGAGAGTGGTTTGAGTTGGCAAGTAATTGTGTGGCTCAGTAGTATCCAAGATCAGCCCTCAGCCAAAGTCGGTCAGCAGACTGAATGCAATGCTTTGTATTAGTAGGCTCCCTGAAGCTGGATGAACTTTGTATATTTTAGATTTTCAGTTGCAATCTGTTGAGAAAATCTCAGTTTTCAGTGGTTTCCAGACAAACACAACAAGAGAGGACGTGTCCGCCAGTGTAATGCGGGACCACAGGGAGGCAAAGATCCGGACAGATATAACAGTTTAGGTGTTATTCAGCTGCGGGTCTCACCTGTTCTCAGTCAGTTTCATGATGATGTTTCCTCGTGTGGAGAAGACAATGAAGGACATCCGCAGCATGGGGCTGCAAACACACAGTTGTTTTACGTTAATGTGGACAAACAGAGAAAACATCCAGTTAATTTAATGTCTAATCCTGCTTTTACCTGATAAATTTCTCTGCCAGCTGCTCCACGAAGGAGTAAATCTCTATCCAGTGATTCTTCACACTTCCAGATCTAAAAAAAACACAACAAAAAACACAACTTTATAAGGAAACAATGTGATGACTAAGCATCATCAGCCACAGAAGCAATTACTTCAGATTAGAGCAGGATTACTGAGAAACACAGCACTTCCTCTCCTAGGAAGTTTAGCCTTATTCATACAGAAATAAATCAACAGATTAGTTTTTGTCTGACAAGATAAAATTAAAGCTCAATGACATTTCCATCAGCCTGCAAGTACAAATCCATATCTGAACGATAAGGCCATCACTTTTCATAGGATGTGATTCAAAGGCAGTGGACACACATGGATATGTACAAACTGGATTTCATGGCTATGAGATATAGATATATAGATGATATAGATATCCAGGAAGAACAGTTACAGTTAATCTCCTCCACGTTTGAGGACATTCCTCTGGCCACTCAGTCACATTCCATTACTGCGGACAGTAACCTGTCAGCGGTGAGAGCTGCTGGTTAGCCTGCTACATGCTGCTGTGTCCATGACAGTCTCCTTAATGAAGCCCAGTCCCAGGGGGCTGCTAATGGGGGCTAATTGCTGCTGGGCCAGAGGGTTGAGGTTAGACAGGGACAGATGTAGCAGTCTGCCTCTAGCAGGGACCATGTCGCAGGCAGCTGGCCTGTGTGTCTCTGTTTGTGTGTGTGTGTGTGTGTAGGATCTGTGTTTATATGAGCGTGCATGTGTGTGTGAGAGAGACTGTGAGGGGGAACAGATGGTCCCAGTGAGCACAGCAAGTCTAACAACAGGTTGGGGTCTGCAGAGTGAAAAGGCTGCAATGTGAACAACAGCGGGACACAGTAGTAACACTCAGCAGGGGGTAAGTATGAGTGTGAGTGTCTATTGAAGGATGCAACATCAAACAGCTTCGACCCCAAACTCAGCCAGGCTGTGCGTGTGTGTGTAACAGGGTCATAAACATAGTGAAAGTCCGAGCTGTAGACACACGATGACTCCTCTGTGCTTCTGCTCTAAACCAGTCGCTTCCTCCTCCACTTATCTTCTTCCCAGGAAGTGACGGCTTGATTAAAAGGTCTCGTGCTTTCATGTAACAATCGTATTGGCTTAATCTTAAGATCCACAGAGTTTACTGACACACGTGCACAACAAAGCTCAGTTTCAATCCAGTGTGCAGGACAAAAATGCTACTATAGCATTAGCATTATCAGCCCTATTCTATGTGCAGGAATGATTGGTTGATCAATTAATGAGACTTGATTATTGATTAACTATCTAAGTGAATCAACCAGCTTCACAAAAGATTTGCTGTTCTTCTTAGTTGTATATCAGTAAATATCTTTGGGTTTTGGACTGTTGTTCATATAAAACAAGCTATTTGGAGACATTACCTTGGGCTCTAGGCATTTTTCATTGTTTTCTGACAGTGTTTGGACTAAAATATTGATCATCATTAATGAGATAAGAGCTTGCTCACTCATTAAATAATCCATCTAGACACTGCATGAGTACATTGAATTGCTTTTAAATACTGTGTGCATTGGGACAGTTCTCATGCTCAGCAAATGTAAAGTCAGTTCATGTACTGTAAACACACTGCATCTTTACTGCTTTCATTAGACAGCAACACATCTAAATCACTGCTTCATCCAACCAAGTCCACAATTAGCCTTCACCTTTCTGCCTCCTGAATTTGTAGAATATCAGGGTAGGATCTCTTTTTGACTGCAAGTACTTGGGTCAGTGAAAACAAACCTCTGTTCAGAACCCAGCCATAAAACACAACACCTATTATTCTATTTGTGGGTAACCAGATAGAGAGGAAAAATGCGGCCTGGTATTTGGTGTGGGTCAGACGTGGAGTGTAGGAATGCAGGGAGCTGATAACGTTTTCGTTTTTCTAATGTTCATTCTGCTCACACGCATTCTCCACACAGCATGCATCACAATCTTCTGGATAGTGAAGCCAAAGCCAAAAATAAAGAGGTGAAGACCAGTGTGGACACGTCAAAACATCCCTTATGCATGACTTTAACTCTGCTATCTATTGCTGAAGCATCAGATTAGGTCACTGTGTGGCATTTAAGATCGGAAAAACAGCCAACAAGTCGGTGCCATCTCGGGAAAAAGAGCAGAGGCTTCCTGAAGGCTTGCTGAAGCACGTAGGTCCTGACAGTCAAACAAACAGAGGCGAGCCAGAGACTAGGCCATGCGTGACGTGCCACGCTCCCCAGGCTCCTCCTAAACTTTTGGAAGCAAAGGGTAAAGACTGAAGAGCGGCTGACAGATGTTGCTGTGGACTCGGAAAGATCATGAAACATGTTGAAAGCAAAGTAAAATGTCACTCAACGCGTCCACTCTCACTGCACATAGGTGGTGCACGTAGGGCAACTGAGGACATACAGTGAGGTTTTTGAAAAGCATTACTTCACCATTTTCCCAAATGTTATACACAGATACCGCAGTGTTTAACTCCTTCACTGCAAAATCATTGCACCCAGTCCCTCTATGTCTTTTTGCTGTCATTCTATCTCTCTCTCAATCTCCCCCTATTCAGCATGTTTTGACCTGTCTGATTGCTCTGCGTCCACATGCTTAATTTCACCTTGCAACTGCAGCCAAGATACAACAAAAACGCCAATTATAATGTCTGAGCTGCTATGAACAGCAGCGCAGTCTGAGACCGCAGAGAGATCTCACACAGATAATTACTGGGTAGTCAGGCTTACACAAGCCAAAAAGGTGGCAAAAACATCCTCACTGAGATTATCGCCTGAAAAATCTTACTATTATGAGATTTAATATGTTTGTTGGGGCTGTGTGGTAGCTGAATGTGCATTCCTCTAGGCTTAGAAATGGTGCCACCCAAACGTGCAGAGAGTTCAGTCGATAAAAGTGTTAAAAATGGCATGAAGCTATTCAAAGACTGGCTAGTCTGGGAGTTGTTACTAATGTTAGAATTGGGGTCACGGGCATCTTTGTGGCCTAGAGGTCTAAGAGGCGTAAGTAATAGCAAGGTCTCTGATTCTAATCGGGCTGGAGACCTTTGTTTATCGTCCTCGCTCTCTCATGCCTCATTTCCTGTCAACCCTCTACTGACTCTCATCAAATGAACACAAACATGCCCAAGAAATGCTTGAGGAAATAAATTGTGTTATTTTGGGATAAGTCTAAGATCAAAGTTTGGATCACTTTTCTAAAGATGCAGTAATACCACTCCATCTTTAGAAGTGTGACACATACTTATGACACATACTTCAAAGGGGAATGTGTCATATACTTATGACACGTACTTTAAAAGAGAGTTTTAAATAGCAAATGTAAAATAAATATATTTGATCTCAGCAGCCTTTTTCTGGAGGGCGAGTGGGTGACATCCTGGTGAATTGAAGAGCAGGTTAAAAGGCAACACAAGTTAAGATGAATTAAAGGGATTGTTCTTGACTTGGCAACCCAAATGCTGTTCTTCCTAATGGCTTATTACTGATGTATAAACCATTAATAAACGTATCAAACAATAACATAGTTTCAACTTCAAAAACATGGACCACCAGTAAGGATGTCATGATCTTTTCTGGCTTCTTTGTTCCATAAAACCCAATCACAAGTGTGCTAAGAAACAAACAACCCCCATAGAATAACAATAAGGAGTGGACCCTGCTTCTCTCCCGTACGTGGCCGGTTCAGGATACAATCGGCCTACAGTAGATGAAGAGAGGAGCAGCTTCAAGGATCACCAGGCCACATACTGCAGCACCGCTGTGGGGCAGCTGCTGCAGCTGTGTCCGCAGGCGTCATCAGCCTGAAACTCTATCCATCCTGCTCGCCCTGCCCACATCCCGTGGGTAAAGCTCATTCTGTTTGCCTCTCCACTTTGAACCGGACGGAAAGAAAGGAAAAGAAAAGAATAGAAAAGCATGCCACAATGCCCCAAATATTCGTCCTGCTTCTTTCCAGTAAATAACTTACTGAATACCTGCGCGAAAAGGCACACAAATAATGACGGTTAAAGTCAATTTGGACGTGCTCTCGGCGTATCAATCCCACTGATCAAGAAACCTCACTTGGGAATGATTTGTGCTTCAAAAAGCAAACCTAAAAAAGGTGTGCGACTTTACAAGATCAAACATATGATACTTTTCCGGCTCCGCTACAACAACAGAAACGAGGGGGACTGAATCTGACTGATGCGCGCTGTTTCCAAACAACTGGGCGGTTGCATGGCAATGCGCAGCGATGAGAAAGTAACAAAGCCATAAATAATCTCGGACACTCACTTGTCCAGGACAAAATAGAGGTCGAATGCGCCCTGACAGGACCTCTCCTCCTCCTCCTGTTGCTCTCCCCGCAGCTCTCCTTTCACCGACACATCGAGGAAGAAAATTCCCAGCAAAGCCAAGGCGAGGAACATGCGAGTCTGTGTTCTCGCCATCTTTCCCGGTTACAGTTGACTACTCCAACACAACACCGTGACAAGTGAAGAGCTTCACATTTTCTCTCTGGCGCCTGTTTCTGAATCGACTTTTCTCCTCGGCGTTCTGTCCTGTGAGGTGGAGCGCATTCAGCCCACAGGAGCCTCGATAAAGCCGGGCTCTCCAAGTCTTCTCTTTCAGATGAGAAGAAAAAAAAATGCAGTGCAGCAGGGCAGGATGAAGGAGAGGAGCGACACCCGAGGAGAGACACAAAACTCCACTTTTACACAGAAAAAAAAGCCCCATGAAAAGTAGCGAGCAGTTATGGGTGGGATTACCCAAAAATAACAACTGGAGGGGAAAAAAAAAAAAAAATCGGCCTTGTTTTTTGTTTGTTAATGTTTGAAACATCAGAGGACCGGAAATCGTGGATAATTGGCCTCCATGTGATTTGTTAAAATTAAATTCATCTCCTTTGATGCAATGTTTCAACTCAATATTTCTGCTTTTCCCCTTAAAAATAAATAAGCAGGCCAGTTTTCATGCGGTCAGTGATTTAATATACTCTTTAGTAAATTGTCATTTTGTACCTTCTTTTGAATAACCAATAATTTGGGAATTTTTGTGCCTCAATTTTTTTTTTTTTTTTTTTAATGTTTCTCCCATTCACAACCTCTGGCGTTCAGGCCTCAAATGAAAAACAAGCGAGATGCAGAAACAAGCCCAACTCAATTAAGGGCCTGAATGCAGATGGAAGGATGTGAATGGCTTGCAGTGTGTTCCTGAGACTGCCATCAAATTTACGAACACAATGCAATAAGCTATTAAAATTGGAGGAAATGTTACCTAACATAAAATTAAATTTGCCCTTTAAGCAGGCAGATGGAGTGCGCCCGAGGACTCCCCGGCGAAGGCTTTCATGTGTTCCCTCCTTCTCATTATAGAAAGTTGGCTCGATAACCACGAGGACATTTACCCAAACCAAAGCTTTGATGCAGAATAATCCATTAAATGCTCATTAGACAGAAACATTTAGTTGATGAATAATGTATTTGCCCAGTGGCAAAGCCAGACCACCCTGCATCATATCATGTAATATTGGCCAACTTTACATTTTCCCATTGCCCACATGAGCCAAGACGATTTCCACCACTCGTGTAACTCTCGCGTAGCTGGACTCATTGTTTCCAGAAATGTGACCAAAGACTGTCTCTGAAGCCCACATAGCGTGTGGAAACTGTGTAATCTGAATTAGTGGAGTGACTTTCATCTAAAACCATGACAGAAAATAAGATGTCCCAATAGCTCCACGCACACAGTGATTTTATCTGACTAACTGCAGGCTGGGGGAGTGTGTGAGCTCCTGCTCTAGCCTCACAGTTAAAGGAAATTTTGGCGCACTGCCTCAAACTGTCCAATTTAAAAGCAACAATGACTCAAAACATTATATTTCATCATTTCACACTGTCTACAAGATGGAAATATTACTCTGGTTCATATCTTGCTCACAGATGCATCCATATACTGGATGAACCACCAGATAAAGACCCCATATTGTGCATTATCGGTCAGATTATCTCTGTCTGTCCCGACTGGCGCCCATATCTCTCTTCTTCATAGGTTCCGACTGTAAATCAGATAAGGGACAATTAACTGAAGACTACATTCAAGGCGTGTGAGGGCGCGCGCGTGTGTGTACGTGAGCGCGCACGTGTTTACATCAATGCGCCACGCTTCAGTGCGCTCTCTGAAGGGGATAAGTGGGAGTGGGAGAGGAGAGGGACGACAGTAGGGAGGAAGATTCAGTCGGATAAGTAACTCGTCACCAAGAAGCGAGAGGGCATCGTTGCCGAGGTCCACTGCACCTGCTGCAACTTGCTGCCACACGGCACAAACGTCCTGCTCAATGTCCGGCGGGTGAGTCCTCATGCAACGCTCTGAATGCACTTGTGTGTTCTTCACAGGGATTCACGATTTTTCTCTCATATGTCGTTATTTTCACGAGGACTGGCATTTTCAGACTGGCGCCAGGGCATTCTGTTGTGATGCTGCGCGGTCAGCAGTCAACATGTTTGAAGATAACACCTTAGCCATCGGATACTTTTTATTGACCAGAGAAGGAGAAACCAATAGTCACGTTAATATTCGTGCGTAATACCGTTCATAAATTAGAAAATAAACATATTGAACTTATCGTGCGCACAGAGGAGGCAGTTGGGCTCTACGGCAGATGGGGAGACAAAAGGAGAAACCGACTGAAAAACTGAGACAAAGGACGTTAGAAATCATTTTGCCTCGGCACCGGCTGCGTCTGCTACTCATTTGGGACGCGTAATTTTAGCGGAAAACCATGAAGCACTCCTATAGAATTTATTTACTTTTTTCAACATTGCGTGCAAGACGGTGCAGCGTCTTTAGAGCATCTGAATCCAAATCGGCTGATGGCATGCTGGCATACTAAAATCTATATTTTATTTCATTTAACCCAGTGATTCGCTCTAATTTGGTTAATTAAAACAAGAAAATAAAAATGTGTATTAGTTGTTACGGGTCTCATGACTTGAGTTTAATTCTATGAAAGCTTAAGTCGGGCCTCGCGATTTTACCTTTATCTTGACACAATGACAACTGTGTACTGTAAAACCTACTGTTTATCTGCTCTCTAACTAATAATGCTCGTTGTATTTTATCACAGTTTAACGATGGATCACACTTTCCTGCCTCGCTCCATCTGGACCAGTGACAGCAAATTCCTTCAGCATCCAGCGGATCTCTACGCCAGTGTGGTCGTTACGCGCAGCATCCCTGCGGGCACGTGCTTTGGCCCATGTGTGCTCCATAACACTTTCTACGACACTATCGCCTTCATAGCGCAGAAATCCTGCGACAAGAGAGCTAAATCCTATGTGTTCAGGGTGAGTTGTGTAATTTTGTGCTCAGCTGTCATGAAACATGGACCTGTGAACTTCACCGACATGACATCTGAAACAGCTTAGTGCTTTAGATAGAACTCGATATGGGAGATGTGCTTTGCGATTTAATGAACAGCGTGTTTTGGACACTAGATTCATTTGGTATTTATTTTGACTGAATTTCTGCAATTGATTTACCACTTTTTTTATTTTATATGACTATATTTTCATGTTATCCTTTTGCATTTGTTTTCTTTGTTTGTCACGAGGCTGCTGTCTTGGGAATTGTATCAAAGAAAATAACATTAAAAGACGTGGATCCGAGTTTTTATTATTTTTGGGAATACCAAGCGTGTAGGAAATGGCAATACTTTGAGATCTGGGAGTATAATGTCAACAATTCCTGTCAACAGGTGGACCCCGAAGCCATGCGTAATTCTGCACTCGTGCTGTCCTGGCTGCGGCTCGTGCAGGCTGCGCGCAATGGAGAGGAGCAGAACACGGAGGCCTTCCTGAAAGCGGGTCAGCTGTATGTGCGGACCATCCGGGACATTCATCAGGAGGAAGAGCTGCTGGTGTGGTACGATCAGGAGCTGTCTCACCTACTAGGCTTCACAGACATGACCAGGGGATCGAGTGAAGGTGAGGCACAGCTCAGTAAAGCGAGTAAAGCGAGAATACACACGGAAACATGAATTCAACTAGAACTGTATTTCACACCAAAATACACGTTTATGGATTTATCTGCGCACAGTCACATCGTGTGATTTTGGTCTCTTTCAGAGTTCAAATGTGGAAGATGTCACCAGGTGTTCAAGAATGAATATCCTTTCCTGGCTCACTGCCGATTCCTGTGCACTCAAGTCAAGAGTGACGCCTGGAGCCGCGAGATTCACGAGCACAAGCAAGTGGAAATTAAGAAGCAACATCGAGTGACAGATTTCCACAACATCGCCAGAGATTTGGAACACAAAAAATCTGGCAGCAATGAGGACGCGGAGGTTTCCCCCAAGAGAAGGAAATACGAGGAAAGTCTTTATCCCAAAGGACGGAAAACGGTTCTGTTGGAAAAAACGAACATTTCCAATGATGACAATATTACACAGCTGTATAAGGGCTACGACCAGGTAGCTGGGGATGCATCTTCCTCTGTGGGGAAACTGAAAGCTGATAAGGTCAAACCGGATCATTTGGGATGTAAGAATGATGCTTTTGCTGAAGCGAGGGAAGTCAAGGGGGCTTTTACGCACGGCAGAGAGATGGAGGCACGGTCGGAGACAGGCGAGAGCTCTGGTGTGCACTCAAGCAGCAGCAGCGCATTTTCTCTGGTCCTGTCCAACAGTCAGGGCGAGCAGAAAAGCGCTTTCTGTAAACCGAGTAAAAGAACTTCTCCTATCGACCCCCAGGTGCATCTCAGCAGCGCTTCAACAGCCCCCTCTAGCCGCCTAGAGGAGATGACTGACGCCTTTACCTCCAGGACTGTTATGGGATACAACAATTTGATGGCATCCAACATCCTGAGCGGGGACCTACAGACCGTACCCTCCCCGGTTGCCTTAAACAATGCTTTTCATCACGCACCGGAGCACTGGTCCAGGAACATTGGCGTTCAGCTGCAGACCACGTCTTCCCTCACGATCCTTCCGCCGACTTTCACCTCATTCGGCGTGTCGGTGCAGAACTGGTGCGCCAAGTGCAACCTGTCCTTCCGCATGACCTCCGACCTCGTTTTTCACATGCGCTCTCATCACAAGAAGGAGTTCGCGGCGGAGTCCCAGGTGAGGAGGAGGAGGGAGGAGAAACTCACCTGCCCGATCTGCCACGAATACTTCCGAGAGCGGCACCACCTGTCGAGACACATGACCTCGCATAACTGAGACGAAAAGGGACAAAAAAAATGAACTTTATTTATTTGCTAAACGATGCTCGTATTTAACAGGTTTAGATTCACAGCGAGACTTTGGTGTATCACAGTGAATGTAGGTAGAAAATAGCAAAACGGACACACGTGGCCATCACAGCCTGTCCACTAGATGCCGATAGAGGTGCGTGTAAGCTGATCTCACTGCAGTTTGTTGTCTGTCCTTTAGCCCTGTGTGTTAGGTTGATGCTTATTTGGTGCCTTATGGAACTCAGGAGGGAAGAAAGACGGAGAGCTCTCGAGGACAGCTCATGATTGTCACACGTCTCGACGCAATCCTCTTTATTTATCGGCTTCTCTCTGCTCTGATTTGTACAAGAGATGTGACTTGAGTGTGTTTGCACATTCGCTTTTAAATCTAAAGTTATGAAAATCAAACACATGTGTCGAGTTGTTTCTTCCACCATCATTTGTTCAAGCCAGAGAGGCTGTTCGTTTTTGCCTGCTCCAGTAGGCGGCGACTGAGACCAGCTGCTCTCCTTTTTCCTCTGTAGGTTATTCAGTATGACAATGACCATCATGCATGTTTGCTTTGTGGTTAGTCTGTCCTGAATGGAACCAGGACTGTGTCATCTATACAAAGAAAGCACAGAGCATGAATCTATGGAAGGAAATTAACATCTTTTTATTCTCACTCTGCTCTCACTTCATATGAGACAAACATTTTGATGCATCCACTCAATATCTGTTTGTCATTTCAGCTCAGCATGCTTAAACAATAAGAGTTTGATTCCAGGCTGCCACTCAAACAAATGAAAGTTTCATCATGGTTATCATTCATATTCAGACCTGGATGGGGTCCACAGAAGCCCACTGCTTTTGAATTTGTGAATTTTATGCTCCTCTACCAATTCTACGTCCCATTCAAATCAGGCCGCCGACAGATGGACATAAATAGCCGTCTCTGTTGCAGGTAAATGAGGCGGGAAGAAGGCATGAAGTTCATGGGAAAGTCAAGCCTCTGCCCTGTTCAGTCACTCTGTAACGTAAGCAGGGATGGAAACCCGCCCACTCTGCTGTTATCTACTTTTCTTTGAGCAACAGAGTTTATCTGCCCAGTATCTTCATACCATACACTATCAGAGGGTGCCTGCAGGGAGTTCATTAATACTAAAAATAAGAGCTTTCTTTCATGGATGTTTTGCTGTGTTTTACTGCAGGGTCTGAAATCTACACATGGCATGAAAACTGCACCCTGCAAGCATTTGATGATGAGAACAAACACCCTGCAACATGTTTGTAATCTTTCATTGAGTTTTAATCCTTCATTTATCTTCACATTGCCCAAATAATATTTGTTTCCAGGCTGAAATGAACTTCTTGGCTGAATAAAAATTGTAAAAGTTATTTGGAAACTGGTAAAAGTAGATTTTTTCCCCCACTCTCTAAAGGAAAAATAAGGTTTTTAAACAAAATACCCAGTGGCTCACATGATTAAATGGGTGATTAAGAGACACACTCTGTTAAAGCTACGTCCCCATGAACAGTTCTCTGAGCTCAGTAACCATGTGAGGAAAGAGCCATTTCAGCCCAGACACAGAAAATCCTCTGTTGTCTAATAATGGCTGTATTGCTCTCCTTTAATTGAACAGTCATCATGTGGAAAAACAAATATTGTTCTTGGTTCCCCGCTTGGTCTCGTTTCGTTTTGGCTTTTAGGCACTGGGCTCTGAACACGAGCCTAGACTAGTGTGGTTTCCTCGGCTGGAATTGACCATTGTAAGTGCTCTCCCGTGACTGTGATTGCGGTTGACATGGGGTTCACTTTGTAATAGCAGACTGTGGGTCCGGGCTGTAAAAGGGATCGGTCAGGAAATGAGGGAAAAAATGAACCTGCATGTGTTCATTACAATTGGGCCAACCTACTTTGAAGCTAAAACATCTATTAATGTAAACATGATTTATAATAACCCCAATTACAGTCATCATCGTAATATAAATGGAGGTTAGACCCCGTAAAGGCTGCATTCATAAAAAAAAGGCTTGTTGTTGCTGAACATTTCCACTTGTTCAAAATGGAGAAAACTGAATCATGTATTTGGTATTTCAGACATATCTCTCTGCTCTCATCTGTCTCTCTCTGGCATCCTCAAATATGGGTAAAAGATTATCTTTTTAGGGTTGTGATATTGCTTATCATCTCACATCATCAGGATACAGGAAAAAAGCAGCATACAATGTGAATTCTCCACAGTGTTTCTTGTAATTCTCTTTTATGAAAAAACAACAACAAAAAACTGTTTAATTCTTGTAATGATAAATGGCAAAATAATGTTTAACACAATTTATATTACCAAGCTAAAATGATTAGATTTCCCTTTTTATATCACAATTACTGGTTTAATACACACAGTATTCACTCTCCTTGGAATGGTTCATGTGTTATTGTCTTACAACATTAAATCAGATTAGATTTAATGGGGCTTTTTGGCACTGATCAACAGAAAAAAGACCCTTTTATATCCAAGTGGAAGCAGGTCTCTACAAATTGATCTAAATCAATTCCAAATCTAAAATCCAAAATGCATGTTTGTAAAACCATTCACTCCTTTTAATTAAAAAACCCCTAAATCATCAGTGGGTTGTGCACAGAGCTGGTTTAACATTATTAGTTAAATGGGGTCATGTGTGTGTCGTCAGTGGGTTTAAACTGACTGCAGTATAAATACACCTGTATCCTGAAGGTCCAGATTTTGTTGAGCCAATGTCACATACGCAAGAACATTAAATCCCCTTTGATTCAATGCTGTAAGACAATAAAACATAACAACTTCCAAAGCGGATGAATGCTTTTTTATAGTCTACGTGTATCCGATGGACAAAGCAATGCAGACAGCAGGGGGGTGGCACAGTTTGCTTTTAGAGATGTTGACAGGCGACTGGCTGTTCTTTTTTTAGCTCCCTATGCACATTTGTAAGCCAAAAGACTTATAGCATTATTCTCTGCAATAAACAGCATAAGGGCTCAGTCTTTTGTTCCTTTCCCCCGCAAGCGGTTCCTAAACGTCTCTGTCTTTGAGACAAAATTGCTGTCCAGTCTTGGCAAACTTCAGAGCGCTCTGCTGTTGCAAACAGATGTGGTGCTCTGTGCCAACTTTTTCAGGCTCAAGGCAAAAACAACCACAGTCATGGGTTGCTAATCAAAAAGTTCCCTCTGTCATTTCATTGTCAGCTTGACACACTGTTTAGGCACCACATGGCTCACCGTCTTCCTCTTGTGAATAAAGGCGACAAGAGGTTGAGTTAAAGTGGTTGAGGAGAACATCCTGCGCTTGGAGGGGTGGGGGCGGGGTGGGGTGGGGTGGGGTGCACCATGTTTTGAAGTTCCAGTGGCTGACGTCCTAATAGGTGCGTGCCTGCTTCCTTCATCAACCATTAACCCACAACAACTGCATCAGTCACATTATATGCTGGACAACACACGTCTGAGCCTTTGGTGTGGGGTAATAATGGGTTCAAGTGGCTTTAGGGGAATGTTGGTTATCTTTGAGTGGAACCTTCCTGCTTTTGTATTATAAGTTATTTTGGAACAGTGGTGCCCTTTTAGGTTTGTTTTAACAAAAAAAAGCCCCCCTCCAAGAATCAAACGTTATACGCAGCAGTGACCAAGAATAACACAAAGTGTATGAAACAATAATATTCCAGCAAGAGCCTTGGATTAAATTACTTTTTTATTCTAATTTATAGACGGCTACCTTTTCATAATTTAAACAATACACATGTACAAGACATCATCTCATCTAAAATATAGTAATACATAACCTGTTAACCATGACAAATTATTTTTAACCGAGTTTCACATTCAAAATAGAAAAATATTTCTGGTTTCAATATAACATTCTTGAAGAGTTATGAGGGGGTTGGTGGGTGTAAATGAATTCCAGATGCTCTCTACAATCCATTGGATATTTCCTTTTTAAGATATACAGAGCAAGAATGTAAAATAATCTTCCTGTCTTGCAAACAAATTAACTTTGCATGTATGTACAATGTGGCATACGATTAGCTTAAAAGTAAGAGCAGCTGTACACAGCATGTAAAAATGTAGAAATATGTCTCATAATCTCTGTCATCCATATGTGGCTGTGAGAGCTGCCCGATGACACAATGATAAAGTCTTTTATTTCGAGCCTTTGTGTCCAAAGAAAACATGAACACAAACTCACTGGGAGCTGTGCGGAGTTCTGCGATAAAAGGAAAACATCCCTTAAATGCTCCTGCCCATGAAATCCTCAATATTATCTCAAAGACAGAATCAAAACAACCGGGCGTCTTGGACATGAGGAGCCCTGACTTTACATGTGTGAGTCTGATCCTCTTGCTAAGGCAGCTGCCAGACAATGTGTCTCTTCGAGTCTGCTGCTGCAGGGCAGAAGAGATGGAAGTGATTTCTCTACAGCCTATTTTCCTCAAGGAACAACAAAGGCCAGAGTGACTTTGTTTCTCAGCATCAAGAAACCACTTGACAAGCAGAGGTATGGTTCTGTCTCCATTAGTCCTGTTTTCTGTGTCTCTCCACATCCAGCCTGTTTTGTCCTCTGCCCCCATTGTTCTCCCCTTCCTATCTGCAGGAGCAGGACTGGACGGACATGTTGGGGTAAACCTTGAGCACTGGGTTCCTGGATTCATCCTGGTAGAGAACAGCCAGAGGACTCATCTTTTCTGGGACGCAGCAGGGCTCAGGAACTCCAGGGATGATCCCGACGGCTCGGACTATGCTCTGGATGGTGGCATGGTTAGACGGCCTCGCCACCTGGGAGAGGTGTGAGCAGAGGAGGGGTGTACAAAGGAGAAAATCAATAAAAAGGGAAAAGAACATCACACTACAGTTACTCAATAACGAGGTAATGCCATTTTGGAACCAAGTGAGATGGTGTAGAGTGTTAATGCTCGTACCTTGGGCATGGGAAATCCACATGTGCCAGCACAGTAGTAGGCATCAAAGGCCTTGGGTGCTATGATCCACTCACTCCAGCCAATGTCTGCAAAATCCACTCTGAGGTTCCTCCTGGAGCAGCCCCTGTGCTGGTTGTCACCCCACTGCCTTCTCCTGGCTTTACGCATGGTTTGTTCATCAAAACTCAGCACAGGTGACTCAGAGTTCACGCTCCCCTTGTGCTTTTTTCCATCCTTTCCCTCATTCCTCCGCTCATGCTTTCGTCCGTCGCTGATAGTCAGGACGTGACTGTCTTTTATTTTTCTCACAGTTGAGTCGTCAGGTTTGTGCCCCTGCGAAGTTCCTTCTCCTCCCTCGAGAACCAGAGGTTCCTCTTCATCTTGTGCTCCTCTACCTTGCTCCACTCCTCCTACCCCCTGGCTCTTTCTCTTCTTTTCCTTCTTTCCTGATTTAGGCTTGGGTTTGAGTGCCAGGTACCAAGTGCTCTCCCAAAGGTCATCCTTCCTGTATCCATCAGGCCTGTAGTCAACCTCGGGCAGCTCGTTGTTCTGAATGGGGTCTGAGAGCAGGGTTGCTTCCCTTCTCACGCGTCCTTTCGACTCTGGCGAGGAGTTAGGTCTGTGCAGGAGCTGTGAGGAATGTGAGGGCTCTCCTCCTTCGTTGAACGGGTCATACCTCTGAAGGCTTGCAGCCACGCTGTTGGGCTCTGCCAAGGCTTGGTCATTAGCATACAGTAACAGGTAGGGCAGGTTGCCAGGAGACAGTGCCTCCTGTGATTTCCTCTGGTACTGCTGCCCAAAATCCAACTCCACTGACACCAGGAGATGACCCTTGTCCCGTGCCTCCTTTATGACCTGGGTCACATCTTTCATCTGCCACACCCCTCTCCTGTGGGGGTGGAAGGTCACATTGCCTAGAAATGACCCCATTGACCCAGATCTGACCTCTGACCCAGAGGAGACAGAGCGAAGGAGGAGGCTGATGGACGGAGAAGGGTGGACTGCTGAGGAACGACAGGGTGGGCTTTTGAAGCGTTTACAGAACCAGGGTTTTTGATGAGGGCGCCGATCCAGCAGGAAGTGGAATGTGGCAGAGAGGATGACCTCTGAGTCGTGGAGGGTTGTAAGGTTTAGTCGGTACACCGTCCTGTGGTCAGAAGAGTCTGCAAAGACAATCAATCAGTGTCAGACCGTCAGGTGAACAACCTGATAATAAAGACTTTTTTTTTTCAAATCCACAGAATGATGTTTTTAAAATTACGGCTATTTTTTTCCCTAAAAGATTTGTCACTGATCCCCAACAAAAAAGATGAATGCACACATAACACATTTTGGCAGTTTTGTAGCTCACAGGTGGTTCTATGTTCTTGTTCCATTGTTCTTTTTAGTTACATGAGGTGCTGATGGGCTGAAATGTTTGCCACGATCAGATGATTAATTTACACTTTTGAGCTTTCGCTATTATTTAACAGTGATTTTAGAAGAAGGACTGGAAAATTAACGATTTGATAATAAAGTCCTATGTGAAAGCGAGGAAGGAAAAGGATTTGGAAAAAAAAGGCATCAAATTGCAACAAAAGCACTCCTGCTGCAGTTACAATCTTAAGAAGTGGGACTGTTAAACACCTCTCCTTGTTCTGTGTTACAGGACTGAGCTGTGTGGCTGGTAAGCAGGATTGCAGAAGGTGCCCTTAAGAGGAACCAGACTCTGGGGATCTGGAGGTGGGGTGGGCAGAGAGCTACATATTCATGATGAACATTAACTTCAACAGCAGAGTTATTGTTCATTGTATAAGAGTTCAGCGGAAGTATGGACTGACTCAAGAGATATACATTACCTCGGATTCAGCCTGCATATGGAAATGCTTACCTCAGTTTCTTTTAAAGCTTCCCCTTAAGCCTAATACAGCCTGCACTGTCTGCCCAGACACCAAGACATAATCAACTGTTTTAACAGATCTTATATTGTTGTGAAAACGCTCTTACATCTCTCCTTGGATTACACTCAGCCCCTGCAGTAAAAATACACAAGTGTTATGATATGCCATCTGAGAACTATGTGGGATATAAATGTCTATGAGTTGCGTTTGCAAAAACAGCATCAGACAGAGAGGAACGACTGCGCTGTAAGCCTCCCTGACTCCAGGACGTGGAGTCACACATGTCATGTAGCCACAACAGGAACACAGAAGCCACTACAATGACCCTTTGCAACGCGTAATCTGAGGCTTTACTGTATTAAAGCTGTGCATTGCTTGCAGGGAATGGCAAGCATTCTTGCGCATATTGCGCGTCCGTCTGCGGTAATTGATCAGACAGCGCGCAAAAGGGGCACAGCTGCTACCGCAAACACAATGCGCCCACAGCGTCCCAAAATCATTTAAATGCATTCTCAGACTGTTCCAAAACAATCCTACCTATTTAGAGCGTCTGGTCGAGCCACGCAGCCACATGAGCTCTTGGACTTTTAATAGCCAGACATACAGAGGATCAGCGGAGCTTTGTGACTACTCCTTACATTTCTTTTTGTTTTATATTTTGCGTCGGATAACTGGTGCACCTGAGTCACACAACGTTATATTTTTCTTTTTGATTCGGTTATAAAATCTAAACTCTTGCATTTGAGCGCTTTTTCAGGAGACGACACCTATCGATTGCGCATTGCAGGCAGGTTATCAATGCCTTCACACACCTTGGCTGGCTCTGAAACTCCTGACAGTGTTTCCCTCAGTGAGACGGTTTTCCCTGTTGTATTTCTCGTACAGTCTGGACATGTGCTGAGAGATCATGTCCTGATCCAGGTCATCTAAAAAACGGTCCGACGGGGACTGGACGAAGCCACTGTCCTGTGCGCTCCCAGAGCCCCCCTTCATGGTCCTAACAGATGCAGCACCCAGGAAACAGTTCAACATCAGCAGGAACAGGTGCGACGAAATCATCGTTAGAGCTGCCATTTAAGTGCTGAAACGAGTTCACAAAATCAAAATCCAATGGGCAAACAGTGCAGAAAAATGTTATCCAAAACTATCCAAGGTGGGCTTTCAAGACGCACCAAATCAATCCAGGCTGAAAAAGCTGTGCGTAAATGTTCCAACTCTGCTCTCACTTCCCGCTTCGAGCGCGGTGAGCCGTCTCTCTCCTCTGTGTCAGACTGTGTGGGACGTGGATGCTGAGTGGGTTAGTCTGGGCAACAGTTGGAGTTGCTACTTTTACCCTTACGTCTGTGTGACCGCCAGAGGCTTGAGGGGGTTATACTGGAGCGGCGCTGACGTATACTCCTGTCAGCCAACGAGGTCTCTGCAGAGCACACAGCCAGAAGTGGAGGTCACGATGCTGACCCCCCACCCCCACCCCCCCTTTGATGATGATGATGATGTTGATGATGATGATGATGTCTTCCTTATGTTGTTTTCCATTGGTGGAGTAATAACATTAATCCAGTGGCTTTGGCACAGTGCTTCAGAGCAGCACTCATTTGTTTAGCACTGGTCAGACAAAGCCACTGTTGAAACTCAACAAACTGTGCTCTTTTTTCTTAGTAGGCAAAGTAATTCTACCTCACAATTTCCAGCTCACCACATTATTTCCAGTAACTGCTTCTGACATGCTCTGTGTCACACCTAATTAGCATAGAAACACCTACAATAATAGTCTGACAAACCACCCAAGGGCTATTGTTAGTGACAGCGATACACATTTTGTACTGTGTGTTTGTGTGTGTGTGTGTGTGTGTGTGTGTGTGTGTGTGTGTGTGTGTGTGTGTGTGTGTGTGTGTGTGTGTGTGTGTGAGAGAGAGAGAGAGAGAGAGAGAGAGAGAGAGAGAGAGTGTTGTGTGAAAGGTTGTGTTGTAGCTGTGAGGTGAGACTCTTTCAAGGAACTCACTGTGATTTGATGGTTTCAAACTCTGGTCAGTTTTGTCTCTGGTGTGTATGTATTTTTGCATGTGTGTGTACATCAGAGTTGTTTCAAGTGTGCGTCTCTGGTGTCTGGAGCTCTGTACCAACAATGCTTGTTTTGTGGAAGTGGTGGTCTCCAGCAGAGAGGCTGTAACTAGCTGGGCCCCTCGGGTCACTCTCTGCCACTACACACACACACATACACGCAGACATGCATGCGCAAGCACACATACAGAGTTACAGAGTACCTTTCTGGCCCCCAAGGGCCCCACAGGATACTCCTTTTCACTCCTTTCCACAGCAGCGACAGGTCTTAAATCTGGACTATTCTGGAGATGTGTTTGTAAGTGCGTGTGTGTGTGCGTGTGTGTGTGTGTGTGTGTGTGTGTGTGTGAGACAGCGGAGGAGCATTATGAGGGAGTTGGCTGAAGTGGCATGATCTATGGTTTTGTCACAGCACACAAACACATTCATGCTTTGCCTTTTTCCCATACCACGTCTCTGTTGAAAAACAAAATATGATTAATTGTTGTGGTTATCTGTTTGAGTACATACAATACTGTTTCCACTGTTGGGTTACTGTTGGCCAAGTGTCATATTTGAAAAACACTATGAGATATCCAGTGAGAATTTAGAGTGGCATAAAACAAAACCCCTAAATACACAAACAGAAATTGAAAGATATACAGTTGTTTCTTTGTAAGTAATGACATTTGGAAACCAAATAATAATTGCCCAACAGAAAACTGCCTTTCTCTGTTATTAACAAGCCATTAAAAACCCCTTGTCATTATAACAACATGAGATTATCTCGTTGCTGTTTTATGAAGTTGCGCATGGAAATAAACAAGAAGACATTTGCATTTTACACAGACTGAGGAGCTTGTGTCATTATCCTTTCAACAACATGCAGGAGTTTGCACTGAAATACATCAAGCATACATGTAAGCAGGGAGAGAGTGAGAGTTAAAGTGATATCTGAAACCAGGCCATTAGGGTCACAATAAATAGTCCTGTGGAGAAGACAGACCAATACAAGTTCAAGCATGAGGACGACAACATGAAATGGCTTTGACCTCTAACCTTGACTATGTAGGGCAGTGTGAGATTAATGTTTGGCATTATCTACAATAATGCTCCTCTCTCCATCATGACTGGGAGGACAGCAGCATCACTATGACTAGATCAAATAAGATTAAAAAAAAAACCCAGCAGGACAGAGAAACTGCTGGTATATGCTTCCCAGGATATCTCAACCAAGCTCATAATCATAAGCTACGGTTACACGTGTCACTTCAGTATGACTTTAATGTTTCAGTCTGAGTATTGAGTGACAGGCCATAGCGAGCAAAAAGCTGGATTTTGCTTATGCGCTATTGGATCTTCAAAGGCACATGTGGAAATAGTCAGGCTCACTCTGAGATCAGAATCCCACACGTTTTGATTTTGATATATACAGCCACATCAGATGCATAACAGACACTTTCAGGCCGAGTGTGGACATGCAGCAATGGGATCTTTAGAATCCAAAATCGCCCTAAAAGGACAACTGAAACTGCAGACACCGTGATACACAGCATGCAACGGTGCACCATAGAGCTGAAAGAGACACAAAACATAAATGACCAGATGGATGCAATGTGCGTTGTTGCACAACTGATATATTAGTACATGAACTGGCTCAAGGCTTGTGGAAAAGAACATGATTTGCTGTTGCACCATTTGAATGATTGTGCTGCAGTCCAGGTCTTGTGAGTTGCTACTGCCCACTGATCTCTGCAGTAGCTCTGCGCTGTAAAGCCAGCTGTATCTGACTAGTCGGGCTGTGTTACAGGGACGCGGTCTGTTACAGTTTGTTCAACATGGAGGTCCCCTCGTAGGGCCATCCAAACCAAACAGGACTTGTGCTCTGCTCTCTGTGGGGGTACGGAGGAGCATGAGGAATTAACATGCCCACTTGTTTGTGTGTCTGTGTGTGGTGCATGGGCTGATGGTTTGTTCTGGAAATGCTCCTAGTTTAACACCTTTGCATGGTATTGGGTAAGACTTTCTGTTTCCAGAGCTCAGCAGTCGGGGGTCTGATAGATATTTGCATGTTGGCACAGGGGATTTGGTATAGATCAACTGTTGGTCAGTCATCCTCTAGTGGCTAATGTTGCCATGGTTTGTCCAAAAAGATCAGCGCTGTGTGCATATCAGGGACGGACTAACTGGCAATGTCTTGTGCTCATAAAAATAAAGAGGGGGTCGTTTGAGCCAAATGTTCTCCCGTTGTGTATCCTCCAGGATGTTTACAGCTGCTATAGGTGACTTTCCTCTGTACCTCAGGAATATTTTATGGGTAGACAAAATAACAGGTCACACTCAAACGTACAAGAACTCACTCAGAATTGAAGGGACTTCAGTGGAAAATGCCAAAGTCAGTCAGACTTTTGCAGATCCTGCTCAACAGACACAAACATCCAGGTGAAAACTGCTGCGACATCTACATCACTGCATTGTTTTAGGAGTCATCTGTTGGTCCCACTTTCTTGGCTACATTTCATTAAAGGGTTGTGTCACCATAATTATATATATAAAAAAACATTTCTTGGTAGATAAGAACATTGAAGCCATTTTCATGGTAAATATAAAGCAAAAATAATTAATATAGCATATCTTACCTGAGGCGGCATGGTGGAGCAGGAGGCAGTGCACGTGCCTCACACCAAGAAGATCGCTGGTTCGATCCCCGGGTCGGACGGGGCCTTTCTGTGTGAAGTTTGAATGTTCTTCCCGTGCATGCGTGGGTTCTCTCCGGGCGCTCCGGCTTCCTCCCACAGACCAAAAACATGCTCATTAGGTTAATTGGTGACTTTAAAATTGTCCTTAGGTGTGAGTGTGAGCGTGAATGGTTGTATGTTTGTATATGTTGCCCTGTGATCGGCTGGCGACCAGTTCAGGGTGTACCCTGCCTCTTGCCCGTTGACAGCTGGGATAGGCTCCAGCCCCCCCACAACCCCGAAAAGGGATATTTGGGTATAGACAATGTGTGGATGGATGGATATCTTATCTGATTAATGCAAACAAAAAACAAATGTAAGAGGTTGTGGTTTTTGTTGTGTGCTGTAACTATTTCTGTGTGCAGTGGCATCCTGGTGTCTTGTCAACCAGAGGAGAATCCAAGAGTCGCTGACCAGATCAAGAAGTAGTCCAGCACAAAACCCCCCTCCCATTCAGTGCCTGAATTACACTGTGGCTTTCAGGGGAGCCCTTTTTTTCCAGGTTTGGGTGGGAGGCTACTGTATACATACATGCGCAAATATGAATGTGCCTGCCTATGTGCAAAAATATAGAACATTTCAATTCATATTGAGAATATTTAGCCTGGGACAACAAAGAAACAGCTAAAATATTCACTGCTGCAATGTTTTTTTAATAGTTCTCCTCACACACACACCTATGGATGGCCTCAGCAGGAACAGACAGTGTTGTGTTTATTAGTCACAAATGAGTGGAAATTGTTATGCATGAAGAAATACGCATGTTGACAAGTGCTTTACTATTGTCCTATTATTTATTCCAGAAATTTAAATACAGAGGAAAATGGTGGCACCAAAAATTATATCTTAGAGATCCCACTAAATTTCTCAAATGCGGATTTCTGGGAAGCTCATGTCTCTTTCAGCTCACCTGTGTTTCCGACCCTGGTGCCATTAAAGCCAACTTATTGTTTTCACACTTTATACTAAGCTATGTGAAGCTAGCTTCATATTTAGCATGCAGACTTAAGAACATAAAATGTGCATCATTTTATTTGCCTATGCTTTGAGTGAGAGAAATCTCACAACTTTGACATTCTGCTTCATGCTCGATACAACTGAGGTCAAAGGAATTTTGTTTGTGGTGCTTTAAAATTACATAAAAAAAAAAAAAAAAAATCAACAGCAGCATCTCTTTCCAGAAACAGTATTCAGATGTCTCAAGGTAATGACCATGACATGCTGTCCACGACTTTGCTTCAGTGTTGAATTTTTGAAATATAATGCTATAATCACCACAAACAAAATTCCATTGTACTGGGTTGGAAACAGAAATCTCAGAGACAACAAACAAAACCAGACCGATTTGCATGGCTAAATACCACTGGCGGTAAGTGAGAAAATGTGTTTTTGGGAGGAATTGGATAAAATAATCCTTTAATACTCCGTTGTAGTAAAGAATGTCCTGCTTCAGCTGAAGTCTGACACCAGGATACATGATACAAGTAACAGTAAAACACAGACTGCCTGCAACTGGAGATTCATGGTTTTTTGGCTAGATTCAGACAGTGTGACCTAACAAGGAGACACAGGTTGGAGGGTTATGAAAGACCAGGAATCCCACCATGTGAATGTCATCCACTCTGCCTGGTAGGTAGGTGTGTGAGTGTGAGAAAGAACAGGGGTGTGTTTTTGTGTGTGTGACTATGGAGACTATAGTTATGCTAGGGGGTGTAACTCTGTGACCCATTCACATGGTTAATAAAACATTCATAGAAGCAGAGGAATGTTATGGTTTTTGTGTGAGTGTGCATGCATGTGCTGGCAAACGCATGTGTGTGTGTGTGTGTGTTTGTGTGTGTGCGTGCATGCATGCATGTGTGTGAGAGAGGGAGAATGTGTGTGCTTGTGTCTGTGATGTTGGGCCTCCTGCAGTGACCCCACGGAGTGCACCATTCTGTCTGCAAACAAAGGGCCGGCTGTTCCCCCCCACTTCATCCATGGACTGCTCCAACACCGCCGACCATTCGCCGCCGAGCTAACCAAATATTTCCCTTCCTGCTCTGAATTTGTCTCAATAAATAGTTTTGTGTTTGGGGTTTTCTTTCTCCTCTGGCTCTCTGCCTTTGATAGAAGACTCCTGAACACACAGGTGGCCATGCAATCTCACAAGTCAACGGTGGACGTCTTCTTTTAAACCAAGATTGAAAACTGAGGGACAGGACCTGACATCTCACATTTTTCCTTAAGTGACGTCCTGACATTCGAATGGAAAACTCATCCCACAGTACATTATTAGTATTATTTCATGTGGAATTGACATCTGACTGGTTCAGATTAATTTTTTGGTTCATTTCTGTCTTCACAGCCCATGATGAGGTATAGAGAGACACATTGTGCTTAAGATCTCACTGACACTGAGTATTTTCTCTGAGCGAGCCTCAAACCACTTGACAGGCAGGCTGATTGGTGATTAAGGAAAATAAATGGAATGTGTGTGTGTGTGTGTGTGTGTGTGTGTGTGTGTGTGTGTGTGTGTGTGTGTGTGTGTTTCAAACACTTGCAGGATTGATGTCCTTTCCCAGGTCTGACATACAGCCTTTGTTCCGTGTCCCTCCATCTCTCAATGAGCACGTTATTCATAGAAACATCAATGTCGTACTATGTGCCTCCACTAACAGCTAATGGCTCATTATTTATTGTGGTTCACATTCATGTTGTTATGTTTCTGTGCAAAAACCAATTGCCACGCCAACTTTAACTGCCTCCACCAAAGCCTTTTTCTAATACCATAAAAATGTTGGTCAGTTATTGCATACAGCACCGTCTCCAGTGAGACTTATTTTACAGACAGTGGTAAGCGAGTGCCTCTGTACTCAGACACTGAAGTAACTGAGTGTGCAGTGTTAGCTGGGAATGCAGAATATTCTAGAGAGAGTGTGATTTGAGCTGTGACTGCTGGTGTTGTGTTTACTCTGACGCCCATGATATTCATTACAGGCTGCGCTGTGTGCTGCTACTTCCTGAACACGTCCCATAGGCCCGTGACCTTCACCTCCACAGGCTGCCCTTAAACCCCATTGGGCTGGAGCCAGGATGGAGGAAATTGCACTGGAAGATTGATTGGCTAAATCCCTTAATTATTCGGATTTCACAATGGGGCCTGACTGACTGCGCCTTTGGTAGATGACTGTCAAACAAAGATGGGAATGTTCGGCCTTTTTGACCGACTGCGCTGTGTTTTTCCTATTTTACCCTAAAATTCAAGTGAAATTTGAGGTTTTATTTGCAGAGTGAGACTCGCAGCAGGTTTCATAATATTGACAGAAAACAGAGACGAAACACTTGGGAATGAGCCGGAGTATTTTAACTGTAAAACAAATCAAAGGGCACTTATTTGTCACTTCCTCCTCACTTCACGTTTCTTGTGTTTTTAACTTGAGTCCTGAGATGTGAAGAATAGACGGAGTGTATTTCTTCAGTGGGATGTGATAATTTCACGCACTCATGCATGAGTGTTTAACCAAAATGTGATATGCCCACACACATTCAGTACAATATCCTGCTGAGATTTACATGGGGTTTGTTTCTGTTGGGCTGACTTTTACCCAATGGCCTCAAGGTTCCTTAAAAGAAAATCCTGTTTTCCCAGCGCTCCGGCTCTCTAAAGAAAGCAGATATGTAATACGTGTTGGGAATATAATGGCAGGGTCTTTTCATAGCTTGATGCATGTGTCAGATTGACCCTTGCTCTAATTTGCCTGTGTCTCCATCATTTAGCAAGGTGGTGTGTGATATTTCCCAATAAATTTACCCTCCATGCAGAGTAATAACTGTGATATCTATTTCCCATTAGTGGGGGTTCGGGCCTCCTGTCGCTGTCCAGGCTCTAATTAGACGTGACCATTACTCCGGTGATGTCATGTTAGTGGATTTCAGGAAGAGAAAAGTCCGGTAGTAGTAAGTGACCGATCAATGAAAGTCAAGGAAGTAGAGATTGAAAAGAAACATGCTGTTACATTTCCAAGTCATGTTGAATCAGCTTGATTTTACATGATTCTGGCAATCGCTGACACAAGAGCAAACATTTCACCCATTGGGTCTAATGGGATCTATTGTGTCTGGTGGAGTTACAGGCAGGTCAGCCCACAGTATAAATATACAGTATGAAAGAGAGAGATCCATGTATGTTGTCAGCTCTAGAAAGCCTGCTGTAAGGTCAAGGCCAGAGCAGCGGTGGCCAATCTCTCAGGAACGCAGCTTCAGTTAATATGAAGGCCCTTTGTTGATAACTTCCTGGTTTTAAACAAAGTGAACGTTCAGGTTTCACTGCGTTATTGCTTCCATTCTGGCATCAGACGAGAAGATGGGGGGGGGGCGACATTGTGTTTTAATTAACACAAAGGACGAGCAGCACAATGTAATAGAAGAAGGCATTTCAGAAGAAGTGTGTACAGATGCTGTTTAATCAAAATTGCACAAAGTAATAACATGGGAAAGTGCAGAAGGCTCACATGAGTTCCTTGGTCTCTGTTTGATCCAGCAGGTAATTAATAAAGTAAAAAATAAAGAAATAAAATAAGAATTCTGTGTGTGCATGTGAGTGTGTACCCATAAAGAAACATAAATGTCGATGATAGATTAGCTCTGGACGAGGCTCAACTTTTGGTGTGTGAACAGGAAATGCTAAAAGGGCTGTGATAACTGATATGTCTGCTAGCTGTGAGACGGCTACTGAGTGGTAGGGAGCCACCAGATGGAATGCAGCAGATTGTGTGGAATAAGTCATTAGCTGCTAAAGTTTCAGACGTTTGACGACTGAGTGGTTAAAATGAACAATGTCAAATTTCACATCACCTTACATTTATGGTTCAATGGAGCCTATGTCACTTCATGATCGATGGTCCCAGTCCACCTCATCATAGCCTTTTGGATATAAAATATAAATATTATTTATGAATGGTTTCGGATGTTGCGGACACAAGCTGTTAACATTCAGTCTCTGTGTAAACTGAAACCTCTGCCTTTCTGATTCACAAGGCATTTTTCTGAAATGAATGGACTTCCCCTCCTGACACGGTGGGAGCAGCAGGGAAGCGGTGTCAGATGTTACAGCGTGTGTGTACACTGAGCGTGTGCATGTGCATATGTGTCTGTGCGTGCTTGTGTTGCACTCGTGACTGCTCCCATGGCCGCGGCCATGGACCATGAGGTCTTCACATTATGTCCGTTGTTTAACCTCTCATACCATCACAGACTGACTCCACAATCCTCCCATTCAACTTAAAAGCATCCAAACCATGGGAGTCAAAGGAAAAGTTCCAGTGACCTTGAGGCTCGGCTAGGAAAACGTGTATGTCTGAACACTCCTCCTGCTGCACTCCCCTCTACGTGATCTACCTCAGACATGAGGTAGAGGCAGATGATAGATTTGAATGGGAGACATCTGATGTCATGCTTGGCAACTAAATAAGCCTGGAGCAAGTCGTTAGTACAGTTATTCTGATGGAATGGGAAATAAGCTAATTTGTTGGAATAGAAACACTGAATCTGTATGTCTTCTGGATGCAATGAGTACAACTTGATGCCCTCACTATTTTTAGGAGTTCTTCCCTGGAAAACTCATTAAATATCAATTAAATCATCGTTAAATGAGTACGTGTAAGTGTGAGCAGTAGCTATGATCTCACCAACACATCCTTTTTAATAGAGTTGTGGGGCCATGTTAGGGAGATAAAGCTGTAAGGGGAGCGCAGATTGGGTCATGACAGTGTCAGGGGTGAGACATGTGGCACACACCAGAGTATGTCTGCTAACACCCAGACGTCTGCTGTGCCACACAGAGCTGATTGTTCCACAGCCATGGGCCTTTCCATTCAGGATCCAGCCCTTCTCTGGTCCATCCCGGGCCCAGGGAGGACTCCCTGCTCCTGGGGTGACTAATGCTGAATGACAGGCAGACACTGATCAAAGCTGATCCTTGAAGCCCTCCTGTCACAGTTTGGAGGGGGCAGAGAGGAGACGATAAGTGGAGAGACAAGAGCAGTATGCCCGCTCTGGACCTGGGCCAAATATCAAGGATCAGACAGCATGGCTGGACTTTATTAGCTTCATCACAGACAATACACTCTCCGCAGAGGACCTCCACCATTGCCAGATTATCTCATCTCTCTTTAAAGCCCTGTGGCCCAGAGCCACACCACACTGGAGTTCTGGAGCCATGAGGTGAAGAGATGCCTGGTTAATAGATGCTGAATCTGGCATTTACACTTTTAGCTGCTATCATCATACTTTTTGCTTGTATAGAAAAAGACCCATGCCTCTCAGCATTGGTTATAGCAGTCATGCCAAAAGGGCCTTATCCAACCAACGATTTCAACTTTACGCTCTATAAAATATCCATTTTATAGGGCATAAAACCACAGATTCAACTTCAAAATGCAGTTCTCAGATTCACATGGACATTGTTATGTTAGTTTGATGTGCTTTGAAGGCAACAGGCATGAAAACGCTTTCATGAAACATGAAACATGATTGAGTGAAAATCTTTGGCAGTCTGAGGAAAGAAACGTGTGTGTGTGTGTGTGTGTGTGTGTGTGTGCGCACATGTATGCATCTAAGTCATTTAAATATCCCTCCTGCACACGTTACAAGTGAAAGCCAACCTTTGAGCAACAGATGAAGTAAACTCCAGTTTGATTTCCCCTTTAAAACATGTTTATGTTTGCAATATAAAGGAAAGTAAAACATGTCAGGCATATTGTGGGATAGCATACTCTGCCCCAAGTTACCCATTCTGACTGGAGCCAAAGAAAACACTTTGCCTGGCCTGGATATGGCTCTGAGCTACTCTCTACCTTTCCCTATCAGTGCACTTGGTTTAAAGTGGAAATTTGCTGCAAGAAAAAGGCATAGAGTCTACTTTTCCACACAGGAGACATACTGCCAACCTTTCATTGATCTGCGGGGAAAGCATTTCTGGTCAAATACCTTTGTAAGATTGTCTGTTTAAAAAGATAAAGTGGGATTTGCTATAAACTCTATAAATCTCTGGATGAACTACTCCTCACCTCTGCTGAGGACACAGGAAATCTCTCAGCTGTGTGAATGAAATCAAACCTTTTGTGCAATCAGCGGCTGCGTGGGCCACACTACGAGGAGAAAATTACTCTTGTTGGTTTATGAACTTTCTATCATGATTTGACGCTGCTTCGATGCCTGCCTGTTGCTTCTGCAACAAGGGTGAGGTATAGGAAGTGCTTTGTGACCTCTGGTCTGCGCCTGAAGGCAGCCTGTACACTGAGCAGCACCCAGCGCTGGAGCTCAGTGGCATTAATTGCTTGTAGGAGCTCTGTGTTCAGAGAGCCCTTGATGTGATGGATGAATGAAGGGCACAGAGCTGCACTCTGGGCCCGATTGTGTTTCTCTTCAGTCACCACATTGCCAATACAAACCTGGACAAGCAAAGACAAACAGGAGAAGGCCAATAAGTCACTCTCCCTGTCTGTGGTCGTCAGTACTTACATATAGCGCGTTATCCTGTGGAGGGACTTGCTCCATTCAACAAACTAATAAATATTTTTTTCCTTATGAGCCGAACACATCAATATTGTTAATGTACTACTCAGTGACTAACATCATTAGTAAATGTCAGTGGCAGTCGTAAATGTGGCCATTTAGCTTTTCTCAAAACAATCATGTTTGCAGCGTTGTGGGGTCATGGGCCAAAGTGGATCCATTTAGTGTATAAACAGGAAATAAAACCATCCTTCATTCACTTCCATGTGTGAAGCTGTGGCTGTAAATGTCCTTGACCCTCTGCCTCTCCTCCTGGCTGGCTTCATGCACCAAAGGTAAAAACAGTCCAGCATTCTGCTTTGCATCCCTCATCATATCTCCATATATCATAAGGATTGTTTATGTTTACATAATTATTTCCTTTTTTTATGGAGCCAGAGAAATAGTTGAGCGTTCTAATATTGCATTTGATCTGGAGATCTTCAAACGTGTTCCCATAAATCCTGAAATGCAAATCATAGACCCGGAGGATTGCTGTGGTGCCTTGAGGTCTGAGTGCAGTTTTGATGGGGTGAAATTCAAAAGAATAATCATGGTTTTGGGGAATGAAAACTGAAACCGTAGCCAAGCAGGATCCTCTCTGAAGTGCTTCCGTATGCCTCCTGAGTCAAAAGGCCTATGATTTCATTGTTCATCCAGTACAGTATGTGTTCTGAATTCATATCGTTCCTATTATTATCCACCCAAATCCACCTCATTAAGTCAGCCTCTCCTTGTTTCACCAAAATTGTTTCAGTGAAGCTCAAAAGTGGCTTGTTTAATTTCAAGCTCCATCCACGACAATAAAACACTGTTATTGTGGCCCCCAGGCCTGCTCCTAAAATAGCACTGTAAGTGTCTGCTTTAATAGCAGAGATCAGCGTGAGCGTCTTTGAAAACAGATCTCGTCCATTGCTCTGCAGTTTGGGCAACCACAACAACCAGCTTTGACAGAATGTGGGGGCTGATCCATGTGGTACCAAAATTGGTTCAGGACATTCATGCTGCTTGACTCCAAATGTTTGTCTGATTGTGATATATTTGCAAAGATGAGGCAAAAAGAAAGAGACATATTCTCAGCATATGTTCTCAGGTAGATTTGGTTTTATTTCCCCAGGTTTTGAGTTATCAGTCACTGTAGCCTTGTCTGCTAAAAATTACCCTAACCCAATATTTTTTTTGTAGGGCTCAGAGGAAAAAGAAAGAACATGCTCTCAGACAAAACACATTGATAGCATGCTATTATCCAAACTAATGGGGAATCTGGATCCAAAAAGGCATTTTCCTATTGAATGTCTAAAATGTAGTTTTTAATGCTCCGAGCGCCACAAACAAAATTCCTTTCACCCTCCTTGCACTGTTGTCGAGGCAGACACCTCACAGGTGCCTTAAAAGCAAAGCAAATAAACCCCATATGAACTATTTGTGCTTGTGTATTTATAATTTTGCCAAACCAAACTTTCAAAGCTGTTTAAAACAGCCACACGCTCAAGGCTATGAAAAGAATTCTGTTGTAAGAATATAGTTCATCTCTCGCATTTATTCTGGATTTTGGACTTGGATTTTGTTTGTGTAATTGGTGTAATTTTGAAAGTGACGATAGGTTACGAAATACTCAAGAGCTGTCTTGTTGTTAACCTGACAAATGGAAATCAAATATGCATATACCTGAAAATATAGGGTACAAGACTGATTTAAGTTGGCCGAGACCAAGAAGGCGTTGGATCAGAATATCTTTTACCTTACTGACACTAATTTTGGTTTTCCTTTTCTATAAGAAACATGAAAATTTTAGTTAAAAAACCCCAACTAATTATTTACAGAAGATCAGTCAGTTATGAATGAGTGTAAAAACGAGTTACAGAGAACGTGGACGGGAAGAATTCAACAAACGACGGGGTCACACTGTGTTGCAGCAGAATTTGGTGACGAGCCAGAGGACTGCGATCGACTCCCTCTCATGTCCTTTACTGTATAAACCCACATGGCAAATGACCAGCTGTTTTGACAGCCTTGAAAGAAGTCTTCTGGTTGTTTTTGAACATTGTTGCATCAGTAAATGTGTCTTTCGCAGTCAATCTGGCCGCAGCCACATCTCAAGCAGCTCTCAGTTTCAGCAGCATTCCACTACTATTGTAAATAATCACAGGGGTGTGTGATGAGCACCAGCATGTCTTTCTTCTGAAACCTGGCTGCTGCACGATGCCTGTGAGGAAGGAAGTGGACTTTTTTTTTTTTTTTTTTTGCACTGTGAGACTTTAAGGAAGATGACAGCTGACAGATGCATCGCTCTTGGTGGCCACTGGTGCTGTTGGAGGACTTGGACTGGATCAGAGGCTGATGCTCATCAACCACTTGTCATTTGTCTCCTTCACAGAGCACAGCTGAGCGAGGTTCAGAGGGTTCGCGGTGTGTTATTTGGCCTCAAGAAAACAAGAAACAGTGTCCTTCACTTTCACACTCCCAAGTCTTTTATCTTATTTCTGCTCTTCTGCTTGAGAATTTGCGCCTTTTGATAAAGGCCTTCACGGTGGGCGGGTCATCGGGACCATGGGAATGGTTGATCTGCCCACTGCTCCCAAAAGGTGATGTAGTCCAGCCGTTTCATTTTCTTGCAAGACTCTCACATGACATGACCCACAGTTAATTTGGATTCCTGAAACCCCAAAGCCAGCACTTTCTTCTTTCTTTGTGTTTTATGTTCCTTTTTCTTCTCTGTAGCTGCTACTGAGTGGAGGAGCTTTATCAGCCTTGCTTGCCTGCTGGGGAGATAAAAAACCTGCAGCGCCCGGTCTAATGAGTCCAGCTTGTTGATTTATTCCACCTCGAGATCCAAGTCCAGCATGTCTCTCTCCAAGTCTGTTTCTTTCATTCTCTTCCTCTCTGGTTAGGTCAGCGGCAGAGGGAGGAGTAGATAAAGTCGTTTTTTAGCACAGACATTTTCTGTTTCTCTCAAACACACATACACACTTCCACTGGACACTCTCACCAGCTGGCAGCCTCGGACTGTGGAAGAAGAGGGCTTTGTGATTAAGGGCGGCCTGCTGGGCATGCTCTAAACACACCCACAGTGCTTCAGGGGAGAGGAGCTGGGAAAGGAGAGGCCTGAGAGAACACAGAGGCCTCAAAACAGCAGCCAGTGACCCTGCCCGCTGCTAACACTTTACATTATCGCTCTGACACCATTACAATACACAAGGGAGGGAAAGATCCCAGTCACAGGCTTGGACACTCCTAAGTAGGACCTACTGTAAGAAATAAGTGCAGCACAAAGTCAACCGAGGAAAGTTCTGTAAATTGTGTGTGTCATTATTGAGAAGAGAGGGAGAAAAAGAAAGAAAGCAGGGGCTTGAGGCTCGACAGACTTTGATAATGTGTGGGGCACCCCAACATTTAAAAGTAAGGCCAAATAAAACCAAGTGTCGTTGCCAAATGTACAACTGCATTTCAAAAAGGCTTCATGCATTATTTGAAGATAAAAGAGCACATAACATGTCAGAAGAGAAAGAATAATAAACTCCATGCTGGAGGAGCCCTGAGTGCAGCAGAGAAAGGCTTGTCAGTTGCATTGAGTGTGTGCATGAGTCTATGTGTGCATGTGTGTTTGTTCAAAGACAGCAGAAGATTGATGATGCTGTCAACTTTGGTGGTATCGTGGTATCATGGTAACAGTGTAATAGTGCAATTGAGTGGTGATTTGAACTGGGAGGTAATGGCTGTCAGATGTGGACATTGCAACATCTAACAGGTGTGGCTTGCCTTTTGACATATTCTTTATTTCCAAATTTATTGCTTCAACCTTTTGCTTATGCAGAGAGAGTATGGACCATTTCATAAAAACCGGGCACTGAGAAAATTATTTTACTCAAGAGCTCCATGAATAGCAGTTTGTAAAAGC